>NW_024062845.1:1155000-1680000 GCF_006381635.1 Hibiscus syriacus | reverse complement strand
TTAAAAGCTGAAATTGTTATGAATATATATAAGAAATACGGTTTCACCCAATAATGTCATGGTTCACTAAGAAATCGATTACGATCTTTAATGTTAATATTTTATTAATAAAATAGGTTGCGCCAAAGAATGTCATGGTTTACTAAGAAAACAAATTGCGATATGAATTATTAATATTTTTAATAATAAAATAGGCTGTGTATAAAATATTATCAGAGTTTAAGCTGATAGAGCCTTAGATTTTCCTATGACAAGAAAATAAATGAAAAGCTGAAAATGTTATGAATATATATATATATATATATAAGAAATACAATTGTGCCCAATAATGTCATGGTTCACTAAGACATCGGTTGCAATCTGTAATTTTAATATTTTTATTAATAAAATATATTGTGCCCAAGAATGTCATAGTTCACTAAGAAATATGTTGCGGTATGTTATCTTAATATTTTTATTAATAAAATAGGTTGTGCCCTAAAAAATAAAAAATAAATCGAAATTCTTAGTACATTATTATCGATACTTTTATATATTGAAAAATTTGAAGATAAGATCGAAATTTAAAATATTTATACTTATTCGGTAATGATCGATACTTTTAAAAATTGAAAAAATTAATAAAAAGATCGAAATTTAAAATATCGATACTTATGTGATGATGATTGATACTTTTAAATATTAAATAAGTTGATGAATATGATTGATAGTTAAAATATCAATACATATGTTATAAGGTTCGATACTTTTTTATTTATATCAATAAGTATGCTATGGTATTTGTGGAAAAGTTTGATACTTTGCAAACTTCTTATTTTCTATGTGTTTTTTAATTTGAAAGTATCAATTTTTGCGAAGAAGTATCGATATTTATTATGAGTGAATCGAGACAAATTATTTAAGAAAACAGTTCAAAATATACTATTTTGAGACTTAATCTATGTTGATTGATACTTTTTACATAAATTTAATATATCGATATTTATTCGCTGATGATCGACAATTGTTCTTGATTCTTGTGTACCATATGCAACTTGAGTATGATCCACGGTGAAAAAAATGAATAATGAGTGGAAGTGTGTTATTTGTTAGATCAACGTCACAAGTGAGAAAACTTTGTTTGAATTAAACCTCCTAAAGGTTTAGAATCACAATCACATAACGATTGCAAGGATAAAAGCTCATATAAGACAAAGAAGAATTTTGGTACCAGTACATATATCATAACATTGCAGAAGATAAAGATTTAAAAGGACTTTTGCCTTATAAAGGTATCATCTTCTGGTGGCATAACTTCTAGTAATGATATTGGCAAAAGTATTTGTAATTTTGTGCTAGGTTTCGTGCCACCAGAAGGGGATCTCTTTATAAGTAGGAGTCACATTCAAAATTAGGATCGAGTTTAATGCCACCTAATGAACTCCTTGGACTCAAGTTTTTCATGCCACTAGAAAAGGATACCTTATAGAATCCATACTTATCAAGAAAGATCATAAAGAAAACAGAGAAGATCGATTGAAGAGGAGTAATTAATTTTAATTCATGTTATGTCAGGAGGGATGTCTTCTTATTGTAGACTTATGTTACCCAGGAAACCCAAGCCTTATAACTTAACCGATTAAAATAACAAAAGGTGCAACCTATAATGTTATCTAGAAAACCAGTTTGTATTAATTTTTCATAATATACACAGTTTAAGCCTATAACTTAACCAACAAAAAACAAGGTGCAACTGGTAACATTACTCATACAACTAGATTTTGAATAGTTTATAATAATACAAAAAGCATTCGATATTTTAAATATTGATACTTAATGTAATATGATCAATACTTTTAAATAATGTAAAAGTTTAAAATAAGATCAAACCTTAAAATATCAATGCTTATATGATAAGTTTGATACTTTGGATTTAAAAATATTTTTGATATATATAGTATAGAAACATTTCATCATGAGGGTTGATACTTTTGGTTAAAAACTATTGATGAGATCAGCTCAAAATATTAAATATTGATACCTATGGTATGAGTTTCAATACTTTAGTTTGAATATTTTTGGTAAAATTTAGTTTCTATGCAATTAAAGATTATTTGACATGCTTTAGCATGGGAAAGAAAGAAAGAGTCACATGTATTACACATAAACCCTACTTAAGTTCACGGGAAAGAAAGAAAGCTCAAGTCATAAAAAATAGAATCGTTACTATTTAGGTCACATGTGTTGTGTAGAGAAATGCAATAAGAATTGATTTTAACTCGACATATATTCTTTTTTTTTATTTACATTAGTTTTTGAGTATGAACGTAAATCTAATTATTGTTAATGGCAAGAATTTCAGTGATTGTGTATTGTGAGGCAAAATCTTTCAAAATTTCGTTTGAAGAGGACATTGAATTGTTCAATTTGATGAATCAAGTGTCAAACAAGGTTGGTGCAAAGGGAAATAAAAAATTGTCGTCACTAAGCTATAGGTTCCCCCTAAGTTTGGTTGAACAAGATTAAGTAATGGGCTATATGAATAATAATACATCAATTTCTTGAATGATGAAAACGTACACAACGAATTCGGCAAGCCATGTTGAATTTTTTATTGATTATGTCAAAGCAAGTTCAGGTTGTTGCAGTTCAAATCCAAAGTTAGAAGAAGATGCATCTAGAAATAAAGAAGTGAAGCTTGCAGAATTAGAATTATTTGTGTATTGGAGAAAACAAGAGAAAAAAAGAATTGAAGAACTAAATTTAACACCTGACGAGTCCACTGACTATAAAGATTGAAAGGATCACCAATGTGTTATGTAATTAGGTTGTTCACATTTATTGTTCGCGTTCTTATTAAATCACATATTTGTGTCTCTTAGACGGTTGCAATCTTTTTAATTCTATCAGAACAAACTGAATGGGTTGGAGTCATGTTTTGGAAGAAAATATTCTTCACATATCCAATCTTCCACCTTATGCCTCACAATGATGGACATGCAATACCTTTGAATTGAAAAAATAAAAGCGAATAAAATATAGGAAGTTTGTTTAGTGTTAAACAATGTTGACATAAACATAAGTTGAAGCTTATTAGAAAAGAATCATACAAATGACGCTTGATTTTTCATAAAGAACATTGATTAACTAGTTCTGCCAGACCAAAAAATCTACATATATCGCAAGAACTTAACAAAGAAATAATTATGTTTGATAAACTGTAACAAAGTGATTGTCATAAATACATATGTAAGTAACTTTGAATGAATATCGATGAGTTGTTGGTTGGTTGCTCAAGATTTTTGATGAGTCGTTGGTTGATTGCTCAAGATTTTTCGATGAGCTATTGGTTGGTTGATTTCTCCATATTATGTAAATATTGATAGAAGATTATGTTTTTTTGTAGAACAAGAAGAAATAAAGGTGTTTGAACTCTTTAGGATGAGAGGTAAAAAAGCACAATGACTTCTATTTATAATTGAGGTATATAATGATGGACATCAATAAGAAAAAAATAAAACAATTTATATAACAATCATACCAAATTAAAAATGCTACAAAAGTATTGAAATAGCCGACCATGAAATTATTCCGACCAAAATGAATTATTATTGACAAAGTCTGAAACATTATGAACCTTGGCCAATTTCTGTAAGTACTCCCGGATTTTTTCATCTTTTTTTGAGAACATATTTAAATAATCAAAATAAGCTATAAATCATTATGCAATAATGGAATTCATTTATGCATAAGTAGAAAACAAAGTGTTTACTAATGCATTATCTTTTGAAGACCCCTAAAAGGTTTGTGGACATATATAACTCCTTTATTGCTACTAAAATAGAAAAATTAGTAATGAATAAATTTATCGATGATAAGAATATTATTAAAAAATAAGAACTTACTGGATTATATCCCATTTTTCTAATGAATTTGTAACACTCTAAACCCGATTGGGCATAAAGTACCACATTGGGCTACCAAGACAACCCCTATTTTTGAAAGCCCGTCCATTTTATTTTTCAGACTTATTAAATGGTATCATGAATAAAACATAATAAACTATAATAATTTTTTTTATAAAATTGGAGCTATGTGATACATAATTAAAACCAAATAATAAAGACTCTGAGTTTAATAAACTAAATACATAAGTAAGGTTCTATGAATACATATGTCCACTAAGATACGATACAATACTCTAAAGGAGATTGTAAAAGTTTTGCTGCGACGGTGCTCCACGAACTACTAATGCTACTAACCTACAAACATAAAACATTTGAAGGCTGAGCTTACAAAGACCAGTAGAATTGTTGCTAATCTAGAGTAACATAAGAATTTAATAAACATAAGCATGCTGAAGACATGGTACTAAGCAGTAGGTAAATACATGATCTAGATCAAGTGCTACCTACTTAAGGCTTAACTATTCTATCATTGAAGCAGGAGTATCATGCTTTCCTAAATTCTTTGCTAAGGATTTAGCCATGATTACATCTCTAAAAGGTCTCTAACCCTACTGGTTGTATTTGATAAGTATTTTCTAAATGTTGTATTGGCACTCCTATGCATTAACTGAATGTAATACTGACACTGCTATGCGTTATCTGAAAGTAATACTGACTCTGCTATGCATTATCTAAATGCAATACTAACTCTGCTATGTCTTTTCTGAATATAATGTTAAACTATCTTGGCAACACAGAAGTTGTGGATGACATCATGGTACGGTTGAGGGTTTTGTATCTCGGAGCTCACACACCCCTCTAACATATCGAAATACGCTTGGGTGCCTGTGTGAGATCTGAAACAACTTTGGGAGCATACACTCGACCCCTTGGGTATTTGGGGTGAGATTCAGAGCTGCATCAGAAATGTACACCCCCAACTTACTCTGTTGAGTCTTGAGGCAACTGCGCCCAGTTGGCATTTGAAGTACCTTGGCACTAACTCGTATATACCTGGACATACTAACAAATAAGAAAAGCTTCCTACTAATAAAGTAACTCGGGTGTCCTGGTTGTTTCCTGAGTGTCACACAAAGGCTAATTTTATGATATCCTAGCTGTTACTATTTCTAATTGTTATGAGTTATTACTGATCTTATTTACCGTCATCCCTAGCTGCTAACTTGCTCGTTTTCTCATCTAGAATATTATGTGAGGGTTTATTAGTCTGTTACTACTGATAATATGTGTGGATATGGCTTATCATTACTTAAGGGTATTTTAGTCATTCTATAACTCTAGAGAAGTATCTATGTGTTTTGTGACTTCACAAAGAATAATGTGTTTACTGTTTACCGACTATGATATTGGATAGCTCGATATGTGACTTGGGTTTATTTATAGGTAGCGATACTCTATTCACTATTACTACACTTTTCCTCAATTTGCCTTTGAATTAAAGGGATAACTGTACATCCAACACCCTCGGTCGTTTTTATGATAAATGACTCTTCTATTTCATATTATAATTATTCAATCATACTGCTTGTTGGTAAACCCTAAGCAATGATCCTTAATTCTTAGATATCTATTACGTGTACAACTGAAGATATTTGGACTCGTTACGCCTGCTATGGTTACACTGGTTGTAACCCACTCATACGAGTTTCGCTGGGCCTCTTTGTCCCTTTACGTCCCTCACGAACTAAGCTTTATCCTTACGGACCATCCCTAGCTCTTACGTATCTTAACAAGGTCAAATATGATCAGCCAAATTGGATAGTATCGATACACTACCCGTAGTATCGATGCCCTAGGGTCAAGTATCGATACCCTATTAGTATCAAGATAAAAAATGTATTCTGTTGCTAAAATTGGGGCTTAGTATTGATACTTTCACCCTGAGCATCGATACTATAGGAGTAGTATCGATACTTCTTTGGTAGTATCGAGATTCCCTACTTAAAATCCCTAATTTTCCTCTCAATTTATCTAATATCGATGTTGTTCATTCCACTATCGGTACTCAAACCTTGAAATTGATATTTTAGGCTCGAAAATCACCTAAAAATCACTATAAAGGCCATGGTTTGATTCTAAACCATGTACTGCTATTTTGGGTAGTTATTTAGGGTATTAAGGTGTCATAAAACACATGCTTTACAAAAAATTCATGATTTATGGCGTGAAACAAATGTAAAACCCTAAAATACTCAACTACCAAATCTTAGAAAATTTATTGAATTTAATGAATGCTTAATACTCCAAAGGATTAGAAATACACTACCTTGATGAATGAATACCTAAATAGAGCTCTTTTAGCTAGCAATCATCCTACACCATTACTTGGATGATAAAACCCCAAAATTTACTTGCACCCAAAGAACCCAAGGCTTTGAAACATTAATATAAATTTAATGGTTGGATTATGGATGAATTTGAAGCATAAAAAAGGACTCAAGATCTTAACTTTTTGCTATGGGTCTTGGAGAGAAAATGAGAGAATGAGAAAATGATAAAGAAACAAATGAAGAAAAGATGGAGTTGAAAGAGATATAAAGTCTCCATTTTTCTAAAATGGGAAAATCACACTATAGGTTATTCCTCATATTTCTGAAATTCAAAAATCTCATTTTGATAACTAATTGGGCTAACTTCCAACTCAGTTAAGTCCAACGACTTAAAATATGAGATTTATGGGGTCTACTTACCCCTCAGGTAAACCCAAAACTATTAGTCCAGAATTTAGGGTGTTACAACTCTCTCATCCTTAAAAGAAATTTTGTCATCTAAATTTACTTGGACTGAAAACAACTTACTCTTTGTTCAAAAAATGAGGCTCTTATCCGATATGATAGTTGAAGAAGAAGACCTCACAACCTGACATGATGTTTGGAACTCACAAAATTGATCTACGATTCTCCTGAGGGTGCTAACTGCGTCAACCTTGATCAAAACCTTTGAAAAGAATGAAGCCAAAGTAATCACACTCTGACTATATGATATTGTACGCTCGGAGTGTTTCCCAAGGATGATGCTACCTCGTGATTCACAGCCATCGCTAAATCTTTCTCTGGCTAACCTTACTCACTAGAGTAAATTTTCTTTGTATATCGATATCCTTTTTTACTTGTTGAACATAGGTAAATCGTTGTGTTATACCATGGAGATGAAAGAGATATAAAGTCTCCATCTTTCTAAAATGGGAAAATCATACTATAGGTCATTCCTCATCTTTCTGAAATTCAAAAATCTCATTTTGATAACTAATTGGGCTAATTTCCAACCCAGTTAAGTCTAACGACTTAAAATATGAGATTTATGGGGTCTACTTACGCCTCGGGTAAACCCAAAACTACTAGTCCAGAATTTAGGGTGTTACAACTCTCTCATCCTTAAAATAAATTTTGTCATCTAAATTTACTTGGACTGAAAACAACTTACTCTTTGTTCAAAAAATGAGGCTCTTATCCGATATGATAGTTGAAGAAGAAGACCTCACAACCTGACATGATGTTTGGAACTCACAAAATTGATCTACGATTCTCCTGAGGGTGCTACCTGCGTCAACCTTGATCAAAACCTTTGAAAAGAATGAAGCCAAAGTAATCATACTCTGGCTATCTGATATTGTACGCTCGGAGTGTTTCCCAAGGATGATGCTACCCCGTGATTCACAACCATCGCTAAATCTTTCTCTGGCTAACCTTACTCACTAGAGTCAATTTTCTTTGTATATCAATATCATTTTATTTGCTGAACATAGGTAAATCGTTGTGTTATACCCTAATATCTTATGGAACTTTCCAATATTGTCTTAATACCGTTTACTGAAGATATGAGGACAACTCTCAACTTCCTAACGTCGGGCTTTACATTTCTACTGCACAACTCTAATTTAATACTCAACACGCTACCTAGATGATTTTCTTTTAACTTGCGGCTTTCATATGCTCTACTCACCTGATTGTGCATCTAGGGTACTCATAACTGGAAATTGGCCACTTACTGAACGAAACTAGCAACAATTGGCTTTCTCGGGGAACACATGAGAAGAGAAGATCTGTCGCAAACAAACTCTGACTAAGGATTATGAGACTCTGTGTTTGACACTGACTATTTCTTACCATTACTAAGCCATTCAATGACAGCTAACGCTAGTTAAACGTAGCGTTATGTACTTGATCTTCTTTAGTCTGGACATAAAATCCTCGGTACTACATAACACTGATTTTGTTGTATATTGTATATAGCTCATGCTCATATACCAACACAAAGACACAACTAACGAGGCCTGGCTTACATAGATGATTCACTTACTGTTCATTAAAGAAGACATCATGATGACGTTTGAGGGTTCACCTCACAACTAGCTATAACACCTATAGTACCTTTAGAATATAGGGTGAAATTATAGAACTGCTGCATCAAAATATACACCTAGCTAACTAACTCCTCACGAGTACTTGGGGCATCTATGTTCGGTTAGCAACTGAAGTGCCTTGGTACTTACTAAGACATATTCTAAGATATCTTAAAATAGGGTAATCGTTATACTGACAAGAGTAACCTGATTACTCTTAACACTTTCATGGGGTCTTTACTGATGATGCAAAGACGTCCTTGTAACACCCTACACCAGTACGACACACAATCAATCTATAAGAGTGCCACATGAAACCACCGAAGTGGCTAAAGCCAAATCTTTTATAAACTTTTACTCAATTGAAAACATTTATTTGTAAATATTGATGATAAAATAAACAATAACGTTTATATAAATCAGTTTACAATTGGGAGCTCCCACAATTATAATTCAAATATACAAACTATGAATTTAAATCAAGTTAGGACTAGATTGTAATAAAAATAAGGATCACAAATATACATGCCTTCTATGAACTCGATACATACTCTGCTATGAATCTTGTCTAGAACACTGCTTGTCAAAATTGCCCGCTACTGCTCCTCACTTAGTCTACGTAAGGAAACTAATTCCAAATGCTGAGCTAACTAGCCCAATGCCATATTAATAACTAAATCATACTAAAATGAGTTCATTAATCACTTAAACAATTGATATAATAAAATTGTGAGTATACTTATATACTTACTCTCTACTCTATAGTAGACACCATGGTGCAACTGAAGGATTTTTGCATCTCGGGGCTCACACACCCCTATAGTCTCCTAAGGATGAGGCCCGGAATCTCTACATCAGAAACAACACCCTCGACTAGCCCAGCCCTTGTGAGTGTTGGACCTTACATCCTAACTAGTTAGTTTAAAGCACCTTACGCACTACCCAAGGATATCCAGACTAAATCTACACTTCGACACCCTTAATACTTCTAAAGGAACTCGGGTGTCTGAATTGTTTCCCAAGCATCATGGAAGGCTAGTTTTATCTCATCCTAACTAATCATGTTTCTATTTGTAATTAACCATTATTACTGTTTCCATTTGTAGCCTTATTTGAGAATAATTAGAGCTTTTTGGGAAACCTTACTTGCCTCTATAATTTATCTTATTTTAATGCACAAAACTTACGTTTAGTATCGATGCTGGCCTTACAGTTTCAATACCCCCACTTAAGTATCAATACCCTACCTGAGGTATCGATACCCATCACAAAACTCTCTTCAATAAAAAAGGGGAAGTATCGATACTCATATGGGAGTATCAATACTTAAACCTAGGGAGTATCGATACCAAAATGTCATTATGGGATATGGGTCTCAATACCAAGCACCTTAGTCTCGATATCGAACCCTCAATATCGATACTCATTCAAGGGGTATCGATACAACACTCATAAACTTCACAAATTTAGGCCTGAACAAGAATAATATCAATACTGATCCCTCTAGTACCGATACCTTCCCTCAAAATCTCCTTATTTAGGCACTTAAATTCACTCACATTGCTACCTAGAGGTTCCTAAATGTTCTTAGTGTTTTATGTGATCAAGTAGGGTTATAAATAAGACTTTAAACATTCTTTTAATATAAAATCTAAAATATACCATTAACATGCTCACCAATCTTTAATCTAAACCTTTATGCTATCATACACTTCAATGACCCTCTAACGAGTATGGAATAGTTGTAAGTGTGGTTACCTTGAGTTTCTTGGCTAATGACAAAGATCCCAACTCACTCAAGTGGTGTTTTCTCATTTCCCTTAGCTTTTGAACTTTCATCCACTTCTTTCACTAAACAAAATTAAGAAAGGGATTACTAACTTTGCTAGATTTTTAAGTTGTGGTTTAAAACACTTCTTCAACTTGAATCTTACTAAAAATGGGTTAGAATCTAAACATTCTCATAAACCCCTCAAAAATTCATTTGGAACTGTTGTTAAAATCTTACAATATGGAGCTTAAATTGAAGCTTGAAGAATGATGATTCATATTCTTACCTTGGCTTAACCAAAGTGGAATGAAAATGCTTGAATTCTTGATCATTTAAAGGAAGAAGAAGAATGTTTGGTAAGATATTATGGGGGAGTGGTTCATGTAAATCAACTTAAAAATAATGGGGTTTTCAACTTTCATAATAAAAATTGGTAAATTGTACTTTTATACCCCTTTTACTCCAAAATCAATCAAAATCATTATTTAATCTTGGGCCCAACTCAAGCTCACTCCTTAATTAACTAAATCAAGCCATTCTATTGGGTCCCTTGGTTTGATTTATGGGTTTCAAATGACCCGAGCTATTAACTTGGGTTTTAGGGTGTTACAATCCTTATCATCTCATATCTTATGGGACCGAAAGTAAGGTATTCCCCTAAAGAACTCGCAAGGGTGAAAGATTATGTAGATACACATTTTCTTAGAGGTGATATTCAACTCAACAAGGAATAAATACATATTCTCCTAACTCTGAATCCCAAAATCCTGAGGTCGAGTAACACTTGTGTTAACAACTTCCTTTAAGTCGACTATCGAGTCTAATCTAAGACCTCAATGATTATCTATAATAACCTTATTTAATCCGTTAATACCTACCTGATAGCCACTTGGATCCACACTTTTAGATTCTCTATCTTACTCCTCATCTGTGACATCAACATCTAGATCCTGTCTCTCCACAATCTACTAAGCAGAATCGAGAATTGGTCGATCCACTTCATGAGTTTTCTGTCTGAGCATAGAATTTACACCTTCCTACGAAGGTTCTCAATCAAAGTAAACTACTTGGATCGTGTCCCTCGATCGAACTGAAACATTGCTCCTTGAATAGGGTAACCCCTTACTTCTTATGTCAAGGATCTAAATCCATAACACTCCCTTGGACGTTTAAAGCACATCATTCGCTGATTTTTACCATAAAACTTGCACTTTGGATAATCAAAAACTCTACCAGAGCTTCTAAAGCTTATCACTGTTGGTGGAGTTGACGGTATCCTATGAGACCTTACAATTGACCTCTAACAAGATATACATGACTGAGCTAATGCCACTCTTCTCTGCTTATGTATACCCCTCTTCCTTCATATCACTGATTGGGATATATATGTTGATACACAAATACCTAAACTCGGGGTGACTAACTCACTCACAACTCATCCTCATGCTCTGCTATAAAACACTTTAAGCTGGTCTGTCGCTAATTACACACTGTTATCCAAATGATCCCCTCAAGGGACCTCTTGCACTTCAAGGCCTCGATCACAACCACCCTTGGAGAATAATGACTCACCTTAAGAGGGTCATCTCTATCAGATTCGTATACTAAACAATCTCTCTAAACTAGCTGAGATAACTGCACTATCAAATCATCTATGTATGCCTCTCAAATATACTAGCTCTACACTCACATGGTAACTGATTCCACGTAGGCAACCCTGGCTATAGGGCCATTTATACAGTCTTTCACTGATTGATAATATCACTCTAAGAAAAAAGGTGTCGCACATCTACTTACCCCTATATATGGTGAAGTTATCTTAAACTTCTCATGGTCTCTCCTACCGAATAATCGACTATTTTCGGATCATTATTGCTTGAACCTAAAAAGTTGACTATTTGATACCTCCCTAGTTCTCTACTAGAGTATTATGTTGGTACTAATGCACCCTAGGTGGTTGACTGAACTGTCTGGGCTCTAGGAATAACGTCCACTATCGAGATGAGAGGCTCACTTCTCCATCTGATCCTCGAAATTATGCTTGAAATTGTCCATCGTCACAAGTTCTATAATGTAGGTTAAAGAAGTAAGCACCATCAAGATTCCAGACTTATACAAGTACTTTTTGTACCTAGGGGAATGTATTCACCGATACCTTATTAAAACGACCACTAGATCCTAGAATCGACTCAAACTGATGTCTGATACCACTAAATGTAAAACCCTAAACCTGATTGGGACTAAAGTGCTACATCGGGCTACCGAGGCAACACTTGATTTTGAAAACTTTTCAATTTTCTTTTCAAACTAACTGAATGATATCATGAATAAAACATAGTTAACTGTAATAAAAACATTTTTTAAAACCAGAGCTTTGTGACACATAATTAAAACCAAACAATAAAAACTATGAGTTTAATAAAATGAATAAATAAGTAAGGTTGTATGAATATATATGCCCACTAAGCTACGGTACAATACTCTAAAGGAGATACTGGAAGTCCTGCTGTGACGATGCTCCACGAACTACTAATGATACTAACCTACTAATGAAAAACATCCGAAGGCTGAGCTTACAAAGCCCAATAGTATAATCACTAATCTAGAAAGTATAAGAATATCATAAACATAAGCATACATAAGACATGATACTAAGTAATAGGTACATGCATGATCTAGATCAAGTACTACCTGCTTAAGGCTTAGTTATCCTATCACTAAAGTAGGGGTATCATGCTTTCCTAAATTCTATGCTAAGGGCTTAGCCATGATTACATATTTAAAGGGTCTCTAACCCTACTGGCTGTATTTGATACTCATTGTCTAAATGTGGTATTGGTGCTCCTATATTATCTGAATGCAATACTAATACTGCTATGCTTTATCTGAATGCAATATTGACTATGCTATCCATTATCTGAACACAATAACAACTCTGCTACGCATTATCTGATTGCAAAGCTGAACTATTATGTAATACACAAGCTGTGGCTGGCATTATTGTACGATTGAGGGTTCTACATCTCAGAGCTCATTCATCCCTCTAGCCAACCGAAATACCCTTAGGTGCATGGGTGAGATCCAGAACAACATAGGAAACATACACCTAGACTCTTTGGTATATGGGGTGAGATCCGGAGCTGCATTAGAAATGCACACCCCAACATACTCCATCAGGTCTTGGGGTATCTACGCTTAGTTGGCATCTGAAGTACCTTGGCGCTGACTTGTATATACCTAGACATACTAACAAACAAGATAATTGCCTTACTGCTAAAGTAACTCAGTTTCATGACTGTTTCACGAGTGTCATACAAAGGTAATTTTATGACATCCTAATTGTTCCAAGTTTTAACATCGTTTAATGTCCTCCCTAGCTGTTATCTCGTACGTTCTCTCAGTTAAAACATTATGAAAGGGTTTATTATTATGTTACTACTGATATGGTTTATCATTACATAAGGGCATTTTAGTCATTCTCTAACTCTAGAGAAGTCTCTTTTGTGACTTCAAGATGACTATTGTGTTTACAGTTTACTGGCTGTGATATTGACTAACCTAATATCTAACTAGCGTTCATTTATAGGTAGCGATACTCTATTCGTTATTACTATGCTTTCCCTCAATCCACCCTCGAATTAAAGGGCTAAATGTACACCCAACACCCTCGGTTGTTCTTGCGGTAAATGACTATTGTTTCATAGTCTGATTATTTAGTCACACTGCTTGTTGGTATACCCTAAGAAATGAACCTTCATTCTTAGATATTTTTTACGTGCACAACTAAAGATACTTGGACGCATTACACCTGCTATGGATACACTAGTTTAACCTACTCATACGAGTGTCGCTAGGCCCCTTTGGCCCTTTACGTCCCTCACAAACTAAGTTTTATCCTTACAGACCATCTCTAGCTCTTATGGACCTTAACCAAGTTGAATATGATCATTCAAGATGGGTAGTATCGATACTCTACCTGTAGTATCGATACCCTAGGGTCAATTATTTATACCCCTATAAGTATCGGTACTAGAAATGCATTATGTTGCTGAAATTAGGTCTTAGTATCGATATTCTTACCTTGAGTATCGATACTGTAGGAACAATATTGATACTTCTCTGACAGTATCGATACTCTCTACCTGAAATCCCTAATTTTTACCCCAATTCATCCAGTATCGATATTGTTTATCCCAATATCAATAATTAAAACCTAAATAGATATTTTAGGCTCAAGAATCACCTAAAAATCACTCTAGAGGCCATGATTTGATTCTAAATTATATCTAATGATGTGGGTAGTTATTTAGGGTATTAAGGTGTCATAAAACACATGTTTTACAACAAATTCATGATTTATGGCATGAATCAAATGTGAAACCCTAAAATGCTCAACTACCGAATCTTAAAAATTTCTTGAATTTAATGAAAGCTTAATACTCCAAAGGATTAGAAATACATTAACTTGATGATTAAAGTGAAGAAATATGAGATAAACAATGTCTAACACATTGATGTTTAAATAATGTGTTATGCCTAGAATGAGTTAAACAATGTGTTATGCCTAGAATGAGTTAAACATCAATTTCTTTACACGTAACCTAGAATAAGTTAAACAATGTGTTAAACATCAATTTATTTGTAAGATGATAAAGAAATAATTGAGAAATGTGTACATCTTAACCAAATGAATAGAAATTGAGAAGACAACCTATGTAGTTTGTCAAGTACACAATCAATGTTATGTCTGTAATTTGTTATAATTAGCACCACAAACATGAAATTATCAATTATTTGAATAACCTAACAGGATTGCCTTAACTTCAAAGACCAAATGGAAGCAAAAAAAAAAAAAATCCAAACAAAATTGAATAAATTGTGTAACACTTGGTCTCATTATAACATCTACAACATTAGAAAAAAAGGTTAAATAGTACAATGCAAGCTTTAAATAATTTATAGAAAACTTGTTTACATTTCATACTTTTAGGCTTATTTGACAAATAGACAAGCACTTCATTTACATAAAAAATGAGGAGTTTTCTTTGCGGCGGTGTTAGCAATATTAAATATTTATTTGGATCTTAATTGTAATCATCATCATCATTTGTAAGTTCTTCCTCTTCAATCTCCTTATCTGTTATAAGAAAACCAAATACATTAAAAATAAAAGTGTTAATATTAGAAATTACAACATAAAGTATTTAACACCTAACTGTTTTGGTATTGTTGACTGAATTCCTAACGCATGTTTGACATTTCACAACGAACCTCGTTACACATTGACCTGATTTTATCATTCAAGTGCCCTAGTTAAGAATACAAAAGTTCCCAAAAATTAACCATGTACTTCACCAGTGACGATAGAGTAATGTCATTTTTAGGCATAACATCTTTTATTTGTTAATCGTGTTGCCCATGGTTGTTGTTGTCCATCGCGTTCGTATGTTCATTGTGTTGTGTCGTTTTCATGGTAACTTTCTTATTTCCCTTTGCAATCTCACCCCTTTTGTAACACCCATAACCCGTAGACGTGAATCAATACGAGTTACAGATGTCACATCAGAAAATTCAAAACATTTCTTTAGTTAAAATGAGTAAACTTTTGTTCCATTCAAACATCACCAATTTCATAACTTGAACAATTATTACAAAATAATTATTTAGAGAAAAATTGTAATATAATATTTTTATGACTAATTAAAAACCAGTTCAAAGCAGTGATAGACGATTCTGTTATATTTCATAAAATAAATAAAATTGTCTAACACGTTTAATTTAAAACCCATATTAATTTTTTAAGCATAGTTTAATATCATAATATTTATTCATACTATTAATTATATTTAATAATAACTATATTAAGAAATTGTAGAGATTTTATTCTCGTATACATGCCAACTATAACTTTTAGAACACAATAGGATGTCATCATTGTTACCTGTAAATATTTCACTGGTGATTGATGCCAAGCTGAGCACCTTACTCTTTTCCTCATTTTTCCTACGCGTGAAAATCATCATACACTAAGTATACACTTAGTGAGGAAACAATAGAAACATTCAAGGCAATACAACACGTAAATGTCAACAATAATAATATTCAATGCATTATGATTACTCTACCTGTATTTCTAATTGTGCTACTAATATGAACATGATATGAATCACATATAGATTTCTTACCAATATACTTTCCATTTATTCCATAAGCTCGACAACTTGTTCTCCTGTTTATCTTTTTTTTAACCAATAAACCATAGCCCAAAGTATAACTATATGAGGACCCAAGTATAGGAGTCAAATATTTCACCGTAGTGCTGAGGTCGAGCCTTGCTCACCTAATAATGCACCATAGTGTTGAGGTCAGGCCGTGCCACCTTATACACCATAGTGTTTTGTACCGTGTGTCTTCACAAGACACTCTGAGGCCTGCACTATGTACCTTCGCTAGATATTCTAGTGCTACCTAATATGCAACTTCTAGACTCTATGGCATGCCATTAATACCACTGACCCTCAATAACATACTTGGGTATATAGTCTATTTTTATTTGATCCATCCATGGCAAAGTATATCAATACCATTTAACCTTTGGCAGTTCATACCCGAAATAACATTTATTATAAACATCACATGTATTCATGATTACATCATGTGTAATGAAAAGTGACCAATGCATTCTATATTCACCTTTGACATATCTAGAATATATCAAATGATATAATTATTTCCATAAATATCATGACAATATAATTAAGGTAGACTTATCGCAAGTCCTACCCAATGATGTGTAAACATCCATGCATAATATTATTCATGCATTGAAATCACTATGAGACTTTATATGCAAGTCAAAATATAAGCCTCACTAAGCTTTACCTTTATCCTTTGCTTCTAATTAGGTTAAATCTCAAAATTTTTCATAATTTCATATCCTGGCAATTTTGCACTACTTTCAAAGAAATATTATTCTGTATAAACCTTTAAATATTATTCCATTTGTACCAATATAAACTATACTCAAATAAAAATCTATCCATATAATGCACTTCGTTTAGTTCAATTTGTATAATTTTTGGTGAATTTTCAAAGTTGACCGACAAAATCTGTTTTGAGCAGAATCTGCTGGCCCATTTTCTGACCTATCATTGGTTAAAAATTTATATATTTTTTATATACCTAGAAATCAGTTTCCTTTTGTTCTAAACAAAACTAGACTGATATAAGAATATAATGGTATAAAAATCATTCTCTAATCATTTTTTAGAATTTATGGTGATTTTTCTAAACTTACTGTCTAAAACTAAATTCTAAGCATATTTCAACAATTTACATTTTCAACTTGTTCACCAATTATATTAGCTCACCAAATGCATATATATGCATGCATAAAAAATTAAATAACATTTTAGGAGTCACTCCTTACCATAGTAACTCCATCAGGGGCTAATCGCAAACCAATGTTTATTCGATAACAAAAGTACAAATTAAATTTGCACTCACATGATGTCCTTAGCTTGCAAACTTCCATTAGGATTTCACATTCCATCCTTAAGCTTTTCCTTAGCTTTGATATTTCTTGATCTTGATTTCAAGCATCATTACCAAACATATACAAATTCAAACCAAATGTTAGAATCTTACTACCATAGACATACTTTGGAAAATAAATTCTTAACAAATTTTCCGATGCTTATTCGATATTATTTCTATGTCACAACATAAATGTTAACCTTAATACTTCTAATTAACCACTCAAGTTCCTTTTTATTCCAACTTCACAAAATATTTTCACTTAAGCTCTTATCCTTTCCATATTTGTGATTTAAACCGCAACTTTTACAAGCTTTCCAAAATAATCCAATTTCACATCCTAACGTCAATTTCAACACTTAAACATTAATTTCCAGCATAGTAAATCAACTATTGAACACTTACACTACAATCCTAAACTTTTTAAAATTTCCAATTTGGTCCCCCAAATTTTCAAAAATTATGAAATGGTCTCAAAAAATTTCTAAGGCTTGTAGAATACTTCCTACATCATTTCCAGCCCCTTCAAAAAAATTTCTTAATTTTTCTCATCCTCTATAGTCAAGAACTAATGGTTTGTATGTTCAAGGTTAGAGTTTTCATGATTTTACTCGATTTTGATTCACACATGAAATCAACTTCGATTCAACCTTATAAAATATCTACAATTAAGACCCTAACTTAATTTCATCAAAACACAGCTCTCCCCTAAAGCTAGGGTTTGGCTGAAACTTTATAGGTTCATACAACCATGTATAATTGATTTTAATCATTAATCATTCTTGGAAATGATTCTACAACCTCAAAAACATCAAAATATTTTACCATTTCCATAAACCTTGATGTGAAATAAACCCTATAATTTAGGATCTTTGAACATAAACCAAATTAGCAAACAATAATGGTACCAAATGATAGCATTTTTCTAATAGAACAATTTTATATTTCATGGCACGATCCAAAATCCAAAGAAAGTTGCTCAAAAATGAAAAATAAAAATTCTCTTACCTTGTTTATGGGGAGCACGAAATGTTGGCTGAAAATGGCTAAGTTTTCATGAAATTTTAATGAATTTCATGTTAAATTAACCTTAATTTAAGCTTAAATGAATAAGATATTCTTTTAATGAGAAATGTCCATTTTACCATTAATGAAAGTTGATATTTACAATAATACCAAGCCACATAACCTTATAATCTTTCCAAAGTCAAAGATGGACAAAATATTTTACCCTTTTCCAATTTTACCAAGCAACTTTCCAAAAATTGCAATCTTGCCATTTAAATAAAATGGTCCAAATTGAACATGGAAATAAATTCTAAAATCAAATGATCCATATTATTTACCATCATTTTAAAATGTGGAAATAATATTTCTAAGCTTAATTTATCATCCATCAATTTTTCCTAAAATTTTTATTAGATCGATTTACTGAATTTTTACTGGACTTTTACACTTTTCAGTTTTTGGGAAAAATTTTAATATCGCAAACATCGGGTCAGTGACTATATTGAAAGGATTTAAAAATTTGGTGGGTTAACTTGAATAAATTGAAAAGTACAAGGATTGATTTAGGAAATTGTATTTAAGATTTATTATTAAAAATGGAAGAATTAATGGACATTATTGTCCTTTAGAAAGAAATGAATTTCCACGTTTCTTTTACATAAGCTATATTTAGTATGCCCATCATACCTATCAATAAGTAATTTTCCAAATTATCCTTTTTATTTTCCCAATGTATGTTGAATGAGAATGCAAGGTACATGAGTTGCACCTAAGCACCGACATGGTTATTAACAAACTCATTATGAATTCCATGGATGCACTATAGTGCCAAAATGGTCATTCATAAACTCATTATGAATACAATGGGTGCAAACATAGTGCAAAAGTACATATATTAATGATACGAAAATGCAACATATGCATTAAACAAAATCTATCGATAACCATCATACATAAATACAACTTATGCATTATTCAAAATCGATCGATAACCATCGTACACAAATTATGTCGAAATGCACCTATGAATCTCAATGCACATACAATGGGCCTTTAAGTCAAATTCACAGATTAAACATTTATTTCTAAAACATCGATAACTGTTAAAACAATATAAAAGTTAACCCATTTAATTTAGAGCAGTTTATACTCTAAAATTATTCATAAAATCATTTCCATAAACATTATGAAAATATATCAAAATACTATAAAAATACTTTTATCAAAACATTTGAGGTTGACTCATCACAAGTCATCATCATCTTATATAAGTATATAATATTGCACTCACCTGATATGCCTCACTATTATACCTTAATGATGTCTGACTATTCTGCTACTTTATCCTTGCCTTTCTGTTTGCTTGACTTGAGAGTTTGATTACGATCTACACAAGCATCCATAATCACACATACAATACAAATGTTAGTATACTTTTTAACATTTATACAAAATAATAATACTAAAATGTACTATTATTTTCAAATTCTATTAAAATTCATCCTAACTTAAATTTTCATACTCCTATAGTATTGATAATTCTCTTCTATAGTACCGATACCCACTTCGGTATCAATACCTAATTAATTGTAAATGTATATGCTAAGGCAAGCAAATTTGTGCAAGTGTACACAATCGATGCAAGTAATATAGTAGTGAGTGAGTATCGTCTCCACATGGATTGGATGACTTTTAAAAGATTGCTATAGCTAGGAATAGGTGTCTAACTAATCCTAAGTATATAATTTTAATAATATAAACAAGGAAATTATACAGTGGCAAATGGTATGAACAAGTCGAAAAACGTATGGTTGAGGCAAGAAAAATTGTAAAGTGAAGTGAGCAGAAACGTTTTGTCGAGGCAATAAAAATATACAAAGGTAAACAAATAAAGTTGTCAAGCCTAAAGTTGTCAAAACGTTATAAATAGACTGGCACTCTCACACAATCAGACTTCTAACAGAGCACTTAGGTTACTTTTGCTATAGTGAGAAGTTATTTTATGCTAAGAATGATTTGGTATGCTATGCTTAGGCTGTCCGACAGGATTACTGAGTATTCTAAGACGGTTTCTATAGAAATACTACTCAACGTGAGCTACAACCCTTGGTTTGTCAGATTATTGTTGTGGTAATACCCCTCAGCGTGAACTATAGTCGTTGTCTATCCTACTCAAGTGTTATCCCTTTTAGTTGATTGAAACCCTCTCCTTATCTTTAAGGCAAGTATTAGAACATCACCATCCTGGATCTATTCCATTGCTCACATAGATCTATCTTAATTCTCTCGAATCTAAGATTCTATTTCTAGAAAAATGGAAATCTCTTGAAAGTTCTTACAAGGTCTAGAAATGTTTCTTCTAGGTACCAGACAATCTCTCGAACCTCTTACAGTGTCAAGGCAAAAGGTTAAAATAGTGAACAAAATAACACTTAACAAAATCATACTTAATCATTCATTAACGATAAAATAAAATATCATCCAAGCATTCTCAACACCAAATAAAATAGTTTGTGGTGTGGTTAACTTCATCCCAAAAATATTCATTAAGTACGAGCTCTTAGAAAAATAAAACATGAAGAATAAGAGGAAGAAAAACTCTCAGAACAGAGCTCTGCCATGACATTAGACCACCACCATGGCTGCTCGAGTGCACCAGCCTCTTACCAAGCCTTGGGTATTTTCTCTGTATGATTCCCCTTTTTTGGGCAGCTATAATGGGGTATTTATAATGGGAATTCCTAGGGTTTTGTGTTATTGAATATTCCCTAAATACCCGTATTGACTTGTCCATGCTATAAATAGAAAGGTGGCTGGAGGTGGTCATTTCATTGAGGGGCGTGATTCCATGTGAGGTCAATTAGACAGCTGGCAGGTGACATCATTAGTTTGTCAGATCCACGTCACACTTGTAAGATAAAGCTTGCCTTGGCAAGAAAAATATGTTTCTCCCTGTCTTTGTCTTCTGTGTTCCACTGGCCCTTGTAAAATGTTTTGTCAAGGCTGAAATGTTCTTCCTAAGTCATTTCTTGCACACATACAACCCGCAAATGCCCTTTCTCCTCAGCAGAATCAGTTTAATCAAATAAACTTTTCCTCGACAAAACTTATCCACCACATGAAAATATGTCATAAATGCAACTATATGTAGCTATAATGCTATGTGAATGACTTTTAGACAATCAATAACTTAAGTAAAAAACCCTAAAATTTAGTCTTTTTACGGAGTTATCGCACCCAAACTTAAACTATTACTTTTCCTCAAGTAATGGATAATGACCAATAAAAAAATAAATACTATGGCAAAGTCTAAATCAGGATAGTCAAGTGGTTTAAAATTTCAGCCCTTATCAATAATTTTGGCCTCAACATGATAGACTAAATGAGAAGTCAAGTACCTTTCCCTAGGTCAGGATCCTTTGTCAGTGTGTGTGCGTGATTGTATCTAGTCTATGCTTAACGAATTTAGAAAACTCCTAAGTAAGTTCTTTTGTTTTGCCAAGGCATAAAATTATTCATTAAGTACAACATCATTCTTGTTTATTCAAAATTTAATTTTAGAGTTTTTTTTTCTTTTTTTTCTTTTAATAACTGCTACAAGGGGAGTCATCCCATCACGCCTACCATCTCACACTTTAGGTGAAAGGGAGCATACCTTCCACCCCCGAGCTAGTTAGGTAGAGTCATCTTGTGACTGCTTTCATTCACTCATGTGGCAAGGCTACCATTTATTTAAGGGGGTTTTCAGGTAATACTGATGCACAGAGGAGTGTCCCTCTACAGTTATGTCGAGGCATTTATATGTAATTCAACACAATTCAAAACATTAAGGAGTTCAATTTAGCCTTTCAAACATTTAATGCCACGACGCACAAAAAGTTATTTCCTAAAAATTTTCTAAGCACCTTAATCAGAGAAAACATACCATCGTGTTTAAAGAGTCATAAATAATCAAGTCCTGAGGTCGGTTCCAGCCTTCAACAGTGATGTAAAATAATTTTGGCCTAGGCAATAAAATTTGCTTTCATCATTGGGCATCATCAACTTTTTCTAACTAATATCCTAATGAAACTCATGCCATGACAACAAATATTTCAACCAATTATTATAAAAAAAGGTAAGTATGGAGCACAACACCTCCCCCAAACTTGAGAGATGCATTGTTCTCAATGAATGAAGGCTAAACTAAAGATGAAATGTAATGCAAGGTACCTTGACAAACATCTACTTTGATGGTGGTGGGGTTGTTTTATGTAGATTCCTCAGGTGGAGAAGTTCAATCATGATTTGTTATCCTTTTCAGGCGATGCTTGATCAGAGGTGTTGCAATTCATTGTGATATTTATTCAGATGGGTGGACATCATCAGCAATGTCATCGTTTGTGCTATCACCAATTGAGTCATCTTTTAAGTGGGTGCAATATCTCTAGATGCTTTACCCTTATCCACATGCTTGAAGCTTGTTCTTCTAAAAACTAATATTAAAAGTAAATAAATACATAAAGAAAAGAAAAACAAACAAAAAAAATAATTTTCCATGAAAAAAAAAAAAATAAAGAGGGTTGAAGGAATGAAAACTCCAAACATCCTGAATTGATATGACAATTTTTCGTGTTCGATCGGAGCACCAATATAGACCAAGATGGCCCACACATATAACATTTCCACCTTCAAAATATTTTCCCTAGCATTTCATGTCTTGCACATCTAAATTGTAGGGCCTTTGCAGTAGTCTTCTCTCCTTTAAAGTGCTCTCCGCATGAAGCTGAATCGTAGTGGAATAGGATCTCTTCATTATGCTTCTTTAACCTTTGAGGGAAATATGGTGGGGGTCTGACTTTATCTACTGCAGGTGGGGGTGAAACTTTTGTCGTGGCAAAAAAATTTCGCCATCAGTAAAGAGATTGGTTAAACCCTCATCCTTGTCCTTCTCCATAGACAATTCTTCTTGTATAGCAAGTTCAACTTGACCTTCGGATTCTTCAGGTATAGTGTCATGGCAAAAAAATTCTTACTTTTTCCCCCCAAACTTTTCTTCTTGATTGAGCTAGGTACTACTACTCATTGTAAGCGCATTGCATTGCTCATTTTTTGTGAGGCTTAGTGACCTTAGTATCATTAGGGAGGCTTCCTTCTAGGCGAGCATGTAATGCTGTGATAATTTGACCCACTTGGTTCTCCAATGCTCTCAAAGATGAGCTGACTTTGTAATAAAGTTGCCTGACTTTGCAATAGTGTGCCTTGGCTTTTAATTGTTGAAGACTGTTCGTGGATCAAGGCCTTAGTTGAAGTCGTGAAATATTTTGTCGAGGCCATAAAATCTTGTAGTGAAGCTTCGAGGGAATTATAATTTGATGAAGATGTTGAACCCTTGTTAATATTTTGCCAGGGCATTTGTTGATACTGAAAATTTGTAGGTTCATAAGTATTTTTTTGTGGCATATTAAGGTTGCATGCATGGTTGTTATTGGTCCCTTGATTACCCCACGAAAAAATTATATGTTTTCGCATCCAGGATTGTATGTATTAGAGTAGGGGTTGTTGTTGCTTCTATAAAAAATTCCCACAAAATTGATAGACTCCTAGTTTTCTGGGCATTCATTTTCATGATGGTTTTCATGGCAATAGTTGTATGCTGAGCTGGTTACATTGACTTCTTTCACCTCACTGGAATGTTGCAAAATTTTTAGCATATTTGTTATCGCAGAAAGTTGGGTATACACAAAATCCTTGGCATCAAGTTAAAATTCCCCAGACACTTTCCTTTCAGTTCCAAGCCTTATAGACGGAATTAATAATGTTATTGGCTATCCTATCAAGGATATCAAAGGCTTCCTTGGGTGATTTGTCAAGCAGAGTACCATTCACCAAGGCCTCCAACATAATGCGAGTGGGTGTGTTGACTCTATTGTTGAACATCACAATTGGAGTCCATTCGTAGAATCCATGATTGGTGCACTTGCGAAGAAAACTTTTGTATCGGTCACAACACTCATACATAGACTCTTCACTGCCTTGGAAAAAAATGCTATGGCATTCCTGAGGTGGTTGTTCATATTGGGTGGATTATGCCATAGAAAAAATTGTTTGAACAAATCTACCCAGGACCTTATTGAGCCAGAAGGTGGTCAATTAAGCCATGCCCTGGCGTGATCTTTCAAAGAATATGGAAATAACTTCGATCTCAGAACATCTTTATGCACACCTTGCTCTCAAAAGGAGTCAAAGACCTCCAAAAATGCTCGAACATGATGCCTTGCATCCTCGTGAGGAGCACCACCAAACTGTCCAACCAAGTGCAACATTTCAAATATAACCAGTTTGAGCTCGATGTGGTCTGCCTGAATCTTGGGAGCTACAATAGAAGGCTTAAGGTCTTCTAAGGTAGGAGATAAGTGATCTCAATAGTTCATGGTCTTGCAACATTCTTTGCATTTTTATTTGCCGTGGCATTTAATTCTTCAGGTTCCTCCACTTCATTTTGAACTTCGTATATAGCTTTTTGAGCTCCTCGTACATACCTTCTTTGGCTGAATTTTTTTGATCTCAGGTTCAAAATGAGATAATGGATCCTTGGGACTTCTACAAGTTATGCATCCGCACAACACTTGAAAAGGATAAGCAAAAAAATAACGAATAAACCCATAAAAATAAAATAATAAAGAACTAAGGTAATGCTATAACAAAATTTTTAAAAACACCAATTGCTAATCCCCGACAACGGTGCCAAAACTTGATCGCTTGTAAATGTATATACTAAGGCAAACAAATCTTTGCAAGTGTACACAATCGATGCAAGTAATATAGTAGTGAGTGAGTATCGTCTCCACATGGAGTGGTGGTCTTTTAAAAGATTTCTATAGCTAGGAATAGGTTCACTAACTAATCCTATGTATTTAAGTCTAATGATATAAACAAGGGAAATATATAGTGGCAAATGGTATG
The DNA here is from genome assembly GCF_006381635.1 of Hibiscus syriacus. NCBI lineage: Eukaryota > Viridiplantae > Streptophyta > Magnoliopsida > Malvales > Malvaceae > Hibiscus > Hibiscus syriacus. The sequence continues at coordinate 1,654,451 of NW_024062845.1, read as the reverse complement.
AACAGATCAAGAAAAGTTTGGCTGAGGCAAGAAAAATTGTAAAGTGAGCATAAAAGTTTTGTCGAGGCAATAAAAATATGCAAATGTAAACAAATAAAAGTTGTCAAGGATAAAGTTGTCAAAACTCTATAAATAGACTGGTAACCTTACACAATCGGACTTCTAACAGAGCACTTAGTTGGTTTTACTATGGCAATAAGTTATTTTATGCTAAGAATGATTTAGTATGCTATTCTTAGGCTGCCTGACATGATTACTAAGTATTTTAAGATGGTTTCTATGGCAATACTACTCGGTGTCAGCTACAATCCTTGGTTTGTCAGACTGTTGTTGTGGAAATACCCCTCAATGTGAACTATAGTTGTTGTCTATCTTACTCAAGTGTTTATCCCTTTTAGTCGATTAAAACCCTCTCCCTATCTCTAAGGTAGGCAGGTTAGAACATCACCATCTCAGATCTATTCCATTGCTCACGTAGATATATCTTAATTCTCTCGAATCTAAGAATATATTTCCAGAAAAACGTCAATATCTCAAAAGTTCTTACAAGGTCTAGAAATGTTTCGCTTAGGTACCAGGTAATCTCTCGAAGCTCTTATAGTGTCAAGGTAAAAGGTTAAAACAGTGAACAAAACAACACTTGACAAAATCATACTTAATCATTCATTAACGGTAAAATAAAATATCATCCAAACATTCCCAACACCAAATAAAACAATTTATGTTATGGTTAACATCATCAAAAAGTATTCATTAAGCATGATCCCTTAGAAAAATAAAATATGAAGAACAAGAGGAAGAAAAACATCCAGAACAGAGCTCTGCCATGACATCAGACTACCACCATGACTCCTCCAGCGCACCAGCCTCTCTCGAGGGCTTGGCTGCCACACCGACGAAGTGTGTCAATGGAGGGCACCAAGGATGGACGAGTGGGTAATGGTGGAAAAAGGACACCACATTTGCCTTTTACCAAGTCTAGGGTATTTTCTCTGTATGATTCCCCCTTTCTGGGCGGCTATAATGGGGGTATTTGTAATGGGAATTCCCAGGATTCTGTGTTATTGAATATTCCCTAAATACCATGTTGACTTGTCCATGCTATAAATAGAAAGGCGACTGAAGGTGGCCAGTTCATTGAAGAGCGTGATTGTACGTGAGTTCAATCAGACAGTTGGCAGGTGGCATCATCAGTTCGTCAAATCCGTGTTAGACTTGTAAGATAAATCTTGCCTTGGCAAGAAAAATATGTTCCTCACTGTCTTCATATTTTGTGTTCCACTTGCCCTTGTGAAATGTTTTGTCATGACTGAAATGTTCTTCCTAAGTCATTTCCTGTACACACACAACCCACAAAAGCCCTTTCTCCTCAGTATCATCAGTTTAATCAAATAAACTTTGCCTCGGCAAAACTTATCCACTACATGAATATATGTTATAAATGCAACTATATGTACCTAAAATGTTATGTCAATGACTTTTAGACAATCAATAACTTAAGTAAAAAGACCTAAAATATAGTCTTTTTACGGAGTTATCAATACCATTCCAACATTATGGAATTTCATTTTTGATTATGGTATCGATACCTTCATCTTGGTATCAATACCTACACCTTAATATCGATACTTCTTTATATTGGTATCGATACTGTTCATCTGAATCCTCCAATTTAACCTTAAAATATAGGTACTATTCTTTCAGTACCGATACCCTTACCCATATTTTACTTATTTCACTTCGATTTTTACTCAAATTTCATCTAAATCTCTTACTCTTATCTCCAACCATACCATTAAACTCATTATCACTTATCCATACTAACTTATCCATAAATCTCCTTATAACATCCAAAATCTCCAAAGAACACTCAAAACTAAGAATCATCCCAATTTTCAAACATGTTTTCAATCACTTCTAAGGCTCCAAATCTCTTATTTACATCTTTGACAAGTCAAAAATGCTTTTAAACTCCAATAAATAACCATATTTCATCAAATCACTTAAAAACCCATTTTATTAAATCACTAAAAAAATCACTAAACTCTTAGTTTTAATCTTCCTTAAACTTTCCCTAAGCCTCTATATCACTTAAGGCTTCAAAACCAACCCAAAAATGAAAGGAAAACCTAACTTGAAGAAATCTTACCTTTGCTATAGGGAGTACGGGGACGATAAGAAGAAAAAAGTAGAAAACCACAATCAAACTTATCATTTTTCCATTATACAACCCTTAATAAATATCACTAAAGAATGAACATTAAACTCATTTTCTTATAAAGGACCATAATGCCCCTCCATTCTCCCATTCTTAATAATATGTCTTAAACACAATTTCCTAAATCAATCCTTGTACTATTCAATTTATTCAAGTTAACCCACCAAATTTTTAAATCCTTTCACTATAGTCACTGACTAAATGTTTGGGGTATTATAATTTTCCCCTCTTAAAAAAAGTTTGTCCTCGAATTTTAAGATGTACCTGATGCGAAGAGGTGTGGATACTGCTTCCTCATGTCCTCCTCTCTTTCCCAAGTAGCTTATTCGACTTTATGATTTTACCAAAGCACTTTAACTAGAGGAATCTTCTTGTTACGTAGTTCTTTGTTTTCTCGAGCCAAAATCCTCACTAGTTCTTCTTCGTAAGTCAAATCTGGTCAGATTTCTATTTCCTCTGGTGTGATAATATAAGATGGATCTGATCGGTACTTCCTGAGCATCGACACATGAAAAAAATTATGAATCTTTTCCATATCGAGAGGCAAAGCTAATTGATTAGCTGCTGGTCCGACCCTTTTTAAAATCTCATAAGGTCCAATAAATCACGGACTCAGCTTTTCTTTGCGCCCAAACCACAATACTTTCTTCCAAGATAATTTTTTCAAAAATACCTTATTTCTCACTTGATATTCACTCTCTTTTCTCTTTAGATCAGCATAAGACTTTTGTCGATCGAAAGCTATCTTCAGATTATCTTGGATAACTTTCACTTTATCTTCCATTTCTTTCATTAAATTTGGGTCAACTAGATCTCGATCTTTTAGCTCAAACCAATTTAATGATGTTCGACACTTCCTCCCATACATGGCTTCATACAGAGACATCTTAATACTCGATTGATAACTATTATTATAGGCAAATTTTGCTAAAGGCAAGTATCTTTCCCATGATCCTTTAAATTCAATCATGCATGCTCTTTTGAATTCAATCATGCATGCTCTTAGCATATCCTCCAATATATAAATAGTTCGCTCTAACTGACCATCTATCTGCGTATGAAAAGCCGTGCTGAAATTTAATCGAGTACCCAAAGCCTTGTGCAAAAAATTCCAGAATCTTGAAGTAAACCTTGGATCTCGATCGGACACTATCGATATAGGTACTCCATGCAGCCAAACTATCTCTTTTATATACAACTCAACATATTTATCCATCGAGTAATCCATTCAAACTAGAATGAAGTGAGATGTCTTGGTCAATCTGTCCACAATTACCCATATTGAGTCCTTTTTACTAGGTGAAAAAGGTAGCCATGAAACAAAATCAATAGTTACTCATTCCCACTTCCACTCAGGAATGGATATCGATTGTAGCAATCTGGAAGGCACTTGATGTTCAGTTTTCACTTGCTGACATGTCAGGCATGTTGGAAAAAACTCTGATATAATTATTTTCATACCAGGCCACAATAATGACTTTTTATATCCTGATACAACTTATTCCAGCTTGGATGCATATTCAAAGGACTATAATGTGCCTCAGAGAGAATATAAGGCTATTAGAATTGGGGAAGGCAAAAATAGGGGAACTAGAGGTTGACAAGAATGAGATGGTAAAGCAATATAAGGCCGAAAGTCGTAAAGTTCAAAAATTCAAGAAAGATAAATAGGCCAGTTTGAAAGAATTAGAAGATGAGAAGAACCTAGTCCAGGGGTTGGAAACCAAGATCAATAGCATACTTGAAGATTTTGAAGAAAGATAGTGAAAAATTCCAGAGCTTGAAGAGTAAAGAAGGATAAAATGTGGTTTGAAAGGTAGGGTTCAAATCGTATCTTTAATAGAAAGAAGCCAAAGATAGGGTGCAAAGTATCTCCACAAAAATTCAGTGAGTGGACGAGCTCACTGCAGAAATGGGAGAATTACAAATATGATTTGAAGATGAGCTGATCCAATCTCAAGCAATGAATGACAAGCTTAAAAGCCATATCTCACATCTTGAGTATCTCTGCTTCAAGTACAAGTTCCACCTGCATTAATGGACTTAAGAATTTCTCTTGAAGAAAATAAAACTTTCTGAAAAGAAATCAGGGAGATGAAAGGCGAGCTCCAGCAGTTTCAATTCAAATTACTAACCTAGAAAAGGAGATCAACCATATCATTACTGGGTGGCAAAAAACATATGAACATTACCACTCTCTAGTAGGAGAATGAGAACGTACGATGGGTAAGGCAATAGTACAAATGGGTAAAGTAGCTGGATATATGAATGAATTGGCTAACATGGCTGAGATCATCCAACTCCAAACTAATACAATGTCTGAATATACGAGAGAGGTAATTGCAATCATGAATGAAATTGTAGAGCTAAGCATGAGGGCTAGACCTTATTTGTAATCAAACTCATTTGTTATGAGCGAAACATTTCATCCAATAAAAGTTATTCTATAATGATTATTGCTAGGATTAATGCCTTTTATTTGCATTTTCACTTGCATCATTTATTCCACATAAACATTCATTTGACATTCATAATACATTACCAATAACAAACATTCAAATTTAAGAGAACAATAAAATTAATTCCTAGAGGATTATGTGACAGAAGATACTAGCAAGCAAAAATACAATTCCTCATCACTCCAGAAGCAAAACCATGGAGGCTAAGCTCGAACAACTAAAAAAGGAAATGCAGGAAGATTTGTTGAGGATACAACAAAAATGGGAAGTAAAAATGGAACAATCGCAAAAATCAGTCACAGATCGTATCTTGAAAAGCTAAACTAGCATGGTAAATGATATCGTCGCCAGAACGTCTGGGTTGCAATGCTGGAACAACAAAAGAGCCAAGTACTTCATTGGTTGAAACTTCTGAACATGCCACAGTAGAATCTACCCCGAGATTGGTTATCCTGCCTGAAAAGCTTACTGAGTAACCTGCATGATCTTATGTCGTCAAAGCTCAAATGGATACAAAAATCCCTAAAATAGCCCAAAGGAATACACTGTTATAGATCACGAAGAAACTGAGAGACCCAAGACTGAGGTAACAGAACATCTTAAAACAAGTACAAAGATTTTTCAAAGAAATGTGAATGTAGGGCTCTCAGGATGGGATGGATGCAGTATAATTGAACCTGGTACCAGTTTAATCCTACCCTTAAAGTTTAAAATGCCTAAATTTGAGAAATACGATGGGAAAACTTGTCCTATTGCACATTTGACTATGTTTTGTAGAAAAATAAATGGTTTTGTGAAAGATGATAGATTGCTGATTCATTGCTTTCAAGCGAGCTTAACAGATCAACTGTAAGGTGGTATAACCAGTTGACCAATGTCAAGATAGGGTCGTGGAAAGACTTGGCAAATGCTTTTAAAGAATAGTACCATCATGTTATTGATATGGTACATGATAAAGTTACTCTCCAAAATATGGAAATAAAACATAATAAGAGCTTTCGACGGTATGCACGACGTTGAAAAAACATTGATGCCCAAGTACATCCATCCCTGGTTGAAAGGGAGTTCATAATGATGTTCATCTGTATGCTAAAATCTCCCTACATAGATCATATGTTAGGGTTGGCAGCTAAAAGCTTCTCCAACATTGTGATGTGCGGAGAAATGATTGAGAGGGCATTAAAGAATGGGCAAATAGTTGGTGGTCAAAACTCTACAAAAAACCCATTTGTATTTGTGAAAAAGAAAGAAGGATGAGTGAACAAAGTGATTTTTTTTGAAAATAAAAAAAACTGTAAATTCCTCTCCTCAAAGGGAGACAAAACACGATAATAATACTGAAAGAACATCGTTTATTCTAATCTCAATGACTTATATTAAACTATTTTAGGGTTTATTCAAAGTACATATAGTGTCACCAAAATTTGTAGATCCAATCAAACTATCTTTTCCAAAATATTACAATGAAAATAATACCTATGAATATCATGCAAATGTCTAAGGGCGTAATATTAAAAATTGTTACTTTAAAAAAAAGTGGTCGAGGATCTGATCAAAAGAAAGGTGGTGTCATTTAATGACTCGGAGATACCATGTGTTACTTCAAATCCACTTCTAAATCACCAAAGCCAAGGAGTTATTTCCATTGAAGAAAATTGAAGAATCAAGAGAAGGGTCAAAGAAGTAAAGTAACCATTGGAATGGCTAATTTAACAAATAAAGAAGATAGGGTTGTTGAGTCCCATAAAAAAGTTTGTAGCTAAGAAGTCAGATAGCTTTTGCGAATACCATTGTGAAGAAGGTCATCAAATTCAAGATTGTCAAGATTTTAAGCAGATAATCCAGAAATTGATGGACAAACGAGAATTACAATTCTTCAAGGAATGGACAATGAAGAACGAATGAGATATTTTTGTTTTTAATGAAAGTTCAAAAGAGGTCAAATGAGAGTTAAGGAAACCAATTCTGGTCATATCAAGACAAAACTATGATGCGAGCAAGGGAAGTACAACATCTAGAGTGGTGATCAAGACACTGACATTTTTTTCTATAAAAAGTAATAAGAGTGTCCCTTGGAATTATACGTGCCAAATCAATACTCCAGAGAATCAAGAAGAAGAGATTGACGAAGTTGGAGGTTTAACCAAGAGCGGGAGATACTACGCCCTTGACAGAGCTAAAAAAACAAGAGCTTTGGTAATCAATGAGCTTAAGAACAGACTGAATGAACCTTTCAAGATTGAGGAAGTTCAAGAATTTATGAATTTTTAAAACACAATGAATACAACATTGTGGAGTAACTCCTAAAACCTTGGCAAAAATTTTGATGTTATCTTCTATTACATTATGAGGTGCATCGAAATACATTGATAAAGGTTTTAAATGATACCTTTGTAGGAAAGGATATATCTGTGGAACGTATGATAATGGTTAATCACATAATGATGATAACTTCATCTATTTTTATGATGATGGGATACCTTAGGAAGGTAAAGGGAGATGCAAGGCAGTACACATTTGATAACTCCGTAAAAAGACTTAATTTATAGTCTTTTCACTTAAGTTATTGCTCGTCTAAACAAAGTATGCGTTGCATTTTTAGTTGCATTTAGTCGCATATAGGTTATATTTGCTTATGGTGATAAGTTTTGCCTAGGCAAGATTTATTTGGCTTAACTGATGCTACTGAGGAGAAGGGGTTGTTTGAGTTGTGTTTGTGTAGAAACTATACAGAGGAAGAACATTTCAGTAGTGACAATGAACAGTTACAAAGGCCAATGGAGCAGATGAGAACGTGAGGAGCAGATTTATCTCACCGAGGTAAGATTTATCTGAAGAAGTCTAAACCACATGTGGCGAAACCGCCTATGTCACATGCTAGCTGGAAGACCTACTTCACGTGCATGCAAGCCTTGATTATTCTGACAGCCGCCAGCCACCTTTCTTTTTTAAGTTTGGGAAATTAATAACGGCTAATTAAGGAAACTCCAAAAGCATGCAAAGTTCGAGGAAATTCTCTTTATAATTACCAGCCGTAGCCGTAAAAAAAAAAAAGAGGAAGAAGGAAGAAGAAAGAAGAGCTTTACCACAGGCGTGAGCAAGCAATTGCAGTGCTTTCCCTCTGTCTACCCCCAGTCTTCCTTGGTGTCCTCCATAGCCAGACGATAGCAAAACGGTGATCAGACTCGAGAGAGGGTGATCACCAAGGCAGGTGTGGTACTGATCAGGATTGTCGCGACAGAGCCCCAGTTTTTTGGAGTCGTTCTTCCTTTGTTCCTAAACTCTAATTATATTTGGGGTTGTATTAAACGTTATAATCTTGGATGATCTTTGATAACACCCTGAATACTTTACTTGGTGTTAAACTTTGTTTACCTAACAATATTTTTATGATTATGAATGATGAATTATGTTTTCTTATGACTGTTTTGCTCATAGTTTAAATATTTTGTCTTAACACTGTAAGAGCATCGAGAGATCGCCTGGGGTTTTGGTGAAACATGTATGGGCATTATAAGAGCATCGAGAGATAGCCTTTTGTCTAGAAAGTGATTCTTGAATTCGATAGAATTAAGAGAGATCAACGTGAGAAAAGGAATGAATTCGGGATGGCGAAGTTCTAACTTGTCTACCTTAGAGATAAGGAGTGAGTTTCAAATGACTAAAAGTGATAAAGACTAGAGTAGGTTAAGATAACGTCTATAGTTAACGCCGAGAGGTATTTCCATAGCAACCGTCTAAGAATACCTAATAATCCTTTCGGGCAGTTTAGTGAGTCATAATAATTCATTATGGGCTTAAAATAATTGTTGCCGAGATAATAGTTTAGCATTAGTGCTCTGTGACACATCTGAATATGTGAGGTTGTTTGCATTATATTTATCCAATACTTGTTTTCTTTTGTTTCATCTGTCTGCATATTTTCATTGTATCGACCACACTTGTCTGCAATCATTGAATCATTATTCTTAGCTCCTTAATATTAGTTTTTAGCTTTAATACTTAGTAGGATTAATTTGTGGCATTAGTTCTAGTTGTGGTAAAAAGATATTTCTAATCCAATCCCTGTGGAGACGATACTCACTCACTACTATATTACTTGCATTGATTGTGTATACTTGCACATATTAGCTTGCCTTATCATATACATTCTCAAGCGATCAAGTTTTTGGCGTCGCTACCGGGGATTGACAACTAACAAAATTTCTAGCCATAACAAGTTCTTTGTGACACTTTATAATTATTTAGTCTAACGTAGTTTATTATTTTCTTTTATAGGTTTTTATTATTGCATGACCTTGAGTTATGCTGGTAAGCCTTTGGAACCATTCGACCCCGAAGTTGAGCAATCGTTCAGATAAAGGTTGCATGCCCAAAGAACCAGAGAATAATTGAATAAAATACAAAATGACATGGGAGATTTAGGAGATCAAGTTGCAAGACCAAGAGCGATACGAGATCACTTGAACCCAATTCTCGATGACCTCAATCCTGGTATAGTGGCACCTGAGATACAAGCCACTCATTTTGAACTCAAACCGGTGATGTTTAATATGCTGAACTCTATCGGCCAATTTGGTGGTACACCCAATGAAGACACTAGACAACATGTGCGTGCTTTCCTTGAAGTATGCGATTCATTTAGATAACAAGGAGTACATGAAGATGTGCTCAAACTGAAGCTTTTTCCTTACTCCTTACGTGATGGAGCAAGAGCTTGGCTCAGTGGAGTTCTTTCCGGATCAATAGAGTCATGGGAAGATTTATGCAAGAGTTTCTTACTCTGATATAATCCGCCCAGTATGAATACACAGCTTCGGAATGACATTGCAAGTTTTCTCCAAGGCGAGGATGAATCAATGTACAAATGTTGGATATATAAAAGTTTAATTCACAAATGTGTTAATAATGGATTTCATGATTGGACGCAAGTGGTGATGTTTTACAATGAAGTCAATGCACCAACTCGAATGATGTTGAATGCCTCAGTAAATGGAACCGTACTAGACAAATCACCCGAGGAAGCTTTTGATATCCTCGACAGGATAACGAATAATGACTATCAATTTCCAAGTGCAAGATTGGGAACCGAAAGAAAAACCTCTGGAGCATATGAATTAGAAAGCAAAGATTCGGTAGCAGCCCAACTTTCTACCATAACCAATATGTTGAAAATTTTTCAACTTCCTAATAAGGTAAGACAAGTCAAGGTGACCAATAATGTGTGCCTATTCTATCATGACAACCATCATGAGAGTGAATGTCCTGAAAACCATAAGTCAACTAATTTTGTGGGCAACTATAATCGAAACAACAATAATCCCTCTTCGAACACGTACAACCCTGGTTGGAGACAACACCCAAATTTTTCATGGAATAATCAAGGGAACAACAATAATCAAGCCACAAATTACAGGCCACATCAAAATAATTCGAACCATCATCATATTCAGAATCAGCATCTTCAGCAGCCCTGGCAGAACAATAAAGGTATAGCTTCTTCCTCTAACTCTCATTCCAATACTAACTCCTTGGAATTATCCTTGCAGGAATTCATGGCCTCGACAAAAGATGGCATCTACAAAGACCTTGGTGCACGAACATTCTGCAACAATAAAAAATCAAGGAAATTTGTTACAAAGCAGGCAACACTTTTGCAAAGCCATAGTTCATCTCAGAGCATTAGAGAATCAAGTGGGACAGATTGCCATGACATTACATTCTCGCCCACACAGAAATCTCCCTAGTGATATTGAAGTCACTAAGCATCATGGAAAGGAGCAATGCAATGTACTTACGCTAAGGAGTGGAAAACAAGTTGATCAAGATGATAAGTTTGGGGTAGAACAGCTGAACAATTCTTGCCAAGGCGTAACACAACTTGATGAGGAATCTGAGAATGCTGATCAAGAGAAAGCGCATGAAGAGAAGGAAAGAAGTGAAGGATCAGAAAACATCAACTAGATAACAAGAAATTCATGGTAAAGGCCAGCGATTACCCTGCACCATCAGTAGTGGATGTGAGACCTCCACCACTGTTCCCTCAACGGTTGAAGAAACATGATGATGACATCCAATTCAACAAATTCATTGATGTTCTAGACCAGTTTGTATCAATGTGCCCTTACTCGAAGCCATCGAGCAAATGCCTTCCTATGCCAAGTATCTGAAAGAAATTGTTACAAAGAAAAGAAAGGTAGAACGTGTCGCCACGGCAACATAAATCTACTCAGCAGTGAGTAAACTCCCACCAAAGCTAAAAGACCCTGACAACTTTGTAATACCATGTTCCATTGGATGAGCTCTCATTGACTTGGGATCAAGTGTAAACTTGATACCAAAATCGATATTCATGAAGCTAGATGGGTATCACACCCATCCCACCTCGGTCATTCTACAGTTGCTGATCGATCTTATGTGCGACCTGAGGGCAGAATTAAAGACGTTGCAGTAAAGGTGGATAAATTCGTATTTCCAGTGGATTTTCTCATTCTGGATTACGAAGCCAATGAAAATGCACCAATCATTTTGGGACGCCTATTCTTAGCCACTGGGAGAATTTTAATAGATTGTGAAAAGGGAGAATTCACTATGAGAGTTGGCGAGAAAAGGATCACGATCAATGTTTTTAACTCTATGAAATACGTAGATGATCCAGAGGAATGTCAATGCATTAGTAAGATTGAAGAAAAGGCAATCTTTGGACGAGGTGAATCCCTAAGGCTCGACGAGTACAATACTTTATACCATGAACCTACAACCGAGATGCACGAAGAAGAAAACTTTGGCCCATACGAACTATTTTCAGAATATGGTTCTGAAAATCATGGCCACGACAACAATACAAAATACAGAGGAAATACAAAGGACCAATTGAAATTTCTTCATAGGTCAGGTATGAAATTCGAACCTTTAGATAATGATGAAGTTAAATCTCAAGAGTCATCTTCACAATATGTACCAAAATTGGAGCTTAAGACTTTACCATTAAATTTGAAATATGCTTATCTAGGAGTTGATGAAACTTTACCAGTGATAATCTCTTCCAACCTAACCTCCGAACAGGAGAAGAGTTTGTTGCATGTTTTGTCACAACACAAAAAAGCTATAAGATAGACGATGACAGACTTGAAAAGAATCAGTCCAACCATATGCATGCACAAAATCAATCTTGAAAATAGCCATAGTACCTCGGTGGAACCCCAAAGATGACTCAACCCGATCATTAAGAAGGTTGTCATGAAGGAAATAATAGAATGGCTGGATGCAGGAGTGATTTATCCTATATCCGATAGTTCATGGGTTAGCCCATTCCAATGCGTGCCAAAAAAAGGTAGTGTAACCGTGGTTAAAAGAGAGCATGATGAGTTACTCACCATGAGAACAGTCACGGGCTGGCGTATATGCATGGATTATAGGAAGCTCAATAAAGCCACAAAGAAGGATTATTTTCCCCTCCCTTTCATCGATCAAATGTTGGATAGATTAGCAGGAAAGGCATTTTATTGCTTCCTCGATGGATACTCGGGGTATATTCAAATTGCCATAGCACTCGAAGACCAAGAGAAAACAACGTTCACATGCCCTTATGGTACCTATGCATTTAGGTGAATGTCGTTTGGACTGTGTAACGCTCTAGCCACATTCCAACGATGCATGATGGCAACCTTTTCAGAAATGGTGGAAGAGTGCATGGAAATGTTTATAGACGACTTCTCCGTTTCGAGTGATTACTTTGACCGATACCTCGGTAATTTATCCAAGGTGTTAAAATGTTGTGAAGAAGCCAACCTAGTACTGAATTGGGAAAAATGCCATTTTATGGTAACTGAAGGAATAGTGTTGGGACACAAAATTTTATGCCATGGCATCGAAGTTGACAAAGCCAAGGTGGATGTAATTGAAAATCTTCCCCCACCCGCTAATGTGTGAGGTGTATGTAGTTTCTTTGGACATGCAGGATTCTATAGGCGGTTCATAAAAGACTTTTCTCAAATCTCTAAACCTTTATGTCTTTTGCTTTAACAAAATCATCGATTTAAGTTTACTAATGATTATTTGAATGCCTTAACAGATTTGAAGAAAAAGCTTTCAACAACGCCAATAGTTATCCTACCAAATTGGAACGGACCATTTGAGCTTATGTGCGACGCTAGTGACTATGCGGTCGTAGCAGTGCTAGGGCAACGAAAAAGTAAAATTTTTCATGTTATCTTTTATGTAAACCGAACGCTTAATGATGCTCCAGTGAACTATACCACCACTGAAAAGGAACTCTTAGCAGTAGTATTTGCATTCGATAAGTTTAGGCCAAATCTAATAGGCACTAAGGTAATTGTGCACATAGATCACTCAGCTATTAAATATCTGATTAATAAAAAAGATGCAAAGCCTAGACTAATTCGGGGGATATTATTACTGCAAGAATTTGATTTAAAGATCAAGGATAGAAAATGTATAGAAAATCAAGAAGCAGACCATTTGTCTAGGCTAGATAACAAACCTGATTGTCTTGACATCACAGATATTAAAGAGGATTTCCCTGAAGAAAAAATATTATTTGTCACGGCTGCACCATGATATGCTGACATCGTTAATTTTTTTGTTAGTAGTATTGTTCCTCTTGATTTATCTAGCCAAGGCAAATGAAAATTTTGGCACGATGTGCAACATTACTATTGGGATGAACCATTTCTATTCAAGCAGTGCGGAGACCAAATAATTTGAAGGTGCATTCTAGAAGAAGAGCATCAAGATATCTTACTCCAATGCCACTTGTCACCATACGGAGGACATTTTGGTGGGATGAAAATAGCAGCATAAGTGCTTCAATCGGGATTTTATTGGCCAACCCTGTTCAAAGACGCGCATGAATTCTACTAGTCATGTGATAGATGCCAACGAACAAGAAACATCTCGAAACGACATGAGATGCCATGGAAAAACATTCTAGAGATCGAACTCTTCGACATATGGGCATAGATTTCATGGGACCTTTTCCAACATCATTCGGAGATATGTACATTTTCTTGGTAGTGGATTACGTATCAAAATGGGTTGAAGCCATTGCAACACCTAAGAACGATTTCAAGCTGGTGTTGAAGTTTTTGCACAAAAATATATTCACCCGCTTTGGGACACCACGAGCTCTCATTAGCGATGAAGGGACACATTTTGATAATAAATTGATTGCCAAGGCACTGAAAAGATATGGAGTACGACATAGAATTGCTATGGCGTATCACCCTCAGACGAATGGACAAGCCAAAGTATCTAACCGAGAAATCAAGCAGATCCTCGAAAAAGTGGTCAACCCAAGTCGAAAAGATTGGTCGCCAAAGCTAGATGAAGTACTATGGGCCTATCGCACAACATTCAAGACACCGCTGGGAATGTCCCCGTTCAAGCTAGTCTATGGAAAGGAATGTCATCTACTGGTTCAACTCGAACAGAAAGCTTATTGGTCCATCAAAAAGATAAACATGGATGCTCAGCTTGCTAGAGAAAGAAGACTATTGGAACTAAACGAGATGGATGAATTTAGAGCACATGCATACGAGAATGCCCACCTTTACAAGGAGAAAACAAAATGATGCCCAAGAGTTTGCATTTCTTAATTGAGCAAATATTCGTTGCATAGGCAACGAAAATATGAATTCTGTACATAAATAAGTTAAATTATTTTATGCTTTAATTCATTTTATTTTATTATTCTATTCTCTCATATTGTAGGCAAACAAGGAACACGTGGCAGCATGGGGAGTTGAAGCATGCATGAAAGAGAAAGGACGAACTAGGGCAAAAGGTTTTGGCGGAAAAAAAAAGGGAAAGAAATCTTGTCCCCTCCTTGACGTCAAATCACATATTTCTCATTTAATGAGAAATATTTTCCCCACCGAGAAAAGATGCAAATACACCGAAACCAACCACCACTTTCCAAGAAAATCTACCCACTCTTCTTCTTCTTCATTGTGTTTCCATCATTCTCTACAAACCAGAAAATTTGTTTTCTTGCTCTAAAAAAAACCTCCCCATCGCCACCACTAAAATCAGCCAAGAAAAATGGTAAGATCGAGACCGGCCCCACCCCCCAGACAGATTTTCAAACATTTCCAAACAGCCGAAGCAGAGACACGTTTCAAAACCATTTAACAACGCCAAGTCTATTTGGAAGATGGATTCGTTTTTCCAACCGAGGGAGAAGAGTAGTTTGGACCTGAGGTGATGGACGTCATAAAGAAGCATAAGTGGGAGAAGTTTGCTCATAATCCTGACGTCGTAGCATCGGTAATGGTGAGGGAGTTCTACGTCTACCTCGCGGATACCTCCAACCACACTATATATGTTCGAGGAAAACTCATTCGCTTTTCCCCTTCTGCACTTAACAAATACTTTAAGTTGGGGAAGATGGATGATCAGCATAAGAAATTTATGGCCGAGGCAAATCAAGAAACGTACAGTGGAGTTCTACAGGATTTATGTTTTGGGTGGGCCAAGTTTGAAGGGAATGCTCCCACAAGAAAGCGAGTAGATCACCAAGCCCTCAAGCCACACGTGAAACTTTGGAACCATTTTCTTAAAGGCAAGCTGATGCCAATGTCCCACAACACCAATATCCTCATCAAGCGGTTGATACTGTTGCACTCGATCATATACGGCAGGATGACCGATGTGGGTGAAATCATCTTTGAGAAGATCCATGGCTGTGCCAAGAGGAATCGTGGTAATCTACTATTCCCAAACCTTATAATCACGCTGTATAGAAAGAAAAAGGTTCCTGAGGACCCATTCGAGGACTTCATCAAACCCAATGAGGGAATTACAACGAAAAAGGTCCCCGAGTTGATGATTTTCAATGATGACGACCCAAAGAAGGGTCTAAAGTGAGGAGAAAAATCGGTTGCCACGGTAGAATGGCCGTTGTGGTCACACACAAGTGTGAGACGCATGAAAAGATTGGGTACCTGGAGGACCACATGAAAATTTACTTTGAATACGCCAAGACAAGGGACATGCAACTCTACAACTTCATCAAGGAGTTTCTCCCAACCACAATGATTAGACTGCCAATCTTCCCCAGTGTCATCCTCAAATACAATGCGGGCAACAGCACATTCCATGCCTCGACATCTTATGTCCCTCTCGACGTTCTACCAGGGGTGCCCACTGATGTACCACCATTGGCAACCCATGTCTCACCCGTACCAGAAGAAAGCCACATCGACAGCGAAGAGTACCTCAGTTCTTCATCCTTCTCCACCATCGAAAGCAGTAGTGATACTCAACCCCATTCTTCACTGATAAAGATTTCACGCCAGTACCGAAGTAGCCTGAGCAGGATCCCATTCCATCCCCAGTTCAATCAACACCACCAGCCCCAACAGCAGCTCCTCGTCCACTACCAGTTCCAGCACAACCGACTCCCACGACCGAGCAGTCCACTCCAGCCCGCGCTTCGACCAGCAAGAAGTGATACAAGAGAATGATAGGCCGTATATTTAGCCATCTCCTTCTTATCTAGAAGCAGTAAACTCGAGGTCTGAGAGCCCTTCCCCCTCCCAAACGACAACACATGAGGTCGTCAAGTTAAGCCACACCACCACAATAAGTTTTTTTAGTCTTCGTTTTTATTTTTATTTTCGTATTTGCATATAATAGTATTTAGTGTAGTTTTATGCATTGAGGATAATGCATTCCTCAAGTTTGGGGGAGGTATTATCCATTCTGCCATACTTTGTTAAATAGTAATTGATGTTAATTGGTTGAAAATTTTGGTTGTCATGACATAAAGCAGGTTAAGATTATTGTTAGGAATGAATTAGGGATGCCCAATGATGAATGCAAAATTTTATTGCCTAGGCCAAAATTATTGTAAAGACTGTATGAAGAAGAGAACCAACCCTAGGATTGATCATTTGAAACTTATAAACACGATTATAGGCTGTCTGTGCTCTAGGTAATCTATAAAATTTTAGGGAAAGAACTTTCTAATTGTCGAGACTTCAAAAATATTCTAAGGGTAAGGTAAAAATCTCTAGAGTTTGAAAACTTGAAAACTCAAAAAAATACAAAGGGACACTCCTCTGTGCAAAGGCATGAATAATAAAAACTCCAAAAGAAATTAAGAGTAGCCAAGGCATATGAGTGAATGAAAGTAGTCACAAGATGACTCTGTCCGACTAGCTTAGGGGTGGAAGGTCACATATTTTTTGTTGACTACACAATAGCAAAGGATCCTGACTAGGGAAGGGACTTGACTAATATGACTGTCGAACATGTTGAGGCCACATATTTTTTGCTGAGGGCTGAAATCTCAAACCTGATGATGTTCTTGATACTGCTTTGCCATGACAATTTTAATTTTCTTCTAGATATTATCCATTGGTTGAGGACAAACAATAGCTTAAGTTTGGAGGTGTGATAACTCTATAAAAATACTTAATTTATAGTCTTTTCACTTAAGTTATTGCTCATCTAAACAAAGTATGCATTACATTTTTAGTTGCATTTAGTCACATATAGGTTATATTTGCTTGTGGTGGATAAGTTTTACCTAGGCAAGATTTATTTGGCTTAACTAATGCTACTGAGGAGAAGGGGTTGTTTGAGTTCTGTTTGTGCATAAACTATACAGAGGAAGAACATTTCAGTTGTGATAATGAAAAGTTACAAAGTTCAATGGAGCAGATGAGAACGTGAGGAGTAGATTTATCAGAAGAAGCCTGAAGCACATGTGGAAAAACTGCCTATGTCACATGCCAGCTGGATGACCTACTTCACGTGCAAGCAAGCCTTGATTATTCTGACAGTCGCCAGCCGCCAGCCGCCAACCGCTTTTCCTTTCTAAGTTTGGGAAATTAATAACGGCTAATTAAAGAAACTCCAAGAGCATGCAAAGCCCTAGGAAGTTCTCCTTATAATTACCAGCTGTAGTCGCAAAAAAAAAAAGAGGAGGAAAGAATAAGAAAGAAGAGCTTTACCTTAGGCGTGAGCAAGCAGTTGCAGTGCTTTCCCTCCATCTACCCCCAGTCTTCCTTGGTGTCCTCCATAGCCAGAAGATAGCAGAGTAGTGATCAGGCCTCGAGAGAGGGTGATCACCAAGGCAGGTGTGGTGCTGATTAATATTATCGCGATAGAGACCTGATTTTTTGGAGATGTTCTTCCTTTGTTCCTAAACTCTAATTCTATTTGGGGTTGTATTAAACGGTTTTAATATTGGATGATCTTTGACAACACCATGAATTCTTTACTTGGTGTTAAACTTTGTTTGCCTGAACAATATTTTTATGATTCTGAATGATGAATTATGTTTTCTTATGACTGTTTTGCTCATAGTTTAAATATTTTGCCTTAACACTGTAAGAGCATCGAGAGATCGCTTGGGGTTTTGGTGAAACATGTATGGGCATTATAAGAGCATTGAGAGATAACCTTTTTCTAGAAAGTGATTCTTGAATTCGATAGAATTAAGAGAGATCAACGTGAGCAAAGGAATGGATCCGGGATGGTGAAGTTCTAACTTGTCTACCTTAGAGATAAGGAGTGAGTTTCAAACGACTAAAAGGGATAAAGGCTAGAGTTGGTTAAGACAACGTCTATAGTTAACGCCGAGAGGTATTGCTATAGCAACCGTCTAAGAATACCTAATAATCCTTTCGGGCAGTTTAGTGAGTCATAATAATTCATTCTGGGCTTAAAATAATTGTTGCCGAGACAATAGTTTAGCATCAGTGCTCTGTGACACGTTTGAATATGTGAGGTTGTTTGCATTATATTTAATCCAATACTTGTTTTGTTTCATTCTGTTTGCATATTTTCTTTGTCTCGACCACACTTGTCTGCAATCATTGAATCATTATTCTTAGCTCCTTAATATTAGTTTTTAGCTTTAATACTTAGTAGGATTAATTTGTGGCATTAGTTCTAGTTGTGGTAAAAAGATATTTCTAATCCAATCCCTGTGGAGACGATACTCACTCACTACTATATTACTTGCATCGATTGTGTATACTTGCACATATTAGCTTGCCTTAGCATATACATTCACAAGAGATCAATATTACTGCTCATTACAAAGGAGTTATCATCTCCGGGGTGTTAATTGACAATGGGTCAGCCCTAAATGTCATGCTATTTTCCACTCTAAATATATTTCCAGTGGATGCCTCCTAAATAAGGGTTTATGGTAACACCAGATGAGAATTTAATGGGACGGAATGAAAAATCATAGGGAAAACGATGATCCCTCTCAAAGTTGGCCCTGTAACATTTGAGGTAGATTATGTTGTAATGGACATTGATCTGAGTTACAATTGCTTGCTGGGAAGAACTTGGATTCACATGGCTAGGGCAGTTCCATCTTTCCTCAACCAAAAGTTACAGTTCATTACTGATGGAACTCTAGAGACCATCAAGGTAAAAGAAGATAAAATTACTTCTATCACTACTGATGCACCATACGTAGGGTTAGATAAAAATGCACTAGAGTCATCATTCCAATCTTTGGAATTTATTAATGCCACTTTGATTTTGAAGGTAAAATTATTCCCACTCCTCTACTTTCAAAGAATACTAAAATGTAGCTAAAGGAGACATTAACTTGAGGAGCGAAAGTTGGGAAATGCTTGGGTAAGAAGTTGCAGGGCATCATAGAAAGTTTGTCTCTAGTTCCTAAAAGGAATTATTTTTGGCATCAGATATAGGCCAACCTACCATGACAGAGTCAGGGATGCAAAAAAACTCAGGGATATGAGAAAGGTAAGAACACAATGAGAAGATGTTGTTTGGGGGCTCATGGTCATACCACCACTCTCTAAGACTTTTGTATCTAGAGGATTTGTCATTGATGAAACAACCATGGTATGGTGAAAAAGCGAAGTAATTGAAGATTTAATGGGAATCCTGAGCATCAATGCCATTACAAAAGATTCGATTGGAGAATAATCATTTGTATCGATTCACCCATGTCCTTCTAGTAAAATTTTGAACATCTACACTGTTGAAGAACTCCCTGTATTCTATAAGCACTCTTCAAAGTAATGCATAATAAAAAACATGTCTCTTTCTGACCTGAATATAATGGGGTTCATTTTGTAAAAAGACAAATTGTTATTTTCATTGCTTATATGAAATGATTATTTCCCTTCATTATCTCCATAGAAAATATCTCATTCAATTATTTAATTCTTTATTATTTATTTATAGATATTCTTTTGGTAAATATCAAACCAAAGTTCTTGTCCACATCCGAATATACTCTTTTTCCATTCGTAAGTTCTCAGATATCAATTGTTTGAATAATGATATTTTTGAACCATAAATTTATTTTGAAAATGACATATGTCTAGAAGAATCTTAGGGTTATAAGGATGATGAGGAATATAAGTTGAACCCTAAACTTGTTAGAATGATAGAATAAGAAAATAATCAAATTTTTCCTTATAAAGAGAAAACTGAGACAATAAATTTGGGGATAGATAAGGACAGAAAGGAGGTCAAGATCGACAGTTTACTCTCACAAAAAATAAGAAAGGATCTCATAAACCTTCGACAAGAATGCAAAGATGTGTTTGCTTAGTCTTATCAGGACATGTCAGGGTTCGACACTGATATTGTGGTACATAAGTTTTCTACATGTAGTTAAATACCCTGAATGGGTAGCAAACATAGTGGCAATACCAAAGAAAGATGACTAGGTTCGGATGTGTGTTGACTACAAAGATCTCAATCGATCAAGTCCTAAGCACAATTTCCTCTCCCACACATTGATACCTTGGTCGATAATACAACTGGACATGCTCTTTTCTCCATCATGGATGGTTTTTAGGGTACAATCAAATCAAGATAGACCCAGAATATATGGAAAAGATGATGTTTGTAACAATATGGGGCACGTTCTGTTAGAAGGTGATGCCATTCAAACTAAAGAACCCAGGGGCAACATATTAATGAGCCATGGTTATCTTGTTCCATGATATGATGCACAAAGAGAATGAAGTATATATGGATGATATGATCACAAAATCATAAACTTAAAAAGAACATGTGGAGATCTTAAAGATGTTGTTTCTAATATTAAGAAAGTATCATCTAAACCATAACACATCCAAATGCACTTTTAAAGCTACTTTAGGGAAGTTTTTGGGGTTCATAGTAAGTAAAAGGGGATAAAAATAGATCCTGATAAAGTCAAAGCAATTATGAAACTACCACCACCCATAACACAAAAAGAAGTACGAGGATTTCAAGGAAGGTTAAATTATATTGCCATATTCATCTCTCAGATAACCGAGAAATGTGATCTAATCTTTCGATTATTGAGAAAACAAAATCTTGGAGTATGGGATATAACTGCCAAGGTTAAAATCAAGAACATTTGACGAATGCTCCGGTCCTAATGCCATCAATCCAAGATAAACCATTGATCTTATACTTGACTGACTTTGAGAAGTCAATGTGTTGTGTATTGGCACAACATGATGAAACTTGGAGAAGAGAACGAGCCATTTATTACCTTAGTAAGAAATACACTAACTGTGAGACTCGATATTCCTCGATCGAGAAGATGTGTTGTGCTTTGGTATAGATTGCTAAGAGGCTGAGACAATATTTCTATATCACACCAATTGGTTGATATCAAGGTTGGATCCATTAAAGTACATGATTGAATCATCAGCTCTAACTGGCAGAATGGTGAGATGGAAAATGTTATTGTCTGAGTTCGAAATTGTCTACATGAATAAAAAAAACATTGAAAGGAAGTGGCATTGCTTATTTTCTAGCAAACAACGCATTGGAAGACTATGAACCAGTAAAATATGAATTTCCAAATTATGATTTAATGAATATATCTGCCACAAAAGAAGAAGAGGCTCTAAGGGATAAAGTTTGGAAAATGAATTTTGATGGTGCCTCAAATACTTTGGGACATTGAATTGGGGCAATACTAGTTTCACCTGAAGGAGAACATTATCCTTTTACTAGTCGATTTGCCTTTAAATGCACAAATAACATGGCTGAGTATGAAGCATGTATCCTGCGTATTCGAGATGCAAGATTAAAATTCTAGAAGTATTTGGCAATTATAATCTGGTTATTTACCAATTTCACAGAGAATGGACGACTTGGGACACTAATCGATAGAATACAATAACTTAGTAATGGATCCAATAAAGGAGTTTGAAGAGATCATTTTCACTTACCTCCCACGCGAATAGAATCAAATGGTGGATGACTTGGCTACGTTAGCTTCTATGTTCAAAGCCAACAATCATGATCGAATGATGCCCATTCGAATGAGTATAAGGGAAATGTCGACACATTGTTGTAATATTGAGGAAGAGGAAGATAATGGTCTCCCATGGTATTATGATATTCTCTAGTATGTGAAGTATTGAGTTTACCCTGCTGAAGAAACTGAAAAATGACAAACAAACTTTAAGAAGATTGACTATAGGGTATGTCCTCATGGGGATATCTTGTATAAAAAGGGCAAATATCAAGTGCTTTTGAGGTATATAGACAAGATTAAGGCCAAAAAGATACTTGAAGAAGTGCATGATGAGATTTTCATAATGCATGTGTAGATGCTCGATTTTGTCTGGGGTCTTATTCGATGTTAATTCGAGTTTATTATTATTATTATTATTATTATTTTATAATTAATTATTAATATATATATATATATATATATATGCTTTAAGTAATTAAATAAATAAATAATAAAAAACACACTAAACATGATGTTTGATTATTACAGGCCCAAATCAATACAAGTTACAACAGGCCCAACACTAGGCCGAATTGCGTGAGACCAGTCTTGTAGCCCATTGGAAGAGGCCCTAAACCCGTTAGGGTTTTCCCTTGAGAGATTCCCAGCGCCGCATGCCATGAACCATTAGATCTGTTTGTCATCCAATGGTCCAGATCAAAGAACCACTAGGGTTTTGCCCTAATTCCAGCGCTGCACGAAGCCATAGCTGTTGGATTTGCTGTGATCCAACGGCTCACAACGTGTACAAGAACTCGAAGCTGCGTGCGCAGACCCATCTGGAACTCCAAGACAGTGCGTTGTTTCCACCCAACACTCCTCGGGGCAACACAGGAACCTGAGACAGTGTGTGAACCCACCGAGACCGAGGCAACGCACACATGCAACACCTACCCATGTTGGTCGGCCATCCACTGTAACCGATACTGCTACCCATGCTTTGTCGGCTTAGGCCTATACCTCACATGCACTGTTTCTTTGGCTTTTCCAAGGATGCGTTGAGATAAGAGAGACAAGAGGATAAAAGCAACACAAAAAAGAGAAAGAAAGAAGGGATCAACCACCATCACAAAAGAAATACGCGCAGAAACAAAGTTATTACCCAACCAAAAACAGTCCATCAAAAAGAAAACCATCAGTCTAAAAATCACGAAGGAAAGAAAACTTGCCTTTTGAAGCCTGACCTTTTGTTGCCTTTGCTAGGAACCCACGACCCGTGAGAAGGTAAACCCTTTATTTTTCAGTCATGCATATCGAGTTTAAGCCATGGATTTTAGGGATTTAATGGGTTGTAAGTAGATATCGAGGGTTTGGGTCATGATCTAGGCCTTGGGGTTATGGTTTAGTGGATGAGAGGCTCGTTATAAGGGTAGTTTGGGAGGTGACATCAGTGGTGGCTGAGGGTTTCGATTGGGGTTGGGAGAGTTGAGAGAAACGGTGGGGGTCTCTATTTGGTTTAAGGCTGAAAGATAAGAATGAATTAGGTTATAGTTGCATCTAAAAAATCCCATCATATATTTGAGGAGCCATACGACGTCGTTCCAGTGGTGTCAAAACGGTCTAGTTTTGAGTTTGTAGGAAATATCCCGTGTTTTACGATAAGGGCTAATTACGTTTCAAGGGTCTATTGATGTTAACTTTTGTATTTTGGTCATTAAATTAAAGTTTTTGTGATCTTAATTTGGATATTTATATTGTAACCGTTTTTATTTTAGTCCAGAGTTTATGTTATTCCTCATTTCTTTTTATTTCCGCATTTTATCTACCATGTTTGTTATTTGATAATTTGGTCTCGTAGCATGATGGTTTAATTTTCTGTGGGATTTACGTTTTGGATGTTTATTTTTGGTATTTATTATTTTGGTCCTTTTGGGTAGTAATGAATAAAAATTATTATTATAAGACCTTATTTTTGTTTATAATAAATGGTATTATTAAATTCAAGACTTAGTTATCGACGGTAAATTTTATTATAATGAATAAGCCTTTTGTATGTATGCATGTACTGTATGAGTGCCCTTTAATCTAGGTATGATTTTAGTAAGATAAATGTTATTTTAGTTGCTAATCAATCTAGAATAAAAACTCTTGTTGTATGTAAATATGATTAGGATAGGTTTAATATTTTAAATATTAATAAGTAAAAATTTCCTTTAGCAAAAAGTTCATAAATGCATGTGAATATTTTTTACAGACTTAGAAGTTTGTTTTGAATGTATGGCATATTTTAATCAGTTTTCGTATGGTATCCTCATGAGCATAACTCGACATCATCACATAATTTGACTAAGGGTAATACTCTTTTAGTTTAAAATCGTTCTAAGTGGGCTGTCATAACTGATTCGAGGTCTGTTTTTGACGATTTTAAATTAAAAGTGTATCCCATCAGTGACACGTAAGAAATTGATTTATCACTTTAAAATTTGGGAATGAAAGAAAAATAAATATTTGGCTATTTAAATCTATCGAGAAAAGGTTGTTATAACTGATTTAAGATCTGGTCTCGATATTTGTAAATAATCGAATATTCTTTATCTTTCTAAAGAATGGGTAATTTTAATTTTAACCTTTTTTGGTGCTTTTGAATATTGTAAATTTGTATGTTATTATTTTGTCGGGGATCATAAATCAAACTAAAATTGAATTTGTAAATTTCATTGCAAGGACATTAATTAATCGACGAGGTACCGATTTAGGGCGCTGTGGGGGTGCTAATCCTTCCCCACGCGTAACCGACTCCCGAACTCATTTTCTGGTAACGCGGACCTAAGTTTGTCGTTTTAATTAAAATTAATATTTATTTAAAATGACAAAAACGTTTTTGGGTGTCCAATCAGACCCTAATCAAAGATTGGTGGTGACTCTTCGAACTTGTTTTTATCGTGAATGAATTCCCAAATTTTCGAAACGAGAGGTTTTCTAAAATCACATTATTTTTAATTAAAAATTGTAATCTTAAGAGAATAATTAAAAATGATGCGATTTTCAAAATCTCGCTTCTCCCGCCGTTCAAAAATCGTTTCAACAGCTTGGCGACTCTGCTGGGGACTTTTTTTTAGAGAGTTAGGCCTATAATCGATTAATTAATTGTCTTTGCAAATGAAAGTTATAAATTTGTTTTAATTTGGTTTTTGATCCCGTGTCTAGTTTCAGTATCTTTCTGTTCGTATTTTGTCTAACAAATAAATAGTTGTACTGATCTGTTTGTTGATTGGTTTCAGATTATTTATGTGTTTAAAGAGGATTGATTTTGGAATGTTTTGTGATTATGTGTTGTTTTATTTTCGCGTTTCCTCACACACTACACAGTTGCATTTTCATAACATGAGCTAAAACCCCGCTCCGTCCTATTTAAGTAGGAGTGAGAGACTACTCCCTCGTGTGGTTTTCACCTCCGTATGGGATAGTGAATCACTCCTGGAGCTCACGCCTTATGGTCCTCGTGATGGTATTCACCTCCGCATGGACATAAGAGGTGTGTTCCGTCGAATTGAACTCGATCCCCTAAAGCCTATGATGGGCCAGGATTGAGGGTTTAGAAGCCCAAGGGGGCACCGACAAGGACAATTCAAGAACCAATTACTTTAGAACCAAACCCAGCATATAGTGAATAAAGAGCCTAAACTTAGGCCGATCCTAACCTGAACCTTAAGAATCCCGTGAGGAGTGTACACAAGGAAAAGCTTTTTGGGTCATTTATTTTCGTTTTGTGAATAAATGCATGCGAACTAGAGATCTTGTGGTTAGGTTGAATTAGATATCATGCGGTTAGGATTTTAATGTTCAGATAAAGCATGGGGGGTAGATATCATGTTGGGCAGAAAACAGTAAAGAATGATTGGGTAGCTAGCATGTGAGGGTATGATTCTTTAACAAATTATTATCCCTGATTAATTGACTAATGTTTACTAACTGATTTTCTTTTGTCTTTGTTTTATTCTTTTTGCTTTGCATTGCACTATCCATTTCATGGTGTTGATTTGGTCGATGTCCATTAGAAGGCCAGAATATGGAACAAAGGTTCACAAAGAGTTAAAGACAATGCAGAGGTTTTGAGATGGTCGGAGCAATCCCAGTTGGCCAACGGAGACAGTTTCATGCCTGGGTACGTATCGGAGTTGTTTGGCTACACTCACATCAATGTATGTCAGAATGACTGAATGAACTCAAAGAGATATGGGGAAGATGGGAAACGGTCAATAAGGAGATGTTTTATCAGTTATATGGCGATATAGCTTGTCTCCTGGATGTTCCAATTGATAGAAATCTGTTTAGGGCCCTGGCGTAATTCTAGAATCCTGCTTAGAGCTGCTTTACGTTTGGCAGAGTGAATTTGACGCAAACAATAGAAGAGTATTGAGATTTGATACGTCATCCGAGGTCCCAAATGGATAGAATCTATACCAAGTCACCAGTCACTCATTCGTTCAAGAAGAAATTACAATTGATGATCGGAATGAGTGAGGATTGGGTTGTTAAGGGCATTAAGAAGAAAGGAGACAGTTAGTGCATCTCTTGGTTTGTTCTAAAAGAAGTAATTAATTGCCACCCTGACCAGAGGAAGAAGCTTGACATGTTTACTTTAGGGATTTATGGGCTCATTATCTTCCCAAAGGTGTTGGGATACGTAGACATATCAGTTGTCGACCTGTTTAAAAGATTGGACAAGCAGGTGGATCCTGTTCCCGCTATCCTAGCAGAGACGTTTCGCTCTTTGAGTTCTTGCAGACAAGAAGGGGAAGGATGCTTTATAGGATGTGCACCCCTGCTGCTAGTGTGGATCCTTAGCCATTTCAAGCACGTCGAGAGGGCACCAGGTCGAGTGTTTCTAGATGGGTTTTCACCTTTGAAGGATTTCCTTTCAAAAGATTGGCCTGGGGGTTTTACCGAAGAAAAGTGGATGGTCATCTTCAAAGATATCAGAGATGGTGATGTTTTATGGAGAGCTTCTTGGAATGTCACTTCAGACATACTTTACAGTTGTGGAGAGCGGGATTGGGTCACTTTTCCAGGTATATGGGGCTCTGTTGGATATGCACCTCTACTAGTTTCCAGACAATATGGGTCAAGGCAATTCATTCCAAGTACACGGGACTTGTCAGGTTCAGATTTCGCGTTCAAGGGAGATCAATACAAGAGCATAGTCAAAGGGGTTGCTAAAGCCTGGAAGAAACTCGTCGTGTAAATCTGTTCACCTATGGTCTCGAACTATCACAGGAATACGAGCGGTGGAGAAGCAATTGAGTAAACAACAATATCCCAATGGTGAAATTTGAAAACATTCAATCTTTGGTAGAGCATTTGAGGATAGTGCCATCTCCATTAGAGTTAGCTAAGCGCAATTTTGAGACGGAAAGGAGACAGTGGAGGACTACTCTGCAAAATTTAGAAGATGAGGTGTTTCAGAAAGGGTTGGAGATCGATATTCAGAAAATTAAAGTGAACCGAGCTGAAAAAGCAGAGAAGCAACTTCAATTAGATTTTGACGATCTTTAATCAACTTACCAACGAATGATGAAAGATCAAACAGCTTCCAATTGAAGCAAGTCATCTGTTGAGTGGAGATATGAAGTGGCAAGCTTGAAGAGAACAACCAGTGAGAGTCAGGAAGAGCTAAAGCAAAGCAGACATCAGGTTAAGATTTTGTCAAAAGAAAAAAGTTGTTTAGAGCAGCAATTACAAGAAGGTCAAGCTCATAGCAAGAAGCTGAAGGGGAAGATCTCGAGTTTAGAGGCTACGGTGCGACGATACCAGAGTCTGGAAGGTAGCTCGAGTTGTGGAGAAGTCGAAAGTCTAAAAAGAAGAGTAATTGAGCTCGAAGCTATGGTTCAGGAGTTCCAGAGTCAATCAAGTGAGTTATCAATAGTTCCTTATGAGGGGGATGCTCAGTGGCGTTTTCGATGGGAGCGAGCCCATGCGAGAGCCAAGCGAGGAGAAGACCTTATCGCTTGTTACCTAGGGCATGCTTAGGGGATCACACAGTATTTGGTCGATCTATCTCAAGAAGCTACTACTATAGGCGGAGAGCTGGATCCTGAGGCGGAAGAAAACGAGAAGATCTTGGAATTGCTAGTCCATGTGCAGTAGATAGGGGAAATAATGCAGATTTATCTGTGATATGTTTTAACCTTGTAATCAAACGTCGTTTCTAATATAAAGAGTTGTTCTAAGGAATCGCTCCAGGATCAACACCCTGCATTTTGCATATACATCTTTTTATTGTTTTTCGCAATGCATCTTTATTTTTCTTACATCGCGCTTATTTCATTCATAATCATATACTTCATGTTCATTAAATAAGATACAAACATTAACAAAAAGACTGTGTAACAGAGAAATACTGGGAAATTCCAAGCATCACTATAACACAAGGAAGGCCATGGATGATAAGATCGCTCAAATTGAAAAAACTCAATTGCAGTTGCAAGATGATCTAAGGAAAATGCAAGAAGATATGCTTAAGGCTCAAGAGGATATGTTGTCTAAGTTGGCAAGTACGCTGGGAGGGAGAAATCCAGAACATGGAAGGGCCCATGAGCAAATAACTGAAGAACCGCTTTATCCTCCAGGGTTTACCCTAGTGCAGTCTCCGAATATCCAGGGAACGTCTGTCCCTACTAAAGTACACATAGATCCCATCGGCATTGTTGTTAATACGCAACCTGGATCTTGTTCGTATCCCGAAGAAAGTCCATATCACCAGGTCCCGGACCTTGATGAGGAAGCAAAGAAGAAGGAAAACAAGTTGTTGCAGGAGCAGTATAAGCAGCTAGCAAGTGAAGTCCAAGCTATGAAAGAAGATACCAGCTTGTACGGGCTTGGTGCTAAAGAGTTAAGTTTAGTCCCTGATCTGGTCCTACCTCCAAAGTTTAAGACTCTTGACTTCGAGAAATATGACGGTACCAAATGCCCTTTTGCCCATATTACGATGTTTTGTAGGAAGATGACTGGTACGTAGGGGATGACCAGTTGTTGATCCACTATTTTCAAGAAAGCTTAGTAGGGTCAGCACTGTGGTGGTACAATCAACTAAGAAGGGCTGATGTTAAGTCGTGGAAAGATCTGGCCAAATCCTTTCTTGACCAATATAAACATGTAAATGATGTCAGGCCTAACCGAATGGTGTTACAAGCAATGGAGAAGAGGCATAATGAAAGCTTTAGACAATATGCTCAGCGGTGGACAGAAGTAGCAGTTCAAGTTCACCCACCATTGGTAGAGGAGGAGACGAACCTGTTTTTTGTTAATACCTTGAAGGCTCCATTTTTCTCACACTTTATCGGTAATCCTTCTCAAAGTTTTGCTGATATAGTTACAGCGAGAGAAATAATTGAAATGGTAATCAAAAGTGGTAAGCTCGAAGGAGGAGAGTCCAACAAAAAACCTTCGATGAGGAAGAAGGAAAATGGGGTGAGCAACGTAAGGCAATATGATTCCCATAATATCACAGTCTCTCGACCTCAGGGGACGACAACGCCATCCCAAAATAATAACGGGCAAGGGGCAAGGGATCCAATAAGAGAGAGGCCTCAATTTGATCTAATTCCGATGACCTATAAGGATTTATTTCATGAATTATATGAACGACATGTGGTCTCATCATATCATATGCCACCTATACAACCCCCATATCCCAAATGGTAAGACGCTAGTGTTAAATGTGAATACCATGCAGGGAATCCTAGACATTCCATTGAAAATTACACTGCATTCAAAAGGGTCGTCCAAGCATTGAGAAGGAGGAGTGTCATCAATTTTGGTGACAGTGAACAACCGAATGTAGCCCAAAATCCATTGCCCAACCACGCAGGGACAGGGATCAATGCAGTTATTGAGGAAAAGGGAATGAGGATTATAAAGAAGGTTGGTGAGGTGGTATCACCCATGTCTTGGATATGGTGCCAAATGGTTAAAGTGGGATTGTTGAAGTCCAATATGCCAGGTGACCAATATAACAGTGAATGGGTGTGCCACTACCATAATTGCACAGGACACAATATACAACAATGTCCTTATTTCTTAGAGCTGGTGCAAGAAATGATGGACAATAAAGAAATTGAATTTTTTAAAGAAGTGGCTGAAGAAGAAGAAGCAGAAGTTTGCGTTTCTGAAGGATCGTCCAAAGGGGTCTACAGTGCTGGTTGTCCTCTCATCATTATCCCTAAGAATTGAGTAATTGAGAAGCTAGCTCCAAAGGTGATTATTGCACCTCCATATCCATTCCTATACAAAGATAATAAGCAAGTGCCCTGAAGATATACTTGTCAAATAGGAGAGGTGGCAAAGCAACAAGAAGAAATAGACGAAGTGGGACATATGACCAGGAGTGGTAGATATTATTACAAAGAGCCGGAAAAGAAGATTGTTGCTGAGAAAGGAAAAAGTATTGACTTACAGATAAAAGAAGATGATCCCGTTGTCAATGAACCAATATCAGAGAATAAAGCAGTGGAATTTCTAAAGTTCTTGAAGCACAGTTAATACATTATTGTTGAACAACTACACAAGTTGCCTGCCCGTATTTCTGTCCTATCACTTCTTCTGAGTTCAGAGGCTCATCGCAGCGCCTTGTTAAAGGTTTTGAACCAGACCTTTGTCCCGAAGAAATTACCCCCGGAAAGGCTGGACCGACTAGTTGCCAACATACAAGCTGACAACTTTTTATCTTTTTCTGAGGATGAGTTCCCTTCAGAGATGATTGGCAATCATAAGGCTCTGCACATCACTGTTAGGTGCAAAAGACATGTTTTATCTAGAGTACTGATAGACAACGGTTCATCGTTAAATGTAATTCCTTTGGTGACTCTGAAAAAACTGCCAATGGACAGTACTCTAATGAGAAGTTGTCAAAGTGTGGTTCGAGCTTTTGATGGAACGAAAAGAGAGGTGTTAGGTAAGATTGATATTCCTCTTACTATTGGTCCAGCAATATATGAAGTAGAGTTTATTGTGATGGACATCATGCCTACATACAATTGCTTGTTGGGAAGGCCCTGGATTCATCAGGCCGGTGCAGTTCCGTCAACTTTGCACCAGAGGATAAAATTTGCAATTGATGGGAGGCTCATATGCATTCATGCTGAAGAAGACATTATCGCTTCGGTTTTGACTACCGCTCCGTATGTTGAAATAGAAGAACAAGTTGTTGAGTGTTCTTTCAGTTCGTTAGATTTTGTCAATGCAACGTTTGTAGCTGAAGGCAAAAAGATCCCAAAGCCTAGATTGCCAAACTGCACCAAAATGGGACTCAAAGTGACTATTGGAAGAGGAGCGAAAACTGGCAAAGGGCTTGGACATCGATTGCAAGGACCGGTGAGTCCGATATACCCTATAACTAAAAGAGATAGGTTTGGTTTAGGGTATCAACCAACTTTAAAGGAAAAATTGAGAAGCATCAAGAAAACTCAAGAATTGAGGAGGGCAAGATTAACTGGTGAGGACCCAAGCTGGGAACCCATGACATTTCCACCGTTAAGCAGCACTTTCGTGTCAGGAGGGCCTATGTTTCAAGGGACTCTGGGAAGAGATGAAGTAATAGTTGAGAATGCCTTAGAGGATTTAGGCATTAATGTTATAATCGACGAGGGTTTCGAAGAAATGAGAGCTATGGGCATTTACCCTGCGCCACCGGGCTTTGTGTTGAACAACTTGACTGCGGAGGAACTACCTATAGTTTACAAATCTTTTGCAGATTAATACACTAGAACTCTTCCCTATTGTTCATACCCTAGGACAGTAGGTGATTTGATGTAAAGGGCTAAGTTGTGTGTTTTACTTGTTTTCAATAAAAGATGTGTTTTGATTCCCAAATGGCAAACATTTTTCATGCATATCATTCTTGGTTGTATACGTACATATTATTTCTTTCTATTTATTCATATGGGAAAAGATTCTCCCGTATGCATATATGTATATATATCTGCTCTTCCGTTATCCTTTCAGGAGTTCAGATATCAATGATACAAATGCTAATGACTCTGACCCAGAGATTGATTTCGAGATGCCCATATGTCAAGAGAAAGTCGAAGGTTGTGATAATGAGGGATGTGAGCTACCTTCAGAATTGCTAAAGATGGTGGAACAGGATGATAAACAGATTCTGCCTCATGAAGAGCATACAGAGATTTTGAATTTGGGTATGGATAAGGATAGAAAAGAAGTAAAGATTGGTACTACCTTGTCTGTTGAGGGAAGATAGAGTTTGATAGAACTACTTCAAGATTTCAAAGATGTATTTGCTTGGTCGTACGAAGATATGCCAGGTTTGGATACAGAGTTTGTTGTCCATAAACTGCCGATAAAGCCTGATTGTAAACCCATTCAACAAAGATTGAGAAGAATGAGACCTGAGATGCTGCTCAAAATTAAAGAAGAAGTGAAGAAACAATTTGACGTCGGGTTTCTTACAGTGGCCAAATATCCTGAGTGGGTAGCAAATATTGTTCTGGTACCAAAGAAGGATGGGAAAGTTCGAATGTGTGTCGACTATAGAGATCTTAATAGAGCTAGTCCGAAATACAACTTTCCTTTGCCGCACATAGACACGTTGGTGGACAATACTGCCGGAAATTCCTTATTCTCATTTATGGATGGTTTCTCTGGCTACAATCAAATTAAAATGCACCCTGAAGATATGGAGAAAACAACGTTTGTCACTATGTGGGGGACATTCTGTTATAAAGTCATGCCGTTCGGATTAAAGAATGCAGGGGCAACCTATCAGAGGGCTATGGTGACGTTATTTCATGACATGATGCATAAAGAAATTGAAGTCTATGTCGATGATATGATTGTCAAAGCCAAGAAAGAGAAGGAACATATCGAGAATTTGAGGAAGCTTTCAAAGATTAAAGAGGTGCCAACTAAAACTTAACCCAAAAAAGTGTACTTTTGGGGTGACTTCGGGAAAACTGTTGGGAATCGTAGTGAGCAAAAGGGGAATTGAAATAGATCCCGATAAAGTAAAAGCCATTCAAGATTTTTCAGCCCCTAGAGCCCAGAAAGAGGTTCGAGGCTTTTTGGGGAGATTGAACTATATAGCCCGATTTATCTCACAGTTGACCGAGAAGTGTGATCCCATATTTCGCCTTCTTTGGAATAATGATTCAGAAGAATGGAGTGAGGATTGTCAAGAGGCTTTTGAGGCGGTAAAAAGATATATGTCGAATACTCCGATCCTAGCACCACCCGTCCAGGGCAAGCCTTTAATTCTTTACTTGTCGGTTTATGACAATTCCATGGGATATGTGTTGGGGCAACATGACCAAACTGAGAAGAGGGAGAGGGCTATCTATTATCTCAGTAAGAAGTTCATTGAGTGTGAGTCAAGATATTCACCAATTGAAAAGCTATGTTGCGCTTTAGTATGGGCTACCAGAAGACTTAGACATTATATGTTGTATCATACTACTTGGCTCATATCCAAACTTGACCCTTTGAAATATCTAATGGGTGTACCTGCATTGTCTGGAAGATTAGCCCGTTGGCAAATCCTGTTGTCTGAATTTGATATCCAGTATGTAAGCCAGAAGGCGGTTAAAGGGAGCGCCATAGCATAATTCATTACAAGTAGGGCTTCTGAAGAATATGAACCATTGAACTTCGATTTTCCAGATGATGATTTAATGGCTATCTCAAAGGAGGAAACAATTGCACCCACCGGTAAATACTGGAAGATGAACTTTGATGGTGCTTCAAACACCTTAGGGCATGGGATTGGGGCAATTTTGGTTTCGCCTGATGAAGATCATTACCCGTTTACCAGTCGACTTAATTTTGATTGTACAAACAATATGGCTGAATATGAGGCCTATGTTATGGGTCTTAAAGCTGCAATTGAACTCAGAGTAAAAATGCTCAAAGTATACGGGGATTCAGCTTTGGTAATTTACCAACTCAGAGGAGAATGGGAAACAAAAGATCCTAAGCTTGTGGAATACCGTAAATTAGTCCTGGAACTCATTGAAGAATTTGAAGAAGTAACTTTCAATTACCTCCCCAGGGAAGAAAATCAAATGGCAGATGTCTTGGCTACTTTGGTAGCAGCCTTTAAGATGAACGAGTATTCAAATATGATGTGTATTGAGATGAAGGCTTATGAGTATCCAGCCCACTGCTTTAACATTGAAGAAGAAGATGATAGAAGACCTTGGTACTATGATATCTTCCAATATATACGATATCAAAGTTACCCCGAACAGGCAACTGAGAATGACAAAAGGACCATTAGAAGAATGACAGCGGGGTATGTGCTTAATGGTGAGACCCTATATAAGAAAAGCATGGACCATGTCTTATTAAGGTGCGTGGACACTAAAGAAGCCAAAATGATCCTTGAAGAATTACATGAAGAAATATGTGGCACCCATGCTAATGGGCATGTAATGGCCAGACAAATTATGAGATTTGGGTATTATTGGTAACTATGGAAACTGATTGCATCGATTATGCCCGAAAGTGTCACAAGTGTCAGATTTATGGGGATAGAATGCACACCCCTTCTGATCCGTTGCATGTGATGACAGCTCCGTGGCCGTTTTCTCTGTGGGGCATGGATGTTATTGGGCAAATTTTGCCGAAAGTGTCAAATGGCCATCGCTTCATTCTGGTAGCAATAGATTACTTCACCAAGTGGGTAGAAGTGGCTTCCTATGCGAGTGTTACCCAGTCAACGGTATGTAAGTTTTTAAAGAAGGAAATCATCTGTAGATATGGCTTACCGGAGAGGATTATCTCTGACAATGCATTAAACTTGAACAACAAGATGATGAAATCTGTATGTGAGCAATTCAAAATAAAGCATCATAATTCCACGGTTTATCGCCCAAAGATGAATGGGGCAGTGGAGGCGGCTAATAAGAACATTAAGAGGCTTATAGAGAAGATGACTGAAACTTATAAAGATTGGCATGAGAAGTTTCCATTTGTTATGTTTGCCTATCGGACTTCAGTACGAACATCGACTGGGGTAACTCCGTTTTCTTTAGTTTATGGCATGGAAGCCGTCCTCCATATTGAAGTGGAAATTCCCTCACTTCGTGTTTTGTCAGAGGTGAGGCTGAATGAGGTAGAATGGGTACATGCCAGATATGACCAATTGAATTTAATTGAAGAAAAGAGATTGAAAGCTATTTGTCATGGTCAGATGTACCAGAAGCGGATGATACGAGCACACGATAAGAAAGTTCACCCTCGAGAAATTCACGAAGGAGATCTGGTGCTCAGGAGGATATTGCCCATTCAAAAGGATTTTCGGGGGAAATGGATTCCCAAATGGGAGGGACCCTATGTTGTCAAGAAAGCCTTTTCTGGGGGAGCTTTAGTCTTAATTGAGATGGATGGGTCAGAATTACCCTATCCAGTGAATTCTAACGCAGTTAAGAGGTATTTTGCTTGAAGATAAAAAAGAAAAAAAAGAACAAAAAAAAAAGGAAAAAAGAGAATAAAAAAAGAAAAAAAGGAGGGTTCAAGTTGAAAACTCGAGAAGAGCGTCTTGAAACAAAAGGAGGCCTCAAGTTGAAAAACCGCAAAGGGTGGCTTGAGTTTTAAGATTCATAATTAATGCATTGTGGAGGTTCTGAATTATTTTTGGAAGTGGAAAAGAGCTCCTGATATGAGTAACAATGACAATGGGTAATCAGGAGTGAGACCAAAGATTAATGAGTCTCGATGGAGACAACCAGGGGAAAAATTGAATACACATGAGATCCAATACTGGTTTAGGGCATCCAACAATGGATATTTGGGGAGTTCAAAAAAAGAGGTTTCACACTCTTAGGCATCATCACAATTTTGGAAGTCCTTTTGACAGAAGCTACGCTCGAGTCATTCTAACGGCATGTCACTTCAAAAGCATTTGTGTCATTGATATTTGAAGACGCCCATCCTTTTGTTTTTCAAATCAAAGTTTGCCATGTAGTTGCCTAAAAATTCTCTGCATTTATATAAATAAAGAGACATTTTTCTTTTTCAATTTCCTTTTTTACAAGCATCTAATTTTGAAAAAGTTAAAACACATAGCTTAACTTGTGGTACATGAGATCATTTTGTATTATTATGCAAAAGGTTTTGGAAAATGCAGGTATTCTGAAGCTAATAATGTTTTGATATGTAAGCTAGTATGGTTGTGGGAAGCTAGAACCTAGGAATTCATAGAAAATCCCAGTCATTAAGAGACGAATCAAAGAGATTGTTATTTATCAAGAAGTGGTCCTAAATACTGACATGTTTCAAGAAGGAAAGAAGTCAAAGTCATGTCAAGCCGAAAGTTATGGTATTGAGATTGTCAACTGGGGTGAACTGTCCAAATGTTCTGTGCCAAAGACGAAACCAAGGTCCATCGAGATTAAAGGAGACGGTGTTCCTTTGAAGAAGAAAGTGCATTAAATTGCATGATTACATATATCGTAGGCATAAATAGGATCATAGCATTGCATGATGATATAAATGTCTATAGGTTTCCCAATGATAGTTGATGATTGAAGATATTGAAGCATGAAGATGAGGATTACTAGTTTGGTGATCTTGAAAAGATTGATGACGACGATTGAGCCAGAATGGATTCTCGTATATAAGGGCTCTTAAACAAGTTTCACGATGAAAACAAATTTTCAAAAAAATTGAACTCTGAATTGTTGAGTATAATATTTTGAAGCATACATTAATGAGTGATAATGTTTGATTTTCAGGTTTAACCTTCGAAGAAAATCAAACTAAAGCCTTCACAAGAAAGTAGTGAAGCAGAAGAAGATGTTAGAGTTCTATACTCCCTGAAGAAAGAGGGAGTGAACCCGGTTGAAGAAGATGTTCGAGTTCTATACTCCCTAAAGAAAGAGGGAGCGAACCCGTTTGAAGAAGATGTTCGAGTTCTATACTCCCTGAAGAAAGAGGGAGCGAACCCGTAGACAGAAGATTGTTCGAGTTCCTACTCCCTAAAAAAAGAGGGAGCAAACCCGTTGATAGAAGATTGTTCGAGTTCCTACTCCCTAAAGAAAGAGGGAGTGAACCCGTAGACAGAAGATTGTTCGAGTTCCTACTCCCTAAAGAAAGAGGGAGCGAACCCGTAGACAGAAGATTGTTCAAGTTCCTACTCCCTAAAGAAAGAGGGAGCGAACCCGTAGACAGAAGATTGTTCGAGTTCCTACTCCCTAAAGAAAGAGGGAGCAAACCCGTTGACAGAAGATCGTTCGAGTTCCTACTCCCTAAAAAAAGAGGGAGCGAATCCATAGACAGAAGATTATTCGAGTTCATACTCCCTAAAGAAAGAGGGAGCGAACCCATAGACAGAAGATTGTTCAAGTTCCTACTCCCTAAATAAAGAGGGAGCGAACCCGTTGACAGAAGATCATTCGAGTTCCTACTCCCTAGAGAAAGAGGGAGCGAACACGTTTGAAGAAGATATCTGAGTCCTATACTCTCTGAAGAAAGAGGGAGCGAACCCGTTAATAGAAGATTGTTTGAGTCTTATACTCTCTGAAGAAATGTGGAGCGGACACACATGCAGAAGTTTTTTTCAAGTCTCACTCACCCTAGAGAAAGAGTGGAGTGATTTAATCTATCAAAATTCTTATGGTCGGACAAATTTGACCATCTATTGATCTTTGCTCTATTCTCGTTACACGACAATGAACAAAGAGGGGCAGCTGTAGATGCTCGATTTTGTCCGGGGTCTTATTCGATGTTAATTCGAGTTTATTATTATTATTATTATTGTTATAAGTAATTATTAATATATATATATATATATATATATATATATATATGCATTAAGTAATTAAATAAATAAATAATAAAAAACACACTAAACATAATGTTTGATTTTTACAGGCCCAAATCAATACAAGTTACAACAGGCCCAATACCAGGCCGAATTACGTGAGACCAGTCCTGTACCCATTGGAAGAGGCCCTAAACCCGTTAGGGTTTTCCCTTGAGAGATTCCCAGTACCGCACGCCATGAACCATTAGATCTGTTTGTCATCCAATGGTCCAGATCAAAGGACCACTAGGGGTTTGCCCTAATTCCAGCGCCGCACGAAGCCATAGCCGTTGGATTTACTGGGATCCAACGGCTCACAACGTGTACAAGAACTCGAGCCAGCGTGCGCAGACCCATCTGGAACTCCAAGACAGTGCGTTGTTTCCACCCAACACTCCTCGGGACAGCACAGGAACCTGAGACAGTGTGTGAACCCACCAAGACCGAGGCAACGCATACATGCAACACCTACCCATGTTGGTCGGCCATCCACTGTAACCGATACTGCTACCCATGCTCTGTCGGCTTAGGCCCATACCTCACATGCACTGTTTCTGTGGCTTTTTCGAGGATGCATGGAGATGAGAGAGACAAGAGGATAAAAGCAACATAAAAAAGAGAAAGAAAGAAGGGATCAACCACCATCACGAAAGAAATACACGTAGACACAAAGTTATTACCCAACCAAAAATAGTCCAACAAAAAGAAAACCATCAGTCCAAAAATCACGAAGGAAAGGAAAACTTACCTTTTGAATCCAGGAGCTTTTGTTGCCTTTGCTAGGAACCCACGACCCGTGAGAAGGTAAACCCTTTATTTTTCAGTCATGCATGTCGAGTTTAAGCCATGGATTTTAGCAATTTGATGGGTTGTAAGTAGATCTCGAGGGTTTGGGTCATGATCTAGGCCTTGGGGTTATTGTTTAGTGGATGAGAGGCTCGTTATCAGGGTAGTTTAGGAGGTGACAGCCATGGTGGCTGCCATGGTTGGGGTTGCGGTGCTTGAGGGTTTCGATTGGGGTTGGGAGAGTTGAGAGAAACGGTTGGGGGGTCTCTATTTGGTTTAAGGCTGAAAGATAAGAATGAATTAGGTTAAAGTTGCATCTCAAAAATCCCATATATTTCAGGAGCCATACGACGTCGTTGTAGTGGTGTAAAAACGGTCTCGTTTTGAGTCTGTAGGAAATATCCCGTGTTTTACTATAAGGGCTAATTACGTTTCAAGGTTCTGTTGATGTTAACTTTTGTATTTTGGTCATTAAATTGAAGTTTTCGTGATCTTCATTTGGATATTTATATTGTAACCATTTTTATTTTAGTCTAGAGTTTATGTTATTCCTCATTTCTTTTTATTTCCTCATTTTATCTACCATGTTTGTTATTTGATAATTTGGTCCCGTAGCATGATGGTTTAATTTTCTATGGGATTTATGTTTTGGATGTTTATTTTTGGCATTTATTATTTTGTCCTTTTGGGTAGTAATGAATAAAAATTATTATTATAAGACCTTATTTTTGTTTGTAATAAATGGTATTATTAAATTCAAGACTTAGTTATCGACGGTAAATTTTATTATAATGAATAAGCCTTTTGTATGTATGCATGTACTGTATGAGTGCCCTTTAATCTAGGTAAGATTTTAGTAAGATAAATGTTATTTTAGTTGCTAATCAATCTAGAATAAAAACTCTTCTTGTATGTAAATATGATTAGGATAGGTTTAATATTTTAAATATTAATAATTAAATATTTCCTTTAGCAAAAAGTTTATAAATGCATGTGAATATTTTTTATAGACTTAGAAGTTTGTTTTGAATGTATGACATATTTTAATCAATTTTCGTATGGTATCCTCATGAGCATAACTCGACATCATCACATAATTTGACTAAGGGTAATACTCTTTTAGTTTAAAATCGTTCTAAGTGGGTTGTCATAACTGATTCGAGGTCCGTTTTTGACGATTTTAAATTAAAAGTGTATCCTCTCAGTGACACATAAGAAATTGATTTATCACTTTAAAATTTGGGAATGAAAGAAAAAGAAATATTCGGCTATTTAAATCTATCAAGAAAAGGTTGTTATAACTGATTTAAGATCTGGTCTCGATATTTTTAAATAATTGAATATTCGTTATCTTTCTAAAGAATGGGTAATTTTAATTTAACCTTTTTTGGTGCTTTTGAATATTGTAAATTTGTATGTTATCATTTTGTCGGGGATCATAAATC
This sequence comes from Hibiscus syriacus, assembly GCF_006381635.1. Lineage (NCBI taxonomy): Eukaryota > Viridiplantae > Streptophyta > Magnoliopsida > Malvales > Malvaceae > Hibiscus > Hibiscus syriacus. The sequence goes on along the minus strand of NW_024062845.1, from coordinate 1,614,517 downwards.
AAACTAAAATTGAATTTGTAAATTTCATTGCAAGGACATTAATTAATCGACGAGGTACCGATTTAGGGTGTTGTGGGGGTGCTAATCCTTCCCCACGCATAACCGACTCCCGAACTCATTTTCTGGTAACGCGGACCTAAGTTTGTCGTTTTAATTAAAATTAATATTTATTTAAAATGAAAAAAACATTTTGGGTGTCCAATCACACCCTAATCAAAGATTGGTGGCAACTCTTCGAACTTGTTTTTATCGTGAATGAATTCTCAAATTTTTGAAACGAGAGGTTTTTTAAAATCACATTATTTTTAATTAAAAATTATAATCTTAAGAGAATAATTAAAAATGATGCAGTTTTCAAAATCTCGCTTCTCCCGCCGTTCAAAAATCGTTTCGACAGCATGCTAATGGCTTCACAATGGCCAACAGATCATGAGGTTTGGATACTACTAATCAACTTTGGAAGGATATTGCATCAGCTTTTCTAAAAATGTCATAAATGCCATATCCATGGTAATCAAATACATGTTCCACCCTCACCGCTACATGTAATGACTGCACCTTGGCCATTTTCAATATGGGGCATTGATTTTATTGGGGTAATTTCACCAAAGGCCTCAAATGGACATCATTTCACCATATTGGCCATTGATTACTTCATCAAAAGGAGCAGTTTGTAGATTCTTAAAAAGGGAAATCATTTGTAGATATGGAACACCAGAAAGGATCATTTTAGATAATGCATTGAATCTGAACAATGACTTAATAAAGGAAGTTCAAAATCAAACATCAAACTCATCTCCTTATCGCCCAAAAATGAATGGTGCAGTAGAGGTAACAAATAAAAATATCAAGAAGATCATCATGAAAAACAACTGAAACATATAGAGATTTGGACAAGAAATGGCCTTTTAAGTTTCTTGCTTAGCACATATCGACTAGGGCAACATCATTCTCTCTGGTATATGGGATGGAAGCAGGTTTGCCTATTGAGGTAGAAAACCCTTCTCTGAAAGTATTGATGGAGCTGAAACTAAATGAGGCTGATTGGATTAAGAATAGGTTTGATAAGTTGAATTTGATTGAAGAGAAAAGACTGAGGGTTATCTTCCATGGAGGAATGTATCAAAAAAGGATGATACAAGCCTATTACAAGAAGGTCAGACCTCGAAAATTTCATGAAGGGGATCTAGTGCTGAAAAATATCCTCTCTATGCAAAAAGAATTTTGAGGAAAATAGATGCAAAATTTAGAAGGTCCCTATGTTGTGAAAAAGCTTTTCTCAGGATAAGCTTTAGTTTTAACTGAAATGAATGGAGAAAGATTGCCTAATCCTTTAAATTCTGATTCAGTCAACTGATATCATAACATATCACATCAACTTGCATTTAGATCATCTTTATGGAATAATTACAAACATGAAATCATAACATATAACCCTTTTGAACATGTTTTCAAGATTATTCTCCAATCAATCAATGGTAACTATGACTAGACCTCCTCAATGAGAAGGAGCAATGTCATCATTAAATTTGACCCAGACAACGATAAGATCTCCATGAAGAAGCGATGTCATTTTCAATGTCAAAATATCTTTAGAGAATTAGATTTCCTCAGCAAGAAGAAACAACCTTGTCATCAAATTCCCATTTTTAAGAATGACTAGTCGTCCTCAGTAAGAAGAAACCATGTCAAATCAAATTGTCAAAATGTGGCTAGATATCTTCAATAAGAAGGAGCAATGTCATCATCAGATTCAACATTGAGCAATGTCGATGTCAATGGCAAAATGCTTAGAGGCAGTTAGATTTCCTCAACACAAAGGAACAATAGTGGCTCAGATATGCCATAATTCAAACGCAACTAAACGTCCTCATCACAAAGGAACCATGCCGAATCAATTCGTCAAAATACGACCAGACTTTCTCAACGTGAAGGAATGGCGTCGTTCTCATATTTCCCGAAGAAAACAATTATTATGATATAACTAAGAGGTTCTTAGTGCGAAGGAACAAAGTCATGCTTATACAAATTCAGTTTCCAAATACAAACTGAATTTCATGACATGATAAAATTAGTGTCTTTGTTCTTTGTCCCGTTCTTGTCACACGATAGTGGACAAAGAAAGGCAGTTGTAGACACCAAATTTTGTTCCAAATCAATTTTCTTTAGTTTTGTATATTGTCAAGTAATATTATTAATTATTATCATTATTAATTTGTATCATTATTAATTATTATTATTAATTAATTAATGTTATTATGAATTATTATTATTATAAATAAAATATACTAACATATAATATATTTTACAGATCCAATGTACAAGCCCGAATTACAGCCAACCCAGAACCATCTGTAGCTACCCATATCGGTTCAAGCCCAACAACTTGAAGCCTACCCGCATGACCCAAACAGGGCTAGGGTTTTTCACCCTTAGTTATATGTGTCGCCTATCTTCAATCGTTGGATCTGATTAATAACCAACGGTCTATAAACATTATCATTTAGGGTTTTTCACCCTAAGGAGAAGCCAACCACTACTATCAGTAGAATATGGGTCGTCCGATTGGCGAGTGAGATACATGCGTCGACCCTTCAATACCCCCATCGCGTGAGTCACTGACAAAGACTCCCCATGCCGTCGTTGTCAGCAAATCCCATAAAACACTGATAAATGCACCAATACAAGTCAAACAACTAATCAAATAAAAAATCCCATTAAAAAACAAGTTAAATCCCAAAAAATCGTGGATAATACCTACTCAAACATAGGGAAAACATCCCATTATGAAAACGATTAATGATTTCACTCGAAGGACACCCATAAATCAAACATGCAACAAAAGGAGAGATATATTCGAATAAGAGAAGAAAACCAAAAAAGTAAAGATATAAAAAGAATCCAAAAGCTTTTGAACTAAAAAAAATATATATCTTTTAGGGAGATCTAACCGTTGGTAGCCTTACCGGAACCAATAATCCCACCATCAAAAGTAATTTCCCACCCCCTTAGATTTAGATTTCTAGGGTTTCAAATGGGGGGTTGGTTTTGGGTTTTGGACATTTAGAAGTGGGGGAAAGGGAGGTTTTAGAGTTTTGTTCCTCTTCTTAACCACCAATCTATAGTGGTTGGGGAATTTCGATGGTTCACCACCCTCGATGGGGAGTAGAAATTTTTTAGAAAGTTTACTCTCTCTAAGGAAGAAAGAAAAAAGAGAAATGAGGCAAAATGAGAGGTAGTGGCCGATTTGTGGCCTTGGGTTTAGGCTCATATACTTGGCTTGGAACAATGCTGTTTGGGGGCTCAACGTGTTTTAGCGCATGGTTTATTTACTATTTTGGTCTTATATTCTTTGTAACAATTTATTATAGTAACTAATAAAGTGTTTTATTCTTTTAATATGAGCCTACTATTTTTGTTTCATTTCATTTCGGTCCTTGTTGACATTTCATCACATTTATGTTAAATCCCTGATTTTCTGCTTATATTTTGCATAATTTCCATTTTAGTTATGCAACACCCTCAGACCGGTACGGGTGACCCGATCTAATATGAGGTGTCACATTAGGGCCACCGGAATGACCCATAATAAAAATTCGGGAAAATTTAAAATTTTTGTTAAAACGCCTAAAATTATAAAACAATTTATAAATACAAAAAAAAAAGAATTTAACAATATTTAGAAATAAAACAGATCTTAGACTGATGTCGATAGCTGCATTGGTACGATTCTTTTAACATGAAATGGTGAGTAAAAGAGTGAGCTTTGGGAAGCTCAGTAATACAAAACTACCAAGTGATCCTAAAGGATATATAGATAAATGGAAAATCATAAATTTTCCTTATTGATTTAGCAGTCTATAGGCTTTTGTAATGAGCTAAGGTTCAAATGATATTTCATCAAGTAAAAAGAAGGAAGATTTCATTTAATAGGAAACATTCATAGTACCAAGTTTTTAAGAGATCATAATAAGATGTCTAGTGTGTTCCAACCAAAAACCAGTGAAAAGGGTACATACATTTTTAAACATTAACAGTTTAAAACATATTTTTAAAACCATAGTAAAACCCTCCAACCAAACACCTTTATGTAATTTCCCTATAACTGCATCCATAAGGACTTACCCTAAGCACACAACAAAGGATCCACCCTAAGAGAGTGCCTTGGGGCCTGAGAGCCTACCCAATAAAGTTTCTCTGGGCCTCAGAGCCTACCTAAGGGTCACCTTAGGTCCGTAAGGAATTACTAGCTTGATCGGTTTGAACATATATATGAATTACTAGTTTGACCGAGCTGAACCTACATACTTCAGCTTACTCATACACTACCCAGTAGAAATCAGACTGAGTAATAACTTTAATATCAAAATAATGATGCAGTACTATATAGTAAAAATGATCATGTAGTTGTTTAAATCACATAAATGCCCTCCACCCATATACCATATGCAATCCCATGATTTACCCAAGGGAGTGCCTTAGGGGCTGAGAGTATACCAAAAAAAGTTTCTTGGGGTCTTGGAGCATACCCAAGGATCACCTTAGGTCTGTAAGGAATTACTAGCTCAATTAATCTGAACCAATATAAGGAATTACCAGTTTGACTGAGCTGAACCTCCATACTCCAGTATCCTACCTAGATAATGTCACAATAAAATAGTTCAAGTAGTAACCAATAGATTCCATGATCCAAAAATCAGGAATGATCATATTTTATAGTGAAAACAGGAAACTAGATAACACATTTCAGGTAATCATAGTTCATAAACTGGTAAATCAGTAAATCAATGATTTAGGAAAATCACATTTCAAAACAAATAAAACATTTACATGTCAGATAAGGAACACACTAGAGGATCCATATATTATTCGGAGATACTTGGTATTTATCAGGTAGGGGACCATAAAACCTTTGTAATTTAATAGGATTTCATAATTAAGATCCTTATAAAAGGGGTTTGATAGCTAACTGATTCATCATTCATTTGGGAAGTGATTCATCAAGACCATACATTATTTAGATATTTTTCGTAGGCAATTGAGTATCCAAATGGCATTCAAAATCTTTTACATCAGAGTTATGGAAGATTTAGACATAATATAAATGTTCCCATTATTTAAACAAATAGGAGTATTCTGGACATTTCAAGTTCTAGTGGATTCTTAATAACTTAATCCAATAAGGGTAAAATGGTAGTTCTAATATTCCGAATTTATATCGAATTATCATGATTTTGAGTCAAATTGTACTAATCGATATCTACCCTGCAAAACTTGTCAATATACTAGACTAATATACTTCATGAATAATCACTTCTTAATATTGATTACACTTATTGATCTGGTCACTCTTAGAATTAACACTGAACGAAACTAGAGGAGACGATCATGTATTTGATGGTATTATATATTTCTGGGATATATTAGTATCAAGAATACTCAGCACACTTAAGTTATGCTCTAAAACTTTTAGGGTTGATACAACATAAGTTTTTTATGGTTTTTAGAATTTATCCAAAGATATTACCTTATTTCAAGGATATTCATGTCACTTCAACACTCGAGGTCACTTCAGTATCTTGAAGTCTAAGGTATTATAATCCTTTTAGGGTCTAGGGGTATTTCAGTCATTTGAATATCAGAGTTATTTTAATATTCCACAGCTCGATGATATTTCGATATCATCATTTCAATTTAAACCATATGTACCTTTTTGGGTAATTTGTCAGATATATCCGTTCAAAGTTATTTGAGATTTTAACATTATAAAATATTGAATTATTAGGATTCCGAGTTCGATTGAACTACAATATCCTAACACTATGATACTTGTTGATTATTGGTACTGTGATACTTCACTATTATTCATTTATTAATATTGACTGCACTAGTTGAACTGATAAAGATCGTCATTGAATGGATCTTAGGAAGACGAATAGGTTTTTCAATGGTATTTATTTCATTTATGTGTTGCAATGGTCTCATGAAATATAGACGTGATGGATTCGTAGTTCAAAACCCTTATGGATGGTATGACATATAAGTTCATCATCATTTCCAGACTTATCCAAGTTATTCGCTTAATTCTAGGTCTTTAAGGGTACTAAAGTAATTTGGTATTCAAGTTTACCCCGATCACTTTGGAGTTTCCAGAGTAATTCAATCGTTTCCATAATTCATATACATACGGTATTTCCATTTAGTTCAATTTAGTCATTTTTACCTCATAAGGGTATTTTTGTAATTTCATAGTCACATATTCCCCACATTTAACCTTTAAAGAAATAAATAAGAATTTTGGGTTCTGAGATCAATTTATTATTAAATAATTCACAGATTTAAAATTATTTTCGATCGGTCTACCAATCTCTTTTGTGAGTAGTCTGAGTCTTCTACATTGTTATGTCGTTATTCCATATTCAATTTAAGTCCAATGATAATTAAATACACCTCATGTACCAATTATTTCCATTCATGCATTTACTAATTATCAATGTGTTCTAGAAAACATACAAAAGGTATTAGAGTATTACGTCAATTTTTGTGCTCCACCGATTGAACATTTAAACTCCATTCGATCACTCTTGAACTTGAATTCAACATCTAATAATTCCTATGATACATAGCAACTGAATTTACATCAAAACTGAACTTAATTAAGAAATAAAATTGAATCTGAAGGTAAAACACTAAAAAATGGCTTATCGAGTGTGAATTTGGCAAAAATGACTTTAGATTCAGACTCAAAACATTGAAAAACATAGAATATGACTTTTTCAAAAATTTGACTTTTCTGGTCAAAGTCAACAGGTTGGCTCGGACAAATTGACTCGAATGAGTTGATTCAACTTAGACCAATCTGACTGGATCAGTTCGATCTGGCTAGACCGGTTCCAGAAACCTCTTGGATTGGCAGGAGACCACCACTCGCACTGTCGGCACGTTGCGACGCGTGCAGTGGTGACATGGGCCATTTTCACCGGCCGATTCTTCCAACAATAAATCAAACACCAAAACATCACAAATTTAACGTATCAATAGACAAAACCCAACGAGAAATAACTGGATAAAAAACTGAAAGTTTACCTACAATGGATGACAAGAAAATGATGGCAACGACTCGACCCACTAGTTGGGTCCTGCCTGAAATGGCATATGGAACACAATTATGGTGGTGGTGAGGCACAACGATAAGCGATGAGACCGAATTTCATGAAAAATCGAGTTACAAGGCAAGGAATTCATCATATTTTAGCGACCTCCCCACAATAAACGATGATAGCTAGTACCGATTGACCTTGGGGGTTTTGGCCAGACGGTGACGGCGCTTCAAATAGATGTGGCGGTGACACTCATCGATGGTCAATTAACGAAGAAATGATGGATAAAGTGACGGGCCAATTCAAACAACTTCTCTCTCGATTCGGTAAAATGGTGGTCGATTTTGATGAGCTTACAAAAAGGTTAGGTGGCAAGAGGATGTCGGAGCTACTGGTGTGTCGGTGCTATCCATGACATATCAGAGATGTCGAACAAAGCTAGCAATGGGGAATGATTTAATGTGTTTGGGGTTTTGGGTTTTACCAGGGTTTTTGGTTTTTATTTTTGGTGTTATATAGGTTATGGGAAAATTATAGTATAGTCCCTAAACTTCTCAAACTTTTAAAATTAGTTCAAAAGGTTTCAAAAAAATTTAATTTAGTCCCTAATTTCCTTAAATTTGGGGTATTACAATTATCCTCCCCTTAAAAGAATTATAGTCCTAGAAATTTACTCAAGTCATAAAAAGGTAAGAACTGAGCTTCCATCAAGTCTTCATTCTCTTAGATATCCTTTACATGTATATGGTTCATCTACTAGACCTTAACTAGTTAAATAAGAGTTCTAGGTAAAACTTTTCCTTATCAAAATTCTAGAATTTGAACAAAATTCTCATCGTAAAACTAAACTTACCTTAATTACCAATCCTTAATTAGAATAACATTTGCTTACTATCAGTGAAACATGCAAATATAATTGTTTTCTTTTATACGAGGAACATCACCTCAAGATTTATACTTTTACCATGTACTCAAATATTTACTTTAATCTCATACAGGTAAAATCATTGAGGTACCTGGCTCGGCACCTATTGGGTTTCAAACTCGTAAAATTGGAACAAGAATGATTCTAAAATTCTCCAATTCAATACATCAGTATAGAACCTTTTGAGGTAAAACACTTTGTCTAAGCCTGGAACAAATATCTTATTCTCCGATCTACTTGAGTATCATAACTTAATCTCAAAACTTTACTTATAAAGTTTGGTTATGATTTTATCATTACAAAGCGTTTAGGAGTCAAATTAAAAATCTTGAATAACTAATCTCCCACGTTATTCACGGTAACTTCCAAGTTTGGGATGAATACTGACATTATTCCTTTTTTGCATAGATTGAGTCATAACAGATAGGATACTTTGTATACTTATTACATAATTCTTACTTGACATTAGAGTTACAGCTCAGAAGAGTACGATCATAATCTAGGGGCTTCTGCTGACCAGACATCATATGATAATCGATCGATCGATCTACCAGAAGACTCAACTCAACCTAAGCTCTGATACCACTAAATGTAACACCCTCAAACTAATGCGGGTGACCCAATCAGATATGAGGTGTCACATTAAGACCACTGGAGTGACCCATAAAAAATCCAAGAAAATTTAAATTTTTGTTAGAACGCCTAGAATTTGGACCGTCTGATTGGCGAGTGAGATGCATACGCCGACCCTTAAACACCTTCATCGCGTGAGTCATCACCGAAGAGTCCTCATGTCGTTGTCGTCAGAAAATCCCGTGAAACAGTGACAAATGCACCAAATCAAGTCAAACAGCAAATTAAATGAAAATCCCATTAAAAATAGAAATCCCAAAAAATCAAGTATTTTACCTACTCAAAATAGGGAAATCATCCCCCTAACAAAAGGATTCATAATTTCACTCAAAGGAACCCATAAATCGGGTATGCAACAAAAGGAGAGAGATATTCAAACAAAAGAAGAAAATCAAAAAATAAAGAGATAAAAGGAACCAAAAACTTTGGAACTAAAACAAAATATACCTTTTAGGGAGATGTAGCCATTGTTATCCTCACAGGAACTAAGAATCCCACCACCGAAGGTAATTTGTTTTTCTTTTCCCCTTAGATTTAGATTTCTAGGGTTTTGAAATGGGGGTTGGTTTTGGGTTTTGGATATTTAGAAGAGGATGAAAGGAGGTTTTGGTGTTTTGTTCCTCCCCGTTACCACTGATCTATGGTGGTTGGGGAATTTCAATGGTTCACCTCTCTCGGTAGGGAGTAGAGAAATTTGAGAGAGTTTACTCTCTCCATGGAAGAAAGGGAAAAGAGAAATGAGGCAAAATGAGAGGTAATGGCCGATTTTTGACCTTAGGTTTAGGTTCATATACTTGGCTTGGAATGACACCGTTTGGGGGCTCAGTGTGTTTTAGTGCATGGTTTATTTTATATTTCGGTCCTATGTTCTTTGTAACATTTTATTCCAGTCACTAATAAAGTGTTTTATTCTTTTAATCTGAGGCTGCTATTTCTGTTTCACTTCGTTTCGATCCTTGTTGACATTTCGTCACATTTATGTTAAATCCTTGATTTTTTTGCTCATATTTTGCATAATTTCCACTTCGGTCATGTAAAAACCTCATACCGATACGGGTGACTCGATCCGATCCAAGGTGTCACATTAGGGCTACTGGAGCGACCTACAATAAAAATTTGGGAAATTTTAATTTTTTATAAAAACGCCTAAAATCGTAAAACAATTTATAAATACAAACATAGAATTTAACATTATTCGGAAATAAAACATATTCCAAGTTCGGATATAAAAACAAAATGCAACCTACATGCCCTTTAATCATATGCACCGTACTCCGCAAGCAACACCGGTGAAACTACTTTACTGATGTCGATAGTTGCACTGGTACGATTCTTTTAACCTGGAATAGTGAGTAAAAGAGTGAGCTTTGGGAAGCTCAGTAATACAAAACTACTAGGTGATTCTAAAGGACATGTAGATAAATGCAAAAACATAAGTTTTCCTTATTGATTTAGCAGTCTACAGGTTTTCGTAATGAGCTGAGAATCAAATGATATTTCATGAGTAAAAACCAGGATGATTTCATTTCATAGGAAAAAATCATAGTACCATGTTTTCAAGAGATCAGTTTTAACCTATATAAGGAATTGTTGTTAAGAAAGTTCAATGTGATTTTAGGCATGAATTGGCTTTCAGAGCATAATGCCAGTCTGAGGTGCAAGGCTAGACGACTTAGGCTTAGAAAAGACGATAGGACTAAGGTTGTGTTGGTTAGTGAAAAATTTAGGAGTTTGAGAATAGTTTCGACAACCAAGGCTTAGAGAATGATCGAAAAGGGTTGTGAAGCTTTCTTGGCCCATGTAGTTGACACTCGGGTTGTGCATCTGAAGATTGAAGAGATCCAAACTATTAGAGTTTTTCCAAAGGTGTTCCCCTAGGAGTTTCTAGGGTTTCCTGTGGACCAAGATTTAAAATTTAGTATTGAGGTGTTACAGGGTTCCGCTCCGTTGTCCATTGCACCCTATTGCATGGGACCGATAGAGCTTAAAGAGTTAAAAGTCAAACTCCATGAGCTTTTTAGAAAAGAGTTTCATTCGTCCCATTATATCCCTTTGGGGAGCACCAGTCCTTTTTGTAAAAAAAAGACGAGTCAATGAGGTTATGTATCGTCAGCTGAATAAATTAACTATCAAGAACCGATACCTTCTCCCTAGAATTGATGACCTTTTCGACCAGCTTAAGGGAGCCTGAGTTTTCTAAAAGATAGATTTGAGGTTAATGTATTACCAATTGATGCTTAAGGATGTCGATATAGCAAAGACATCATCTATAGATTTTAGGTCATTATGAGTTCCTTGTGATGCCGTTTAGATTTACCAACACCCAGACGACATTCATATACTTGATGAACTAAGTCTTCTACCCGTACTTTGACAAGTTTGTGGTGGTCTTTATAGATGACATATTGGTGTACTCTCGATCAGAGGAGGAGCATGATAGACACCTTCGCATAGTTTTACAAACATTATGAGATCATCAGTTGTTTGATAAATTTAGGAAATATGAGTTTTGGTTGCCTGATGTGTCCTCTTTGGGTCACCTATAATAGCCCAAACTTTGATTAGTGCCCAAAATGTAAATTTTAAAAGTTTGGTGGCCAAAGTACAAAGATTAGAAATATTTAAAGACCAAAAGGGTAATTTTCCAAAAGTTTAGGGGTCAAAGTGTAGTTTTAAAAAGTTATGTATTGTGCCACGTAAATGAATAGTTTACCCCCAAGAATAACGCTCGGGTAGAAATCAGATTCTTGATCCAAAAATTGTGTTAAGAGCTACAATGTTAAAGTCTGGTAAAAATTCAGTAAATCGAATAGAAATTTCAGAATATTTTGAAGGTTATTAAATTAATATTAAAAAAATATATTTACACATGTTAAAATGATGGAAAATAATATGGACCGTTGGATTTGAGAATTTATATCCATGTTCATTTTGGACCATTGGATGAAAAATGGCAAGATTGAAATTTTGGAAAGATCGCATGGGCAAAGTTGTAAAGCGCAAGAATTTTGGTTCATCTTTGACTTTATAAATGTGATAAGTGTTGTGTTGTTTGGTATGGATGTAAATACAATGTTTCATTAATATAAAAATTGTCATTTCTCAATTAAATGAATTTTAAATTCATTTAAGCTTAAATACATGAAACATCAACATGAAATTAAGGAGAAATTTCATAAAAGTTGGGTATTTTCAGCTCCTTAGCCATGAGCTTCATGGAACAATTACATTTTTCAAGCAATTTCCTTTAGATTTTAGATCGAAATGTGAATTAGAAAATTATTCTATTCGAAAAATGCTATCATTTGGTATCATTATTGCATCCTAATCTTGTTTGTGTTCAAAGATCCCAAATTCTAAGGTTTATGTTCATGTTACGTGTTTAAGAAATAATGATGGATTTTGATGTTATTGAGGTTGTAGAATCATTTACAAGCTTGATTGATGATTAAGAACACTTATATAAGATTATTCATGCTCATCTTGATTTTGACCTAACCCTAAATTTAGGGAAATATTTTAATTTTATGAAATTAAGTTAGGGGTTTGATTGTAGAGGTCATGAAATGGTGAATCAAGGTTGATTTCATGCTCGAATCAAGTGAAAACCTTGAAATCCTAACCCTAAAGTGTTTATCCCTAAGGAAAAAATAGACAAAATTTTGTGACAAATTTCTGTAACCTTACAAATGATATTTGGAAGGTTCTACAAAATTTAGAAAATTATTTGGGCTAATTTATAATTTTTTGAAAGTTGGAGGACCTATTTGATAATTATAAAAAGTTATGGGGTTAGTGTTATTGTTAAATAGTTTTTGTACTATGCTTAAAATTTATGTTAGAGTGTTGAAATTGATTTTAGAATGTGAAATTGGGTCATTTTTGGAAGTTGGTAAAAGTTGAGGATAAAATCATAAATATGGAAAAGTTGGAAACTTAAAAGAAAGTGTTATGTTAAGTTTGGATAAATTGGATAAAAAGTAGTTGGAGTGGTCAACTTGAAGTGATAAAGTCAATATTTATATTGTGACATCGAAATTGTATCGAGTGAGCATCGAAATGTTTCTAGGAATTTATTTTCCATTGTGGGCTTATGGTAGTAAGATTCTAACATGTAGTTTAAATGGATATGTTTTATAATGATGTTCATTCATATTATTATTGAAGTCAATATCAAGCAAAATTAGAGCTAAGGATGAATGTCAATTTCTAAGGAAGGTTTGGAAGCTAAGGACGCCAGGTGAGTGCATCTTTATTCTTATTTATGATTTCGTACAAACATTGGCTTGCAATGAGCCAGTCAAAGAGTTACAGTGGTAAGAATTGACTCCTAAATGTTATGTTATTTATGGTTTAAACATGTATATTCATTTGGTGATCTAATAGAATTAGTGAATAACCTGAAAATGCAAGTTGGTGGAACCTGCCAATAGATTTTGTTTTGAATAGTAAGTTTAGAATCACCATAAATTATACAAAAATGATTTGAGTATGAATATTATACCTTATTTTTGTTTAGAACAAACGAAAAATGATTTCGAGAAGTAACAAAAAGATATGAATTTTTAATCGAGGATAGGTTAGAAAACAGGGCAGCAGATTCTGCTCAAAACAGCTTCTTAAGTCAACTTTGAAAATTCACTTTAAATTGTACTAATTGAACTAGAATATATGCCTTATATGGTTTGATTTGCATTCTAGTCTATCTTCCAGTGGTATAAACAGAATAAATTTTGAGTGAGTATATTAATACATAATAATATTTGTTTAAAGGTAGTGCAAATCGCCAGAATACGAAATTGTGATGAACTTCTTAATAGAAGCGAATTTAAAGTAGAGGATCAAGATTAAAGCTTAGTGAAGCTTATATTTTAACTTTTATAAATAGTGTTAAAGTTAGAGTATTTACTATGTGTTTATATGATATGAGGATGACTTACGATGAGTTAACCTCGAGTGTTTTTACTAAGCATGTTTTTAATGCATTATGAAGTATTTTAATAAGTTTATGAAAATGATTTTATTAAAGGATTTTAGGATATAAACTTCCCTAAAACAATTGGATGTATTTTACTCTATTTAACATCTATTGGTGTTTTAGAATAAATGTCTAATTTACGTTTTGGGATATAACAACCTATTATATGTACATTGAGAGTCATAGGTGCATTTCGACATACTTTGAGTATGATGGTTTTTGATCGATTTTGTTTAATGCATTATTTCATTTTCATACCAGTACTTTGTGTACTTGTAGTAGTACTTTGTGTATTATGGCAATATGTGCGTAATGATGGTATTCATAAAGAGCACTTGTTAATACCTTGAATTTGGTGGTTATTGATCAATTTTATTTAATGCATTTGTTGCACTTTTTAGTACCTTTGTGTACTTTCGGCACTATATGTGCATTAATGGTGTTTATAATGAGTTTGTGAATTACCATTTCGATAAATTTGTATAGTGTTATTGTTACTACGGTATATATACTTTCGTTTAGCACTTATGTTCAATTTATGTACCTTGTATTCTCATCTATCATACATTGGGATGTGAATGGATATATTTCAATAGATTGATTGATAAGTATACTATCATATGAAATAATGTTTAGTATGTTATGTGATGGAAATGTGGCTTATCAAGTCAGTTTTATGCGTATATATATATTTTATTTGTTTTAATTCATTTTTTGATCTTTTATGGCTTACTTATGCTTTAAAATGTTTTACTTACTCTTCTTATGCCTCAATAAGTGTATACATAGCGTATGATGATTTCCATGCATAGGTAAAAGGAGTGATTATTGTAAGGAGCTAAGCTTGGCATCAATCATCGAAGATTACTTATCGGTATCAATAATGACATACGTCTGTTGTTTTAAATTTCGTGTTAGCATGTATACGTGTCAAAAAAGTTCACATTGTTTTAATATGGATTTTGAAACATGTTATAGTAGAAGTATATTTATTTATTAAACCGTTTTATTTAAAGAAACCAAATTTTACTTGTTTTCAAGTGCATACATTTTAAAAGATATGTGACATCTACGACTTGTGAACAGGGACGTATATGGGAAAGAGGTGTTACATTTATTGGTATCAAAGCTACATTTTTAATCGATTCGCAGCCGAAAATGAGTGTATTTTATGTTAAAAGTGTGTACATGCCATAAGGATGTCATTATTATTGGTATGACGATTATAAGGTTCGATTGATGCCACTTTTTACGCACAAAAGTGAAAAGGTATAGTGTAAGTATTAAATGTTTAAAATAGAGGGTTCGAGATAAGTGTTAGAATTGAAGGTTCGAGAATAAGTGAATAGTGGTTGTAATGTGGTTAATTACGACCCTAATGTTCAGATTGATTTGAGTAATGCACTAGCACGATAGGAAGTTCCAGCGTAAGATTAAAGAAACCCTTATTCATGTGTAAGTACAATATTCGATAAATAAAAAGGGCATTCGGTTAGAACTGATCCTAAGTGATACATGTATTACTAACCATTTAGGCCAGAGTGCGAGGGTGATTCATATTTGTAGATAGTAACTTCCTATTAAAGATTAAAAGTATTAAACTTTATGGATTCAATAGAATTACCTTTCTAAGGTAAATTTTAATTTGTATTAGTGGCCTCTTACCATGTTACAATGAATTATCGCTTAAAGCGATTGATTTTAAAGAGAGATAGATATATGCAATAATATATGGGATGCACTAGTGCTAGTGGTGAAAAAGAGAGATAGATATATGCAATAATATATGGATTATCATAAGTTAAATAATGTAGCAGGGAGCAATAAGTGTCCTCTTCCTATCATTGATGATCTTTTGATCAGTCAAAAGGGTGCATTATGTTTCTAAAGCTTGGTCTTTGATCTGAATGATATCAGTTAAATGTGAAGGAAGAAAATCTTCCTAAGAATTTTTCATGACTCAGTACAATGCTATGATTTCATATTGAAGACATTTGGTTTTAATAAATCTAGTATTTTAGTTATACTTGGACTAATTGTGATAGTTTTGATCAATCATGTTCGGATCTATTGAGAGACTAAGAAAGAACACAATGCATGTCTTTACATCGTTCTTCCAACTCATCGATAGAAAAGTTATATGCTAAGTTAACAGAGTGTGAGTCTGGTTGTCTAAGATTGTATTTTTTGGACAAGAAGTTTGGTAGAGGGCATAAGGATGAATCCCAAGAAAGAAGACTATAGTGGACTGTGAAACTCTGAAGTGGGTCCAAGGTTCAAAGTTCTTGGGATTTGTTAATTACTATTGATGGTTTGTAAAGAACTTTCTATGTTTGTCTCCCTTCTGACCAAGTTATTGAGAAAAGATGTGCAATTCATTTGGATTTATTCATTACAAGAGAATTTAAAGACAATAAAAAGAATACTGACATAAGCTCCATTGTCAGTGTGATCCAATATATAAAAGATATGGTTTATGTTCCATAATAACTAAGAATAATAAAAGGAATTACCTGATTCATGATCTCGAGTTAGTAAGAATTGTGTTTACTTTATAAGTCATCTATATGGTAAATAATGACATATCTATACCAATCTTAAAAGCCAAATTTATGATGCTAACTCAAATGAGTGAAAATAAAGGAAATGAATTAGATTCCTTAAATAATGATGATGTGCTTATCGACTACAATCAGGAAAGGCTCATATGGTGGATGATATGATAAAGCTGAAAGACATTTCTATTATGAGAATTTGAATACGTGATTGTCTTTATAGAAAGATGGTGATCTGATTGTAGAATTAAAGTTAAACCTTAAGCGACTAGACCGAATAAAGGATCTTTAAAGAAAATATGAAAAATGTAGTGCTTGTCAAAGATAGAACAAGTGTAAAAAGTTCAAATCAAAGCCCCTAAAGTTAAATTTGTTGGATGTTTATATTATCAAGGTAAGAGTCAATATTAGTGACATACATAAAAAGAATTATCATCAAGTTTGTTCTAAATGTATGACAATGCAATAAGTTAAGTAGGGCATCAAGTACCTTCTAGATTATTGTAATAGATTTCCATTTCTTAGTGGGAATGGGAATGAGTTTCAATAGAACAAACTCTGTAATAGGTAAAGATAATTTTAAGACAGCTTTCGATCCACAAAAGTCTTATGCAAAATTGAAAGGAAAAGAGACTTTTTTCAAAATATCACCTAGGAAGAAAGTATCGTAGTTAAGATGAAAGGAAAGTTGAGTTCGAGATTTTTTGACCTTATGAGATTCTAAAACCAGTTGGACCAGTGGCTTATTATTTAGCATTACCTCTGAATGGACAAGATTCAAAATGTTTTTCATGTGTCGTTGCTCAGGAAGTATCGATCAGATCGTTCGTATTTTATTACCGTGGAAGAATTAGAGATTCGACCATATTTGAATTATAAAGAAGAACCAATAGAGATATTTGCTCGAAGAGTCAAAGAACTTTGGAACAAGATTATTCCTTTGGTCAAAGTTCTTTGGCGGAATCACAAAGTCGAGGAAGTTACATGGGAAAGAGAAGAGGACATCAAAAGCAATTTCTACATCTGTTTGCTACAGGTACGTACAAAATTTGATGATGACTTTTTCTTAAGGAGGAGAATTGTAATATCCCAAACTTTTTTTACTGACCAAAATATAAATTTTGAAAGTTTAGTGGCTAAAGTATAAAGATTAGAAAGGTTTAGAGACTAAAAAGGTAAGTTTCCAAAATGTTTAGGGACTACAAGTGAAATTTTCAAACGTTATGTATCACAAATGAATAGTTTACCGCAATAATGACGTTCAGGTAGAAATTAGATTTCAGATCCGAAAATTACATTAAAAGCTACAAGTGTTAAAGTCTGGTAAAAATTTGGTAAATCGAATAGAAATTCCGCAAAAATTTGAAGGTTATTAAATTAAGTTTAAAAATATAATTTAAACATGTTAAAATGATGGAAAATAATATGGACCATTGAATTTGTGAATTTATATCCACGTTCATTTTGTACTGTTGGATGAAAATGGCAAGATTAAAATTTTGGAAAGATTATATGGGAAAAGTTTTAAAGGGAAAGAATTTTGGTTCATCTTTGACTTTATAAAGATGATAAGTTTTATGTGGATTGGAATGGATGCAAATATAAGGATGCATTAATGGAAAATTTGTCATTTCTCAATTAAATGAATTTTAAATTCATTTAAGCTTAAATACATGATAAATTAATATGAAATTAAGGAGAAATTTCATGAAACCTAGGTATTTTTCATCCCTTTAGTCGTGAGCTTTATAGAACAAGGTGAGAAATTTTATTTTACATCTTTTTAAGCAATTTCCTTTGCATTTTAGATTGAGTTATAAAATATAAAATTGTTCTAATTGAAAAACGCTATTATTTGTACCATTATTGCATGCTAATCTTGCTTGTGTTCAAAGTTCCAAATTCTAGTGTTTATGTTGATATTAGGTTTTAAGAAATGATGATGGATTTTGATGTTATTAAGGTTGTAGAATTATTTAAAAGGTCGATTGATGATTAAGAATACTTATAAAATAATATTCATGCTCTTGTTGATTTTGGCCTCACCCCAAATTTTGGTAAAGATTATGATTTTATGAAATTAAGTTAGGGGTTTGATTGTAGAGGTCTTGAAACGTTGAATCAAGGTTGATTTCAAGCTCGAATCAAGTGAAAACCTTGAAATCCTAACCCCTAAAGTGTTCAACCTTAAGGAAGAAATTAGGGAGAATTATGTGAAAAAACTCCCTAAGCTTAGAAATGATATTTGGAAGGTTCTACAAGTTTTAGAAAATTATTTAGGCTAATTTGTAATTTTGTGAAAGTTAGGGGACCTGTTTGACAATTATGAAAATTTATTGGGTAAATGTGTAATTGTTAAATAGTTTTTGTACTATGCTAGAACTTTATGTTATAGTGTTGAAATTGATGTTAGAATATGAAATTGGGTCATTTTGGGAGGTTAAGAAAATTTAAGGACAAAATCATAAATATGGAAAAATTGGGAACTTAAATGAAAATTTTATGTGAAGTTCAGATAAATTGGATAAAAAAAAGTTGGAATGGTCATCTTGAAGTGATAAACTCAACATTTATGTTGTGACATGGAAATTGTATCAAATGAGCATCGAAATATTTTTAGGAATTTATTTTCCATTGTGGGCCTATGTTAGTGAGATTCTAACATGTAGTTTGAAATGTATATATTTTAGAATGATGTTCATTTAGATTATGATTGAAGTCAAGATCAAGAAAAATAGAGTTAAGGATGAATTTGAATTTATAAGGAAGGTTTGCAAGATAAGTGCCCCAGGTGAGTGCATATTTAATTAATATTTATGTTATCATACAAACATTGGCTTGCGATGAGCCAGTGATGGAGTTACAATGGTAAGAAGTGATTCCTAAATGTTATGTTATTTGTGTTCAAATATGTATGTTCATTTGGTGATCTAATAGAATTACTGAATAAGCTGAAAAGGCAAGTTGGTGAAACCTACGTAGAAATTTTGTTCTGAATAGTATGCTTAGAAAATCACCATAAACTCTGCATAAATGATTGGAGGATTCATCTTATACCTTTGATTATAGATATGTTCAGAAAAAATGAAAACTGGTTTTGAGGAGAAAACAAAAAGATGTGAATTTTAATTGAGGATAGGTCAGAAAACAGGGTAGCAGATTCTGCTCAAAACAACATCTATAAATCAGCTTTGAAAATTCAATATAAATTGTAAAAATTGAACTATAAGAATTGAATTCTATCCCCATAAAGACGGAAATCTGATCGTGTCATTCAAATCCTTGAAGTCATGTTTAGGTACATCATCATAGACCTTGAGGGTAGTTGGGAGGACCATTTGCCACTAGAAGAGTTTGCATACAACATTAGTTATTATTCAAGTATCGAAATGGCTTCATTTGAGGTGTTGTATGGATGTAAATATAGGCCTCCCCTATGTTGGATAGAACTTAGTGAAGGGAAGCTAGTGGGACCATGCTTGATTAGAAAAATTAAGGAGAAGGTTCCCTTATTCAGAATCAGCTGAAAGAAGCTTCTGATAGACATAGTTCTTATGCGAACTTGAAATGCAAGGACATCAAATTTTTTGTGGAAAAAAAGGGTATTCCTTAAAGTATCTCTGTGGAAGAAGATGATTCGTTTTAGGCGCAAAGAAAATTTGACTACGCGTTTCATGGGGCAATATGAGA
This sequence comes from Hibiscus syriacus, assembly GCF_006381635.1. Lineage (NCBI taxonomy): Eukaryota > Viridiplantae > Streptophyta > Magnoliopsida > Malvales > Malvaceae > Hibiscus > Hibiscus syriacus. Next base: position 1,594,636 of record NW_024062845.1, on the reverse strand, counting down.
TTCTCGAGAGGATTAGACCCATAGCATATTGATTAGCCCTATCTTCAGATATTGAGTGTATATATAACGTGTTCCACTTGTCTATATTAAAGAGATATCGTTCTAACCCTTTCCATATCTTACTGCTAGAATAATTGAAGTAAGACAAGATATGACGTACAGGAGCCGGTAAAGATCTTAGTAAAGGACGTGAAAGAGGTAAGAAATAAAAATATTCCTTTAGTGAAGATGTTGTGGAGGAGCCACGATGTCGAGGAAGGTATACAGCTTCAATACCCACATCTTTTTTGTTCATGTAAATTTCAAGAACAAAATCTCTTTTTAAGATACGAGAGTTGTAATGCCCCAGATCCGGGTTAGTACTTCAAGCCGATCCAAGATGTTTAAATAAGCCCAATTACCTTATAAGAAAGTTAAATCATTTTAGATGTCTAGTTGGGCCTTGTTTCGAGCCCAATTCAAGATGAAAAAAACATTTATAATTGTAAGATGAAAGTTGAAGGACTATAAGAGCAATTAGATAATACTTTAAAACAAAAGCTGAAAATCATTTATGGGTGATGATCTCACGTTTGGGAGCCCATACCTCTAGCCTCACCAACTCTGCTTCCCATTTCCTTATTTATATCTTTCTTTTCCTCTTCAAGAAGTATATTAAAGACCAAAACTTGGTAGTGCTACAATTTAGGTTAGAATTATTAAGGTAAGAATGTTCTTCTCCACCTTCAAAACTTTCTTTTAAGCTCCAAAATTTAAGATTTGGCCTTAGAAATAAAAATGGGTTTACTAGGGGTTTAAGAAATTAAAGGATTCTAGCTCGTTTTCGCGGGTAAGACGGATTTTAAAAAGTATTTGTAGACTCTTAAAGGTCTCACAAACAAGATAGTAACATCTTTTCCTTGTTGCATTAGTGAATGAATTTGGAGAATGTTTCAAAGTAAGATGAAATGAGAAGTTAGCACTTGAGTGAATTGGAACGTTTTTCAGCTACCAAGACTTAGGTAACACATTTCTAACCTTTTTAGTCCAATTTTAGGTATATTGGTTTAGTGTTGCTAGATTTTGAAAACAAATGAACATGTTCATGGTAAATCCTACACTCATGTGTTTTTAAGTTGTTTATTAACATTTATTACCCTAATAAACTCAAATAAGACTTTAATAACATTTGGGTACCTCATTAGAGCTTATAGGGTGGTTTAGAAGGGATTTAATATGCCCAAATAGGGCATTTTTTAGTATCAATATCGGTACTCAACTAATATCAATACCGTTGGGATTGATAATGAAGCTCAATTGAACAACCGAATAATTACCAAGAGGGGTGAATTTGCTTTTTAAGTTTAGGGAGTAAGGAATATAAAGATAAGAAAATTTGTACAAGGATTTATAGTGGTTCGACTTATCAACCAAGTCTACATCCACTACATAAGCTCCTCACTTAGGATTTTCTAACAAATTCACTAATATGTTCTTTATTTTTACAGGATAAAGAGATAACCTTTACAACTCCCTAGCTTTTCAAAGGCTAAGCTAGAACAAATCCTCTTTACACAAGAAATAAAATGTACACAAGAAAAACCTCTCAAAAGGAAGGTGTTTACAAAAATTAAGCTCACAAGAAAAACAATTAAAAGATTTGCAATGAGCTCAAAACACTAAAATTTACAAGAGAAAGGAAAATAAGAGTGAAAAACTATTCTCTTGTGTTTGATTTCTTGGATAGATGTTTTGTCACCTTCTACAAGTGTCTTGAACTTTTTTATATGTTGGAATGAGTTTATAGTTGTTTTTAGCCATTGAGGTTGATTTGGAGCCGTTGGGGATGTTTTCTCTACAAAATAAAGTTGCTTAGGAATGGGAGTATTGGTACTCCCTTAATGAGTATCGGTACTTCCTTTATAATTTTTAAATAAACTAGCCATTAAAGATCGATAGGCTTAACCAGAATCGATACTACTGTTCACGGTATCGATACTACTGTGTAAAGTAGTATATTTATTTATTAAACTATTTTATTTAAAGAAGCCAAATTTTACTGGTTTTCAAGTACATAAATGTTTTAAAAGACATATGACATCCACGACTCGTGTACAGTGACGTATATTCGAAATTAGTGTTACAGAACTGCCAAGGAATGTGATAGAAGTTTGTAGTTTCTTAGGTTTAGTGGGATACTACCTTTGGTTTATAAAAGGATTTTCCATAATTGCTTGACTGATGATAAAACTACTTTAAAAAGGGGTTCATTTTGTGTGGGACGAGAAATGTCAAAAAAGTTTTGAGTAGTTTAAGGCTATCTTAACCCAAGCACCTGTACTAACCCAACCAGAATCTGGTAAGGAAATTCACAATGTACATGTACTATTCTCTAAATGGTCTAGGGAGCATTCTTATTCAGTAGGGTAAAGTAATGGTTTATGCATCCTGTCAACTTAAGTCGCACGAGATAAGTTACCCTACCCACAACTTAGAATTTGCATTTATAGTTTTTGCACTTAAGATGTGGAGGCACTATATGTTTGGAGAGAAGTGTCATATCTTCACCAACCACAAAAACCTCAAGTATTTACTCATCCAGAAAGAGTTGAATTTAAGACAACGTAGGTGGGTAGAGTTGCTAAAGGATTATGATTGTGTAATTGACTATCATTCAGGAATGACAGATGTATAGGAAAATACATTGAGTAGGAAGTTGATGGCATACTTAAAAGCATCGTTAGCGCGGTTGAGGCTGTCCAAGCATAGGAGATTGTTAGCATAGATTCGAGTAGAACTGGATCTAGTAAGTTAATTCAAGAGGTTACAAGGTTCAGAAAATCGCTTGAGGGCTCGTGTGGAGCAAGTCCACAAAGGTGAGGCCCCTGGTTTTGAGCTACCAGATGGAGATGTGTTGTTCTTTAGAGGTCAATTATTTGTGCCTGTAGTTGAACAATTGTGTAGAAAGATTCTTCACAAAACACATTGCAGTCCGCTCACAGTTCACCTGGGTAGTAACAAGGTGGTTCAAGAACTTAGACCATTGTATTAGTGGTTGGAATGAAAAGGGAAGTGTCCGAGATTGTAGAGAAATGTTCAGTATGTCATCAAGTTAAGATGGAACACCGGGTTTCTTTGTGTTTGCTCCAACGAATTCAGATTTCTCAATAGAAATGGAAAATAGTGACTATAAACTTTGTAACCGAGCTACCTATGACGAGGCAAAAGTATGACACGGTATGGATTATTGTGGATATATTAACTAAATCTGATTATTTTCTCCCCTTGCGGATGAATTTAAACTTAGAGAGGGTAATAGAGTTGTATATCCGTAAAATAGTGAGGTTGCATGGAGTTCCAACTTTGATCATTTCTGATAGGGATCCTCATTTTACATTTTGATTTTGCAAAGTTCTTCATGAATCACTAGGTACCAAACTACATTTTAGCACTGGCTTCTATCCCCGTAAAGACGAATAATCTAATCGTGTTATTCAAATCCTAGAAGACATGTTTAGGTGCATTGTCATAGACCTTGAGGGTAGTTGGGATGACCATTTGCCACTAGTAGAGTTTGCATACAACATTAGTTATTATTCAAGTATCGAAATGGCTTCATTCGAGGTGTTGTATGGACACAAATATAGGACTCCCCTATGTTGGATAAAACTTAGTGAAGGGAAGCTAGTGGGACCGGGCTTGATTACAAAAACTAAAGAGAAGGTTCGACTGATTTAGAATCAGCTGAAAGAAGCTTTCGATAGACATAGGTCTTATACGAACTTGAAATACAAGGATATCAAATTTGTTATGTTAGACAAGGGTATTCCTTAAAGTATCTCCGCGGAAGAAGAAGCTTCGGTTTTGGCACAAAGAAAATTTAACTAAGCGTTTCATAGGGCAATATGAGATTCTTGAGAGGATTGGACCGTAACATACTGATTAGCCTTATCTTCGAAGATTGAGTGTATCTATAACGTGTTACACTTGTCTATATTAAAGAGATATCATTCTAACCCTTCCCACATCTTACTGCTAGTGTAAATTGAAGTAAGACAAGATATAACGTACGAATAGGAGCATGTAAATATCTTAGCAAAGGATGTGAAAGAGCTAAGAAATAAAAATATTCCTTTAGTGAAGATGATGTGGAGGAGCCACGATGTCGAGGAAGTGACATCGAAAACCGATGAAGGCATACAACTTCAATACCCAAATCTTTTTATATTCCTTACGAGATTTGTAAAAAACCGAGGAAGTGACATTAAAGACTTGGGTCGAGCAAAGGTTGTGAAAGCTCGAAGTACAAAATTTCTTTTTAAGATACGAGAGTTGTAATACCCCAGATTCGGTTAGTACTTCGAGCCAGACCCAAGATGTTTAAATAAGCCCAATTACCTTGTAAGAAAGTTAAATCAATTTAGATGCCTAGTTGGGCCTTATTTCGAGCCCAATTCAAGATGAGAAAGAACATTTATAATTATAAAATGAAAGTTGAAGAACTATAAGAGCAATTAGATAATACTTTAAAACAAAAGTTGAATATCATTTATGGGTGATGATCTCACGTTTGGGAGCCCATACCTCTAGCCTCACCAAATCTGCTTCCCATTTACTTATTTATATCTTTCTTTTTGTCTTCAAGAAGCATACTAAAAACCAAAACTTGGTAATTCTACAAGTTAGGTTGGAATTATTAAGGTAAAAATGTTCTTCTCGACCCTCTAAGCATTCTTTTAAGCTCCAAAAATTAAGATTTGGCCTTAGAAATAAAAATAGGTTTAATGGGGTTTAAGAAATTAAAGGATTCTAGCTCGTTTTAGCAGGTATGATGGATTTTATAAAGTATTCTTAGACTCTTAATGGTCTCATAAACAAGTTAGTAACATATTTTCCATGTTGCATTAGTGAAAGAATTTGGAGAATGTTTCAAAGCAAGATGAAATGGGAAGTTAGCTCTTGGGTGAATTGGAACGCTTTTCAACTACCAAGACTTTAAGGTATCACATTTCTAACCTTTTTAGACTAATTTTAGGTACATTGGTTTAGTTATCCTACATTTTGGAAACAAATGAACATGTTCATGGTAAATCTTATACTCATGTGTTTTTAAGTTGTTTATTGACACTCTATTACCCTAATAAACTCAAATAAGACTTTAATAACATTTGGTACCTTATTAGATCTTTTAGGGTGATTTACAAGGGATTTAATATGCCCAAACAGGGCATTTTTGAGTATCAGTATCAGTACTCAACCAATATTGATATTGTTCTTATGCAAGGATAAAACAAGTGGGATTTAGGGCAGAAGTATCGATACTCATACATTGGGTATCGATACCAAGGGCTTAGTCTCGGTACCTGAATGAGGGGTTTCAAAACTAATTTTCTTGAATGCAAATTTGGTACTGATACCCCAAGGGTAATGGATTGATACGCCACATAGAGGTATCGATATTACCCCTTCTCCTATAGTTTTTTAAATTGGCAAGTATCAATACTCAAAGGGGAGTCTTGATACTGTTGGGATTGACGATGAAGCTCAATTGAACAACCGAATAATTACCAAGAGGGGTGAATTTTCTTTTTGAGTTTAGGGAGTAAGGAGTATAAAGATAAGAAAATTTGCACAAGGATTTATAGTGGTTTTACTTCTCAACCAAGTCTACATCCATAACATAAGCTCCTCACTTAGGATTTTCTAACAATTTCATTAATATGTTCTTTATTTTTACAGGATAAAGAGATAACCTTTACAACTCCCTTGTTTTTCAAAGGCTAAGCTAGAAAAATCCCCTTTACACAAGAAATAAAATCTAAAAAAGAAAAACCTCTAAAAAGGAATGTGTTTACAAAGATTAAACTCGCAAGAAAAATAATTAAAAGATTTGCAATGAGCTCAAAACACTAATATTTACAAGAGAAAGGAAATAAGAGTGAAAACCTTTTTTATTGTGTTTGATTGCTTGGATAGATGTTTTGTCACCTTCTTCAAGTGTCTTGAATTTTTTTATATGTTGGAATGAGTTTATGGTTGTTTTTAGCCGTTGGGATTAATTTGGAGCTGTTGGGGATGGTTTCTCTACAAAATAAAATTGCCTAGGAAAGGGAGTATCGGTACTTCCTTTATAATTTTTAAATAAACTAGTCATTAAAGACCGTTGGGCTTTACCAGTAATGATACTACTATTAATTGTATCGATACTACAGTGTAAAGTAATATCGGTATCCCTTTGAGTATCGGCACCTATTTTGCAATCTGGAATTTGAGAAATTTGGAAAACAACTGTAGTATCGATACTACTTTGAGAGTATCAATATTTCTATTACCTTTTGTATCGGTACCGCATGAACAATATCGATATATTCATATATTATCGATATTGTAAGAACAATATCGGTACTACTTACGTAGAAAATTGTTTTGTGCTCAAATTCTAATTTAACGGACTTTGAATTATTTTTGAAAACTTTGAACAAACTCAATCTAGTCTAAAAAAACATTTTGCCTTAATTTGTTATATCAAAATATTTTAAAACATAGTTAAACAATCTCCCCTTTTTAGATATAACAAAAAATTTGACAAATTGTTTTTGGCAAAACTCCCTCTTAATAAAACATTTCATGAAAAAGAGAAATATTTGGAAAAATATTAAAGCTCAATTGAACAACCGAATAATTACCGAGAGATGTGAATTTTCTTTATGAGTTTAGGGAGTAAGGAGTATAAAGATAAGAAAATTTGCACAAGGATTTATAGTGGTTTGACTTCTCAACCAAGTCTACATCCACTACCTAAGCTCCTCACTTAGGATTTTCTAACAAATTTACTAATTTGTTTTTTCCTTTTACAGGATAAAGAGATAACCTTTACAACTCCCTAACTTTTCAAAGGATAAGCTAGAACCAATCCCCTTTACACAAGGAATAAAATGTAAATAAAAAACCTCTAAAAAAAGGTGTTTACAAAGCTTACCAGAAAAACAATTAAAAGATTTGCAATTAGCTCAAAACACTAATATTTACAAGAGAAAAGAAAATAAGAGTGAAAAACTATTCTCTTGTGTTTGATTGCTTTGATAGGTGTTGTGTCACCTTCATCAACTGTCTTGAACTTCTTTTTATATGCTGGAATGAGTTTGTAGTCGTTTCTAGCCGTTGGGGTTGATTTGGAGCCGTTGGGGATGTTTTCTCTGCAAAATAAAACTGCCAAGGACAGGGAGTATCGATACTCCTTTAATGAGTATCGGTACTTCCTTTCTAATTTTTAAATAAACTAGCCGTTAAAGACCATTGGGCTTGACTAGTATCGATACTATGGTTCATAGTATCAATACTAATTTGTAAAGTAGTATCGGTACCCCTTTGGGTATCGGTACATATTTTGCATTCAGGAATTTAAGCAATTTGGAAAACAACTGTATTATCGATACTACCTTGAGAGTGTCAATACTTCTCTTACTTTTGGTATCGGTACCACATGAAAAATATCGATGTTGTTTATATAGTATCGATACTACTTACGTAGAAAATTGTTTTGTGCTTAAATTCTAGTTTAATGGACTTTGATTTTTCTTTTTCTTTTTTTTTTAACTTTGAGCAAATTCAATCAAGTCCAAAAAACATTTTGCATTGATTTGTTATATCAAAATATTTTAAAACAAATTTCAACAATCTCCCTTTTTTTATATAACAAATCATTGAAAAATAGTTTTTGGTAAAACTCCCCCTTAATAAAACATTTCATGAAAAACAAATATTTGGAAAAAATATTAAAGCTCCCCATTTTTCATTGAGAAATTGAATTTTTCAAACCTATACTTCTACCTCTTTTTGTTATATCAAAAATAATTCAAATTTAAAGTTCAAAAATAACAATAGAGAGTAAATGGTAAATTTTAGCATAAAATCATTTGAAAAATCAAAGCTCCCCTTCAATAAAAGCATTCCAAACAAAAATTTGTCTTAAAAGCTTGACACTTAAAAGACATTGAAATTCAACTAAGATGAACAACAAGTTAGTAGCACAAGAAATTCAATAAATCCAAGTCTAATATACTTTATGCAATACTAAATTTTGTATTTAAGAACATGTACATAAAGCTATCCAAAAATGTAATGCATTTAAAAAATTGATGTCAATTGTTAGAGAGATATCATTTTCAATAAATCACATGCATAAACATTTAAATTAAGGTTAAAAATTAAAAAATTGTAAACACAATTCATTAAAACCAAATTTTAACCAAAAATCATTATGATGAACACATATTTATGAAAAATCATTAAAACTTTAGAAAATGTTCATCACAATTATTTTTAACATACAAGAGATAGAAAGCATAACTTATTTAAAATCAAAACTCATGCACGCATACTACAAATAGGCAACCAATTAATCAAAACAAAATCATTAAGCTTAGAGGTTACCCATTCCTTTTCAAGTGTGGCTAGAGCATTTGAATATATTCACTTTCATCACTATTGCTCCCACACACCTACAAGAAACATTTATGTGGATTTTGGTATCCAAATTGCTTTGGATCCTTGAACGTTAGTTTCATTACCCCTTGTTCCTTTTGGAATCCATACTTGTTTAATTTTAAAACGTTTTTCTTTCTTTAAAGGATAAGTATGTTCCAAATGACTATGAAAATGGCAATGTGAGCATTTTGCCATTTTTAAACATAATGAATTGTTTCTATAAATTAATTATTTTTCTTTTGTTAATCTTTCAATTTTAACTTTCAAATCAAAATTTTCTTTTTCTAAATCATTGATTTTGATTTTTAAAAGCTCTAAATCATTTTTCAAATTTTCATTTTGTTTTTCAAAATCAACATTTGCTTTCAAGATCCAATCATTTTCAACTTTAAATTTTGAAATTAATTTCTTATATTTGGAATTCATGGTCTCAAATTCCAAATACAACTAATCATAGGCACCTTGTAACTCATTAAAAGAATATGAATTAGATTCACTAGAGTTAGAATATACCTCTGCTCTTCAAGAACCATTAAACACACTACCTTTGGTGGTTATTCTTTCTTGTTACCATGAAGTTCCTCGAGGTTATTCCAAAACTCCTTGGCATTTGAACAAGAAGAAACTCCCTCATTGACATCGGGACCAAATGCACAAAACAACATGTCCATAGCCTTAGCATTTTGCTGAGTTTTCTTCCATTCTTGGGTACTCCACTCCGTCATCTTCTTCTTTGGAGAAGAGTATCCATTCTCGATCATCTCTCATGCATCAAGATCATTGGATTCGATGAATAATTTTATTAATCCCGGAGGTGAAAGTCATCTTCTCTTTTGTGAAATAGATAGAGATTCTTCAAGGATCATATAAGGTTATTAGACCTTCTAATGAGCCAAGATTTGACACCAATTATTGGGATTGATGATGAAGCTCAATTGAGCAACTGAATAATTGCCAAGAGGGGTGAATTTTCTTGTTGAGTTTAGAGAGTAAGGAGTATGAAGATAAGAAAATATGCACAAAGCTTTATAGTGGTTCGACTTCTCAACCAAGTTTACATCCACTACCTAAGCTTATCAATTAGGATTTTTTAACAAATTCAATAATTTGTTCTTTCTTTTTACAAGATAAAGAGATAACCTTTACAACTCCCTATCTTTTCAAATGCTAAGCTAGAATCAATCCCCTTTATACATGAAATAAAATGTAAACAAGAAAAACCTCTGAAAATGAAGGTCTTTAAAAAGATTAAGCTCACAAGAAAACAATTAAAAGATCTATAATGAGCTCAAAACACTAATATTTACAAGAAAAAGGAAAATAAGAGTGAAAATCTCTTATCTTGTGTTTGATTACTTGAATGGGTGTTGTGTCACCTTCTTCAAGTGTGTTGAACTTGTTTTTATATGTTAGAATGAGTTTGTAGCTGTTTCTAGCTGTTGGGGTTGGTTTGAGCCATTCAATATATTTTCTCTGCATAATAAAATTGCCTAAGAAAGGTAGTATCGATACTCCTTTAATGAGTATCGGTACTTCCTTTATAATTTTTAAATAAACTAGCCGTTAAAGACCGTTGGGCTTGACCAATATCGATACTATTGCTCATTGTATAAATACTACGGTGTAAAGTAGTATCGGTAACCCTTTGGGTATCGATACCTATTTTGCATTATGTAATTTGAGAAATTTAGAAAACAACTAGTAGTATCGATACTACCTTGAGAGTATCGATAATTCTCTTACCTTTTATATCAGTACCACGTGAACAGTAGTAGTACTGTTCATATAGTATCAATACTATAAGAACAGTATCGATACACTTACGTAGAAAATTGTTTAGTGCTCAAATTCTAGTCTAATGGACTTTGAATTATTTTTGAAAACTTTGAACAAATTTAAACATGTCTAAAAAACATTTTGCATTAATTTGTTATATCAAAATATTTTCAAACTTAGTTTAACAGTTACTCCTGTGTTAGTATCGATACTGAGAAGGTTAGTATCAATACTATCACACCTTCCTAAGTAATAAATTGATGGTACTTTTAGGGGCAGTGTTGGCAGACCCAAAACATCCTAAAATCTTCCAATAAGTCATCAAGCGGGAACAATATTAATAATGAGAATTTTCACCTAGAACCCCTATAACTTAGGCAATCATAAGATTTTCCTTGTGTGATGTTCGGGAAACAAATCAGACACTCGAACTACTTTGGAAATAGGGTGAACGACTGTATGTTAGACTATCTGGCCAACCTCAAGTTAGTACACTAGGCACTTCTTCGCTATCTAGGCGTAAATGCCCCAAGGCTCGACATAGGGAGCTAGCCAGGTGTGTAGTTTCGATGTAGAATTTCATATTTTACCCTGGGTAGGATAGAGGGTACGTAAGCTCTAAGATGTATCCCCTCAGCTACACAGTTATGCATGCCTCTGTATGTATGATTTAGATTAACATACTTGTATGCTAATATATGTTGTTATCATATGCATTAGATGATACATATTGTATAGTTTGATTATTAGTGTGACATTGAGCTTGTGAGCTCATCGTTTGGAATTTATTTCCATGCGTAGGTTTGTAGTAGGAGCTTTTGTGGAGTCGTCGCCTAGACTATATTCCAAACCACCGCCAGCTTTTGAGTACGCCTCGAATTTATTTTTAGTGGGCAAGTATGTTATATAGACCCTTGTATATTCGAATCATAACAATGTAATTTAGGATTATTGTAAACTTTAATTAAACTACTTTTGGGAGCTCTAGTACTTGAAAACCAAATATTATGTATTTAACTTGTTATTATTATTATTGATAAATTTTCAAGTCTATGATGTGTAGTTTTAAAAGAAAATTTTTGGGTCAGCCATTCTGGTAGTCTGTTTGATGCCTTGGCCCGTTGATCTACGGGTCGTACTAGATTAGGACGTTACAGATCTAACTTTTTGTGAAAAACATGCCAACAAAATAGTGAACAAATGAGATCTATGATGGACTTTTTGAGTGACAAAAAATTATAACTCCATCTTCTTATCCCCAAATTGAGTTCCTCTAATTCTATCTCTAAATCATGATCCAAAAAAATCAAACTAGCATAATTAGAACACTGAGATCAAACCCAAAATACGTTCCAAAAAAGGCATAAAAAACAAAGGGAAAACATTTAAGTTCTAATCATATTTAAATAAAGTTAAATGTGTTTACTTGTATAGTTATATATAGGCTTAAAGAAAAATAAGTACATAAATTATATACTAAGTTAACTTTAGGTGCTTAAAGTATTTTTTGTTTAAAGTAGGTGTCTAACGTTTTCTCTGTTATATTTTTTAGTATCTACACCATAACAACCATTGTAAACATCGTTAAATGACATAGGATTTTATTTTTTAAATAAAAATTTAGAAAAAAATATAAACATGACACATGTCACTTAACGGTATTTTTTAACGGCCATTACAACATACATACCTAAAATCATAACAGACAAACGATTAAACACCTAATTTTGACGAAAAAAAATCTTTAGACACCTAAAGTTAACTTGAGATATAGATTGATCAATTGTTTTTGCATCAAACCTTATATACAGGGATGGACGCAAGATTTTATGTTAAGGGAGAATTTGAACTTATAAAATTCTAGGGGAGCAAACTTAAACTTATAAAATTCTAAGGGGTGAAAAATAGATTTTCAATAGAAAATATATAGAAAAAATTTAAAATATACTGTAATTTTAAAATTTCAAGCGGACGACTGCCTTACACGCGCCCCTCGATCTATCCCTACTTATATATACATGTCGTTATATATATATATATATTACTCATGTACAAGGTATTTTTGAATCCAACAGGTAGTGCATTATATATATATATGTTTATAACATGGGTAGGTATAGGTTTTGTGCCTAAAGGTTCAAAAATAAGGATAAGAAGTAGTGTTTCAACCAAAAGGATGAACCAAATAACGACTCCCACAAACAACCATTTTAATTTGGTTTCATCATGTTTTTCTTTCTCAATAGAAGTGCCTCCTTTGCATGCACCAACGAATTCAATGTTACGATTTCCAATTTGAAATTTCAACTTTGAACTCTCTACAAAAATACAGGGAGGGATGCAAGATTTTATGTTAAGGGGAGAATTTGAACTTATAAAATTCAAGGATTTTCTCCTTTGAAGGATTTTCTTTCTTGAGAATGGTCTGGGGATTTCACTGAAGACAATTGGATGGTCATTTTTAAAGATAACCGAGACGGTGATATATTGTGGTGTGCTTCGTGGAACTTTTCCTCAAACATACTATGTAGGTGAGGAGAAAGAGATTGGGTTTCAATGCTATGCATATGGGGTTCTATAGGGTATGCTCTGTTACTAGTTTCCAGGCAATATGAGTCGTGACAGTTTATCCAGGCAACTTAGGATTTATCTGGATCAAAATTTGCATTCAAAGAAGAGTAATACAAAAGTAAAGTCAAATATGTCACAAGAGTACGAGGAATATAGAAGCAACAGAGTTAATGATAATGTCCCGATGATCAATCTTGAAAATACTCAGCCTATGGAAGAACATCTCAGAGTGGTACCATCTCCACTATAACTAGCCGGGCGTGATTTTGAGGACGAAATAAAACAGTGGAAGGAGATGTTATAGAGAATGGAGGATGAGGTGTACCAAAAAAGTTTAAAAATTGATATCCAAAAGAGTCAAGGTGACCAGATTGAAAAGGTAGAAAAACAACTCATGTTTGATTTCGATAATCTCCAGCTATCATACCAATGAATGGTCAAATATCAGATGACTTCTAGTTCAAGTAAGTCACCCACTAAGTGGAGACGGGAAGTGGTGAGTATAAAGAGAGAAGTTGGGGAAAGTGGTAAAGAACTTAAATATAGTAGACATCGGGCGAATCTAATTTCAAGGGACAAGAGTACGTTAGAGCATATACTACAAAAGAGTCGGGCCCAGAACAAGAAAATTGAAGGGTGGAGTCTTCATTTTAGAGACAAATTTATGAAGGTACCGAAGTCGAGAAATCAATTCAAACCGTGCGGAAGTTAAAAACTTGAAGAAGCGTGTGAATGAACTTGAAGTTATGGTTCAAGATATTCAGAGAAGGGCAAGTGAACTACCGATAGTCCCCTATTAAGGAGTTATACAGTGGCGACATCGTTGGGAATAGGCTCATTGGTGAGTTAAGCAAAGGGATGATCTCATTGCAAGCCACTTGCAACATGCTCAAGGAGTGGCTCAGTACTTGGTTGACTTGTTACACGAAGATAATATTGTAAGCAAAGGATTGGAGCCCGAGACTGAAGAAACTCGGAGTATTTAAAATGTATTGGGGCACATGAAACAATTAGGAGAGATAGCTCAGATTTATTTGTGATATGTTTAAGACTTGTAACCAAACTTCATTTTTGATATAAAAAGGTGTTCTAAAGAATCGTTCCAGAATCAACAGGATTATTCATCTATATTGCATTTACTTTTTGTATTGCATTTTATTCATTAATAGTCATGTTTTTCATATTCATTAATAAAATATCAATATTAATAAAAGGATTGTATGGCATAATACTAGAAACTTCTAAGAATCCGTACATACTCAAAAAAGGCAATGGACAAGAGAATTGCACAAATCGAGGAAACCCAGCTCGAAATGCAGGAGAGTTTCACGAAAGCTCAAGAGATGAGAGAATAAATGTTACAGTTCATAATGATATGATGGAAAAACTGGAAAACATGTTGCAAGGAAAGAAAACAAGTCATGAAGAGACTTTGATTATCGGTGCTAATATCGAGGAACCTATGTATCCCCAGGCTTCGAACCACGGGTTGATCGGGAAAGGCTCCCACTATTGGCTCTTCCGAAGAACCCATATATCCTCTTGGCTTTACACCACCACATGTTAGAGCACAGCAGGCAGCGACTACTCAGCCAAGAACAATACGTATAAACTTACCTGAAACCTCTGTTAACCCGCACCCTATTGAAGATGTCCCAGATTTCGACAAGGAGGGAAAAAAGCAAAGTAAACAATTTAAGGAGAAATGGAAACAACTATAAAGTGAAATCAGAGCTATGAATAAAGACCCTAGCATGTATGGAATCGATACCAAATAGTTGAGTTAAGTTTGGTTTTTGATTTATTGTTGCCTCCTAAATAGCACGAGATATCCCTCTGCACACATCATAATGTTCTACAGAAAAATGACTGGCAATGTAGAGGATGATCAATGTTGATGCATTGCTTTCCAGAGAGTCTGGCAGATTCATCCATCCGTTGGTACAATCAGTTGAGCATGGCTCAAATTAAATCATGGAAGGACTTGGCTAAAGCTTTTCTAGAGAAATATAAGAACATTAAAGACATGAGGCCTAATCAAATCATGTTGCATAGCATGGATAAGAGATTTAACGAAAGCTTCAGACAATATGCCTAGAGGTGGAGGGATATGGCTATACAAGTTCATCCTCCACCTGAAGAAGAGGAAATAAACATGCACTTTGTAACACTCTAAGAGCTTCTTTTATTGGCCACCACACAGGAAACTCGTCCAAGAGTTTTGTTTATTTGGTCACATCATAAGAATGATCGAAATAGAAATCAAGAGCGAGAGCCTTGATGGAGGAGAATCTAGTAGAAAATTGTTGATGAAAATAAAGGATAATGAAGTTAGTAATATGAGGAAGTATGACTCTAATAACATTATTGTGTCTCAACCTCAAGCCACAGGGTCATCCACGCAGAACTATGCAATATAAGGGACAAGAGAACCAAGACAAGAGAGGGAAATGCTATAATTTGATTCGATCCCCATGTCCTACAAAGTGTTTTTCAAATTCTATATAATAAGCATGTGGTGTCACCTTACCATACATCACCGATACAACCTCCCTACCGTAAATGGTATGACGCTAATGCCCAATATGAATATCACACAGGGGCTTTAGGACATTCAATAGAGAATTGTATTGCTTTTAAAAAGTTTGTCCAAAGATTAAGGCAGAGAAACGTCATCAATTTTGGTGACAATGAGCAACCAAATGTGGCTCAGAACCCACTACCAAACCATGCAGGTACAGGGGTCAATGCAATTATTAAGGAAAAAGGAAAAAGGATTATAACCAAGGTGAATGAGGTAAAGTCGCCCATGCATTGGGTATGGGGAAGTTTATCAAGACAAGCTTGTTCGCCTCTAATATCGACAAGAGTAAGCATGCATGTCAATATCACAGTTGTGAGGGTCATACCGTATAAGATTATTCTAAGTTCCGAGCTTTGGTGAAAATAATAATGGATGAAAAGGAGAAGGAATTTTACCAAGAAGTTTTTGAAGAGGAAGAAGATGAGATTTGTGCATCTGAGGGTTCTTCCAAGGGAGTTTACAACACCAATTGTCCTCTAGTCATCAAACCAAAAGCCCGTGTGGAAGAGAGAGTAACTCCTAAGTTGGTAATCACACCCCTGTCTTCATTCCTTTATGAGGACAATAAACAAGTCCCTTGGAGATACGAGTGCTAGATGAATAACGTGGGTACTTCAAAAATCACCAAAGGAGAAGTGGATGAGGTAGGCCATTTCACTAGAAGTAGAAGATGTTATTCTCCTAATTAGACCAAAGAACCTGAGAAAACAATTGATGTTGATAAAGGGAAGAAAGTATAAATACTGCTAAATGATGATGAGCCGATCATTAATGAACCTGTAATGAAAATTAAGGCTATGAAGTTTTTAAAATTTTTGAAATATAACAAGTATAGCATCATGGAAAAGTTGCACAAGTTACCTGCTCACATCTAGATCTTGGCTCTTTTACTAAGCTCTGAGGCACACCGGAATGCTTTGTTGAAATTCTTGAATCAAACTTTTGAGCCAAAATATGTACCTATGGAAAAAATAGATCAATTGGTTGTGAATATCCAAGTTGATAATTTTATCTCTTTCTCCGATGACGAGATCCCGTCCTGGATGGTTGGCAATCCCAAAGCCCTACACATTGCCATCAGGTGTAAGGGGCATGTGTTATCCTGAGTGCTAGTTGATAATGGCTCTCCGCTAAATTTAATGCCATTAGTGACCCTGAAAAAGTTACCAGTCGACAGTACACACATGAGGAATTGCCAGAGCGTCGTTTAAGCTTTTGACAAAACAAAAAGAAAGGTACTGGGAAAGATCTAAAATTGCCTTTCGGGAATACCTTGGATCTACCAGGCAGGGGTCGTTCCATCCACACTGCATTAGAAGATCAAATTCGTAATTAAGGGTAACTGGTGTGCATTAATGCTGAGGACTACAACATTGCTTTTATGGCTACTACCCCTATATGTTGAAGTGGAGGAAGAAGCTGTTGAGTGCTCCTTCAGATCCCTGGAGTTTTTTAATGCCACTTTTGTGGATGAGGGGGAGAAGATATCAAAGACTATGTTGTCTAACTGCACCAAAATGAAACTAAATATGACTCTAGAAAGGGGAGCCAATGTTAGAAAAGGGCTAGGAGCTGCCTACAAGGATCTGTTAATATAGTTTTCCCACAATCAAAACAAACTGTTTTGGCCTGAGATATCACCCAACCTTGAACGAGAAGCTGAAAGGTATTCAGAAGAGACAATAAATGAGGAGATAAAGGTTAGTCGGGGAGGATATTAAGTGGGAGTCTATGACTTTTCCGCCGCTGTGTGATATCTTCATGTCTGGAGGCCACATGTTTCAAGGAGGCTAGTCAGCTAAGGAACCAATTGTCGAGAATTCCTTAGGAGGTTTAGGCATCAATGTGATATCGGATGATAAGACTCAATAAAGAAGAGTTATAGGCATTTATCCCTCACCGCCAGGCTTCGTGCTAAACATTTGAACTGCAGAGGAATTACCTGTAATTTACAAAACCTTTTTCAGAGTAATGCACAAAAAAACTTTCCTTATTGTCTAAAACTTGGGGTAATAGGTGAGTTTTATAAATGATTAATCTAATTGTTTTTAACTATTCAATGAAAGTTGCATACCTATTAATTCACAAAGTGACAAACATTCTCTCGTGCATAGTTTTTCATTCTTTATTTATTATGTATATATTATTTCATTCTATTTTGATAAGGGATATATTCTCCTGTATGTGTATATGTATGTATATACTCACATTCGTTATTCTTTTAGAACCTCTAGTATCAATAGTATGAATGTTGATGACTCTGACCCAGAGATAGATTTCGAGCTGCTTATATGTCAGGAGAAAATCGAGGGTTATGATAATGATGAGGAATGTGACTTACCTTTTAAACTGCTAAAAATAGTGGAGAGTGAAGATAAACAGATTCTGCCTCATTAAGAGCCCATTAAAATTTTGAATCTGAGATCAGATGAAAATAAGAAAAAAAATTAAAGATTGGCACCACCCTATCTACTGAGGGATGATAAGTTTGATTGAACTGCTTCAAGAGTAAAAAGATGTGTTTGCTTGGTCATATAAGGACATGCCAGGTTTAGGTACTGAATTGGTCGTACACAAATTATCGATAAAGCTGGAATGTAAACCTGTACAACAAAAGCTCATAAGGATAAGACTCAAAATGCTATTGAAAAATTAAAGAATAAGTAAAAAAGCAATTCAATGTTGGATTCCTTAAAGTAGCGAAGTATCCTAAGTGGGTGGAAAATATCGTCCCAGTACCAAAGAAGGATAGGAAGGTTCATATATGTGTTGACTATAGAGATCTTAATAGGGCGGCCCGAAAGATAATTTTCCTTTGCCACACATAGACACCTTGGTGGACAATACTGCTGAAAATTCATTGTTCTCATTCATTGATGGGTTTTCGGGTTACAATTAAATAAAGATGCATCTTGAAGATATGGAAAAGGCTACGTTTGTCACCTTGTAGGGCATATTTTGCTACAAGGTGATGTCGTTTGGGCTAAAGAATGCAGGGTAATTATGTCGATTATATGATTGTTAAGGCTAAGAAAGAGGAAGAAAATGTGGAAAATTTGAGGAAACTCTTCCAAAGATTAAGAAAATGCCAGCTAAAACTCAATCCAAACAAGTGTACCTTCGGGGTGACGTCTGGGATTGAAGTAGATCCGGACAAAGTTAAAGCTATTCAGGATTTACCACCCCCACAAACACAAAAAGAAGTTTGAAGATTCCAAGAGATATTAAACAACATAGCTTGGTTTATTTCACAACTAACCGAGAATTTTGTTCCCATTTTTCGCATTTTTCGCAAAAATAACCCAGGGGCATAGTGTTGATTGCGAAGAAGCTTTTAAAGAAATAAAGCGATATTTTTCCAATACTTCAGTCTTAATGCCACCTATCTCAGGAAAACCCTTAATTCTTTACTTGTCATTCTTCGAGAATTCAATAGGGTATGTATTAAGGCAACATAACCAAACCGAAAAAAAACAGTAATTTACTACCTCAGCAAAAAGATCACTAATTGCGAGGCAAATTACCCACCAATCAAAAAGTTGTGTTGTGCTTTAGTTTGGAACACTCAAAGGCTCAGACAGTATATGTTGTATTACACTACTTGGTTGATCTCTAAACTTGACCCTTTGAAATATCTAATGGGTGTACCCATTTTATTTGGAAGATTGGCCCATTGGCAAATTTTATTGTCTGAGTTTGACATCCAGTACGTAAACCAAAAAGTAGTTAAAGGGAGTATTGTAGTAGATTTCATTGCAAGCATGGCTTTTGAAGAATATGAACCATTGAACTTTGATTTCTTATAAGAATATTTTATGGCTATTTCAGTTGAAGAGACAGTTTCCTCTACTTATGAACATTGGAAGTTGAATTTTGATATTGCTTCGAATGCCTTGGGCCACGGGATTGGGGCAATTTTAGTCTAACCTAGTGGAGAACACTATCCTTTTACCAGTCACTTGAATTTTGATTGCACAAACAACATGGTTGAGTATGAGCGTGGATTTTGAGTCTCAGAGCTTCCATTGAGCGTAAAGTAAAAACACTAAAAGTGAATGGGGATTCAGTCCTGGTGATTTATCAGCTTAGAGGTGAATGGGAAACGAAAGATCCCAAGTTAATGGAATATCATAAGTTGGTCCTGGAGCTTATCAAAGAGATTGAAGAAGTGACATTCCATTACCTCCCCAAATAAGATAATCAAATGGTGAATGCTCTAGCAACTTTGGCAGGAACCTTTAAAGTAAATAAGTATTTAGATATGATGCCCTTTGAGATGCAATCTTATGAATATCCAGCTCACTGCTATAGCATAGAAGATGAAGATGATGGAAATCCCTGGTATTATGATATCTTGCAATACATCAATATCAAAGTTATCACGAGCAGGCAACTAAGAATGACAAAAAAACTATTTGAAGAATGGATGCAGGGTATGTTCTTGATGGCAAGATCTTGTACAAGAAAAGTTATGATCAGGTTTTTTATTAGGTATGTGGATGCCAAAGAATCTAAAACAATCATCGAAGAAGTGCGTGAGGGAGTATGTGGTACTCATGCTAATGGACATGCAATGACTAGACAAATGATAAGATTTAGGTATTATTGGTCAACCATGGGAACCGATTGTATCAATTATGCCAGAAAATGTCACAAATGCTAGATTTATGGAGACAACCTCCATACCCCTCCGCATCCATTACACGTGATGACTGCTCCGTGGCCATTCTCTATGTGGGGTATCGATGTCATTGGACAAATTTTACCCAAAGCCTCAAATGGCCATTGTTTTATCTTGGTGGCAATAGACTACTTCACCAAATGGGTAGAAGCGGCTTCCTATGCAAATGTCACTCAGTCAATAGTCTACAAGTTCTTAAATAAAGAGATTATTTGTCGATATAGATTCCTCGAAAGAATCATCACTGACAATGCCTTAATTTAAACAATAAGATGATGGAATCAATATGTAATCAGTTAAAGATAAAACATTGTAATTACACAACTTATCACCCGAAGATGAATAGGGCGGCAGAGGCAGCCAATAAGAACATCAAGAGGCTTATAGAGAAAATGACTGCGACTTATAAAGATCGGCATGAGAAGTTGTCATTTCTCCTATTTTCCTATCAAACTTTTGTAAGGACATCAACCGAGGCAACTTCATTTTCTTTAGCCTAGGGGATGGAAGTGTGTTACCTATCGAGGTTGAAATTCAGTCACTTCTAGTGTTATTAGAGGTTAAATTGGATGAAGCAGAATGGGTAAAACCTAGGTATGACCAACTGAATCTGATTAAGGAAAAAAAGGATTAAAAGTTATCTGTCATGGACAAATGTACCAAAAACGTATGATGAGGGCACATGATAAGAAGGTTCACCCATGAGAATTTCAAGAAGGAGATTGGGTACTTAAAAATATTATGCCAATTCAAAAAGACTTTAGAGCTAAATGGATGCCAAATTGGGAGGGACCTTATGTTGTGAATAAGGCCTTTTCCAGAGGAGATTTGATCCTTAACAAGATAGATATACCAGAGTTACCTAACCCTATGAATTCTATCGCTATTAAGAAATACTCGCCTAAATAAAGAAAAAATGAAAAAGAAAAAGAAAGAAAAAAGAAAATAAATAAAATGGGTTCAAGATGAAAAACCGTAAACGGAGTCTTGAAACCAAAAGATGTCTAAAGTTGAAAACCCGCAAAGGGCAGCTTGAGAATCATTCAAATTTAGGATTCGTGCATGGTAGAGGTCCTAAATTAGTTTTGAAGACTTGAATAATGACATCAAATAGTGGTCAGGGTTAGGACTAGATTGAAAAAGACTTGAATAACCAGAAAAGAAATGAAGAGTACATGAGATTCAAATATTGGTTTATGACATCCAACATTTGGGGAACTCGGTAGTACAGGGGGGAACTTCACAACCTTGTGCATTTTTTCAATTCTCATGGTCCCTTTAACATAAGCTACACTCAAATCATTCTACGACGTGCCAGTTCAAAAACATTCGTACTATTGATCTATAAGGACGCCTGCTTTTATTTTCTTTTGATTTTTTCAGTTAAAATTTTGTCATGTATTTACCAAAAAACTCATTACATTTATATAAATAAATAAATAAAATGTTATTTTTCTTGTTAAAACCATGTTGCAAGTATCCTAATTTGAAAATAAAAAACATACAGATTAACTTGGGAAACATGAGATCATTGTGTATTATTGTACAAAAAGTTTTGAAAAAGTGTAGGTGTTCTGAAGCTGAAAATGGCTTTAGCATGAGGCTTACATGATGATGGGCTACAGAAAGTTAAAACCTTGGGTTGTACGTAAAAGATCAGCAGGCAGGGGTAATCCAAGATATTTGTCACTGATCAAGAAGCTAGTCGTGATTAATGTCTGGGTTCAGGAATAAAGAGAACCAAAAGTCATGTTTGACCGAAGAATGCCTAATCAGAATTTCAATTGGGATGAGTTGATGTTGATTTTCGTGCCCAAGATTCGACTGAATTATAAGGCGGTTGACAAAAGAGTGTTCTCATTTAAAAAAGAAAATACCCTAAAAATGCATAATTACACACATTTTAGGCTTAAATAGGATCATGCCATTCATAAAATGCATGATGATTATAAATGCAATTGAGTACTTACAGGTTTTCCAAAAGGAAAGGTTGGAGATGTTAAGACCCAACATAAAATTAACCAATTCAGATTCTCATATTTGGTGGTTGCGATACAAGCTCCCACAAGAAAAATCAATATCCAACGATTATCTTCCCAAGACTTTCAGGTATGATGTTTTCAAATTCTCGAATATATACTAACAGGTGGCAATGTTCAATTTTCATTTTTGACATTCTTGAAGATAATAGAAGCAAATCGAACTCGATTCAATCTTCCGTGAAGAACAGTGGAATGAATCAACATCTCCAAATCTGATTTCCCCTGAAAAAATAGTAGAATAGATCCCCTCTTTCCAGATTTGATCTTCCCTAAGTAACAGTGGAACAAGTATGCATCGATTCAATCTTCCCCAAAGAACAGTGGAATGAATCAACGTCTTCAGATCTTATTTTCATTGAAGAAGAAGTGGAACAAATCCCTTCTGTTTCCAAATTTGATCTTCCCTGAGTAGTAGTGGAACAAGTCTACCTCGATTCAATCTTCCCTGAAGAACAGTGGAATGAATCAACGTCTCCATATCTGATTTGCCCTAAAGAATCAGCGGAACTGATCCGCTCTTTCCAGATTTGATCTTCCCTGAGTAGCAGTGGAACAAATCTACCTCGATTCATCCTCCCTGGAGAACAGTGAATAAATCAACGTTTCGTGATCTGATCTACCTTGAAGAAGCAGTAGAGAAAATCTCTTTTAAGACTCCATCTTCAAAAATCTCTCTTGATATGTTCATTTCCAGTCTCATTTGAGACAATGTCAGATCATAAATTACAAATTTGACCGAGTGAAAACTCATTGTGTCTTCATCTCTGCCCTATGATTGTTAACATAAGAATGGGCAAAGAGGGGCAGTTTTTATCACTCATTTTTATCCTGACATTTTTTAGTATTATTATTATTATTATTAATTTGTGCATGCCTATACAAACAACCCAAAATTGGGCCCAATTACAATCATACTCGGGCCCAACTACCAAACCCTAAAGGCTCACACTATTATAAACTTTTGCTAACCCTAATTTTAGGGTTACCACCCACCTCCGCCGCCACCAGATGAAGATCATGCCACCACCATCTCCACCAATCATCTACCATCGCCTTATTGTACTAGTCCCCAGCCACCGCCGCTTCCACCAACCACTCACCAGTCTCATGCCATGTTAGTTCACCCAAGTCAGCAAGCAATCACAACACACAAACTTGTAATCATGCTATTTCGTTTTTAAAAAAATATAAAAAAAAATGGGGGTTATAAAAACCCGAGATTGTAATCAGAAAGGAGTTCCTTTTTATTTTCGAGAGAAACAATAAAAAAAATTCAATGTATTATTTTTGTTTTATTTACTTTCAGTTTAAAAAACATTATAAAATAAAAGGAAATAGGCTTGCATGAAAGAAAAATAAAAGGGAAAGGTTAGATTTAGAGTTATATTAGGGTCGGGAATCAAACTGAAGGGTTGGCTCGTCTTCAAGGAGGTCGGATTGTGAGAGAACTGATTGAGGGGTTTTTTGGGTTGTTTATGGTTTTTAGGCGATTTTAACCCTATATCTAAGCCTATGAAGGTAGATCGAAGCAAGTGGGTGAGTTTGGGTTGATTTAGGGGTTTCGATCACCGTGTGTGGCAGTCGGACAGCAGTTGTAGGCTGACCAATTACTGGCCAGCCCATGGAAGAAGAGATAAGGGAGAGAGAGTTTGAATTTTTTTAAGGATTTAGGTGAAAATGAAATGAAAAAATGGGTTTTATAGAAAACTTTAGGGGAAAATCACACTTAGGTCCCCCTAACTATTGCATGTTTTTGCATGTTAGTCACCTGTAGGGATTGGGGTTGTTATTTACCCTTTTTCATGGCTATTATGTGTCTATTGGGTTATTTGTTTTTTAGTCCCTCTATGTTTAGTGTGTTTTTGCATTTTGGTCATGCGTAGTGATTGTTTTATTTTATTTTAATGTTTTTGGACCGATTTAGTAATTTACCTGTTTTCCTTTAGAAGCATGTTTTAGACTCGTAAAAGAGGAATAATTATTAAATGGTTCATGTAGTTTCGCATGTTTTATATTTCGACCTATGATTTGTTTTTTATTTAATTTAATCCAACCATGCAATTTTATTTTATTTTAATTTTGGTCCCCATATTTCATTTATTTTTATCTTTTTGTAATTTTAACAATTAATATTAAAAATGTTTATTTTAGTCATTTTTCACTTTATTTTGTTTTAATTTTTACATGATGATTTGTTTGTTTATATCTTAGTCCTATTTGCATGTTGTTTTATTTTAATTTTTGCATGTTACTTGCATTTTATTTCATTTTAGTCACTAATTCGTTTATCATAATACTCTCATAAGCATTTCTTGACTCGAATCAAAATAATTTGACTAAGGGTAATATTCGTTCATTTTAATATTGTCGTAAAGTGACTGCCTTAATGTATAAGAAAGTTACTTTTGATAGTTTTAAAATGAAAGTCTATCCCATTTAGTGACACGAATTAAATTGAATCCATTTTAAAATTTGGGATTGAGAAAAAGACCATGTTCTTTTAATTAAGTTCTCTGTGAAAAGATTGTTAGATCGAATCTAAGGTCTCGTCTCAATGTATTTAAATAATTGAACACCCTTATTCTCATTAAATGTTGGTAAAATAAAAAAATTTGTATTTGTTTGATGTATGCTTTTAATTCGTTTTATTGTTGCATGTGTTTTTCAATGGGATTTCAAAATATTATAACACTCGATATTGAAAACAATAATATCTTTTCATTTGGTTGGAGTAATAAATGACTACTTTAAGGCATAAAATGTCATTTATTCTCGATTGAAAACAATTAGATATTATCGTTTTTCTCTTAGAATTTTTTTATGTTTTTATTTTGAGTTAATAATGAACTTTAGAATGGAGCTGTAATATTTCTTTATTTCAATTGGAGTAAGAATCGATTGCTTTAAGGTATGAGAGGTCGATTCTTCTTAACAGGAAATAATTAAATATTATTATATTTTTCCTAAAAATCAAAGAATATTACTTGTATGGGATCTTAAATTAAATTATACTCGAATTCTTAAATTTCATTGCAATGACAACTAATTAATTGACTAGGTACCGATTTTGGGCATTGTGGGGGTGTTAATCCTTCCCCACACGTAACCGACTCTCGAACTCAAATTTTGGTAATGTAGACCGCAAATTTGTTGTTTTAATTAAGATAAATATTTTTTATTAAAATGATAAATACTATTTAGGTGTCCAATCACACCCTAATCAAAGGTTGGTGGTGACTCCTTAAATGACATTTTAGTATTAACCGATCATCAAATTATTCGAAACAAGGCCCTTTAAAAAATCGTTTCGACATTTTTAAAGTATTTTTTTAAATTATCTTAATATGACACGTGCTACTTAACGGCGGAATGTCCGCTACGGTTGATGCACCTAAAAGTGTAACGTTGGAAAGTTAGACACCTAATTGATTGAAAAAAATTTATACACCTAAACAGGAAAAATGATATAGTTTGGTTGCTTATTTTTGTATTAAGGTGATAAAAATGATAATTTTATATAAAAATTCACAGAAATAAAATTGAATAATTAACTTAAAATAACTATTTCTAGAAAAATCTTAAATATAATAATTTATATTATAAATTTATTTCTTACTCTAATAAAAAATATTTTAATGCTTATTATTAGCTTTATCGATCAACCGAAAACCATCAAGAGGGAATGAATTGGCCTTTCAAAAATTGTGGTAGATGCAATTGAAAAATAAAACTTTGTACAACGATTTAGAGTGGTTTGACTTCTAAACCAAGTCTACATCCACCACCTTAGCTATCCACACTAAAGATTTCTCAAATCCACTAGATTTGCAAACCTTTGACAAGGTGTAACCTTACAAAGGCACACAATGTTTATACCCTAAAACCTTGCTTACACACCCTCCCAAAGAGAAATTACAAATTTAGCAAACAAAATAGAAACCTCGTAAAGGAAAATATGTTTGCACAAATTAAGCACTCGCAAAAAATCACACTTGAGCAAAATAAACAATGAAGCTTACAAGTGTGTTACAAAAGATTTGACAATTTTTGCACTAAAACACTATTGATGTTGGTTTGATCTTGCAATCGACTTTCTTGTTGTTCTCCATTTAAATCTTGGTCCCTTTTATGTCTTCTAACATTGTGTGATTTTACTTATACTAAGGTATATACGATTAAGGCCTCTACAAGTATTGATGAGACGTGGCATCATCGATTAGGGTACCCAACTTTTGATTTAGCAAAACTATATAAAGAACTCAATGTAAATGTTTTGAATGAAATAAATAAAACATGTGTTGCTTACCATATGGGAAAAAGCCACAAGTTTCCATTCTCTACTTCTGATATTGTGTATGGTGTTCCGTTTCAACTAGTGTGTACTGACTTGTGAGGATCACCGTAAGCTTTATCCAATGGTTTTTGTTATTACATTACGTTTGTAGATGCTTGCACTAGGCATATATGGGTGTATCTCTTGAAGAATAAAAGTCAAGATTTGTTAGCATTTCAACTATTCAGACAACTAGTTTTAACTCAATTCAATCTCCCAATAAAGGCAGCATAGAGTGACCAGGGGTGAATTTCGAAGCTTGTCCGTAGTTTTGATCAAGGCAGGTATTGTGCATAAAGTAATTTTTCCTCATACCACGAAATAAAACATCGTCGTTGAAAGGAAACATCACCATATTATCATGCTTGCCCTTGTTCTATTGGCACAAGTGTCTATGCCTATGCGATTTTGGGCATATGTTGTAGTCACGGCTGTTCATCTTATGAACAAGCTGCCTACAAGAGTTTTAAAAGGCATTTCACCGTTTGAAAAGTTATTTGTTCGAAAAGCTGTCTATAATATGCTGCGAGTTTTTGGGTATCAGTGCTTTCCACATTTAAGGCCATTATAGAAACATAAGCTCAAGTTTTGATCGCAGGCGTGTGTTTCTTGGGTTTAGTCATTAGCATTAAGGTTTCAGTGTTTGGCACGTGATGGATGAATTTATATATCATGCCATGTGGTATTTAATGAGACGATATTTCCTTTTGCTGCTGAAAATACTAAGTTGTCATTCCTGGAGTCTCGTGCTCAATAGTCATCACCTATTGAGATTGTTACTAATATTGCTAGGTTACAAGCACATTGTTATCCAATGGAAAGTCATCAGGAGCAATTGGAACCTACTCCTATTGCATGTACTGGTTCTTAGTTTATGGGTCAGAATGTTTATGAGATGTTAGCTGATAACATGAGACCTGTTGCCTCTAGTTCACCCGTTGAGGTAAATGATCAACCCTCAAGTACATTTGATAATGTGGTTCATTCGATGGAATCTACTCATGAAAGTGTGTCAAATCCTCTAGAGTTGTCCACTGCCAATGTTAAAACTAGGAGTTCGGCTACGAACTGTCATCCTATGATGACAAGGAGTAGATGTGTGTGTACAAGACGAAGTTGTACACGTGCTACTTTGATGGTAAGCTACTTGTGAGGCTTGACATTTTAAAAAATACAGGGTTGTAGTTTAGGTATAAATTGATGCTTTGGAAGCAAATGGTACTTGAGAGCTTGTTAAACCACTAGAAGAAAGAACCATAGTCAGTTATAAGTGGCTTTTCAAGATGAAAAGGAATCCTGATGGTTTCATTCTTAAGCACAAGGCCATACTCATTTAAAAGGGCTATTCCCAAGTGCTAGGCCATAATTTTGGTGAAACATTCAATCCAGTAGTGCAATTTACAATGTTAAGTGTTATATTGGCTATTGTTATTCAAAAGAAGTGGTCTTTGAGGCAGGTCAATGTGAACTATGCATTTCTTAATGGGTCTCTCGATGAGGATGTTTATATGCAGCAGTCACCTGGCTTTTTACGGTGTGCATATGATGGTTTAAGGCTTGTTTGCAAATTGAAAAGGGCCTTATATGGGTTGTGTCAAGCTCCCAGGAATTAGAATGGCAAGCTAAGAGAAACTCTTGTTCAACTGAGGTTTATGGAATCTCGAGCTGATACTTCATTATTTGTAAAAATGATAATGGTGTATACACGTATATGTTAGTATACGTTGATGATATTGTTATCATAGGATAATCTGATGATACAATCAACACTCTAGTGCAATTACTTAACGATATGCTTGCTCTCAAGGACCTTGGCGAGTTAAAATACTTCCTTGTCATTTAAGTAAAACGACATGAAGAAGAGCTTGTGCTCATCCAAAGGAAGTTCATTATGTGTTGGGATTCGATG
Source organism: Hibiscus syriacus (assembly GCF_006381635.1). Classification (NCBI taxonomy): domain Eukaryota; kingdom Viridiplantae; phylum Streptophyta; class Magnoliopsida; order Malvales; family Malvaceae; genus Hibiscus; species Hibiscus syriacus. The sequence continues at coordinate 1,566,274 of NW_024062845.1, read as the reverse complement.
AAGCTCAAATTGATCAACCGAATAATTTACCATGAGAGGGTGAATTAGCTTTTTGAGTTTAGGGAGCAAGGAATAAAAAGATTAAACAATTTGCACAAGGATTTATAGTGGTTCAACTTCTCAACCGAGTCTACATCCACTACCTAAGCTCCTCACTTATGATTTCTAACAAATCCACTAATTTTTTTTTTCATTCTTTTCACATGACAAAGAGATAACCTTTAAAACTCCCTAGCTTTTCAAAGGCTATGCTAGAACCAATCCCCTTTATAAAAGGAATAAAAGGGTAAACAAGAAAACCTCTTAAAGGGAGGGTGTTTACAAGAATTAAGCTCGCTAAAACACTAATATTTAAAAGAGAAAGGATAATAAGAATGAAAAGCTCTTCTCTTGTGTTTGATTTATTGGATAGGTGTTGTCCAATCTTCTTCAAGTGTCCTCAACTTATTTTTATATGTTGGAATGAGTTTGTGCCATTTCTAGCCGTTGGGGATGTCTTAGAGCCGTTGGGGATATTTTGGAGTTGTTGGGTACTCCTTTAATGAGTATCGGTACTACCTTTGTAATATTTAAATAAACTAGCCGTTAAAGACTGTTGGGCTTGACCAGTATCAATATTATGCTTCATGGTATCGATACTACTAAGTAAAGTAGTATCGATACTACCTAGAGAGTATCGATACTTCTCTTACCTTTGGTATCGGTACCACATAAACAGTATCGGTATTGTTCATATAGTATCGATACTGTAAGAACAGTATCGGTACTATGTACCCAGAAAAACAATTTTGTGCTCAAATTCTAGTTTAATGGACTTTGAATTAATTTTAAAAACTTTAAACAAATTTAATCAAGTCCAAAAACATTTTTCCTTAATTTGTTACACCAAAATATTATAAACAATGGTTCAACAATCTCCCCTTTTTGATATAACAAAACATTTGAATTTTTTTTTTGGCAAAACTCCCCCATAATAAAATATTTAATGAAAAAGAGAAATATTTGAAAAATATTAAAGTTCTCCCTTTTTCATTCTTAAAATTAAAATTTTCAAACATATACTTCTCCCCTTTTGTTATATCAAAAATAATTCAAATTTAATGGTTCAAAACAACAATGGAGTGTAAGTAAGAATTTTAGCATTAAAATCATTTGAAAAATCAAAGCTCCCCCTCAATAAAAGCATTTCAAACAAGAATTTGACTTTAAAATCTTGACACTTAAAAGACATTGAATTTCAACAAAGATGAACAAACATGTTAGTAGCACATGAAATTCAATATATTCAAGTCTAATTAACTTTATGTAATACCAGTTGTTGAAACTAAGTGCATGTGCACAAAGCTATCCAAAAATGTTAAGCATTTGAAAAAATTGATATCAATTGTTAGAGAGATATCATTTGCAATAAATCACATGCATAAACATTTAAATTAAGGTCAAAAATAAAAATTTGTAAAAACAAAGCATTAAAACCAATTTTAACCAAAATTCATTATGATCAATAAGAATTTATGAAAAATCATTAAAACTTTAGAAAATGTTCATCACAATTATTTTTAACATACATGAGATGGAAAACATAAAATCATTTAAAATTAAAACTCATGCATGCATACAACAAATAGGCAACCAATAAATAAATAAAAATTAAGCTTAGAGATTACTCATTCCTTTTTAAGTTTGGCTAGAGCATTTGAATATCTTCACTTTCATCACCATTTCTCCCACACACATGCAAGAGACATTTAATTGGATTTTGGTATCCAAAATGCTTTGAATCCTTGGATGTTAGTTTCAATGCCCCTTGTTCCCTTATGAATCTATACTTGTTTAATTTTAAAATGTTTTCGTTTCTTTAAAGGACAAGTATGTTCCTTGTGACCATGGAAATGGCAATGTGAGCATTTTGCAATTAGGAAACTAGATGAATTATTTAAAATGATTTCATTTTCTTTTGTTAAGAATTCATAAATCAAAACTTTCTTTTTCAAAAATTTTCAATTTTCATTTTTGAAAGCTCTAATCATTTTTCAAAATATTTTATTTTGTTTTTCAAAATCCAATTTTTCTTTCAATAGAAAATCATTTTCAACTATGAATTTTGAAATTATTTTCTTGTATTTGGAGTTCATGGTCTCAAACTCCAAAAATAATTCATCATATGTAACTTGTAACTCATTAAAAGAATATGAATTAGAGTCACTAGAGTTAGAAGATACCTCGGGCTCTTTAAGAGCTATTAAGCACACTACCTTTGGTGGTTATTCTTTCTTGTCACCATGAAGTTCTTCGAGCTTATTCCAAAGCTCCTTGGCATTTGAACAAGAAGAAACTTATTCATAGACATCAGGACCAAATGGACAAAACAACATGTGCATGACCTTAGCATTTTGTTGAGCTTTCTTTCGTTCTTGGGCACTCTACTCCTTCTTCTTCTTTCGAGAAGAGTAGTCGTTCTCTATCATCTCCTATGCATCAAGATCATTGGATTGGATGAATAGATTCATTAATTTCTTCAAATGATGATAGTTGGCTCCATTGAAGTATTGAGGCTTGTCGATCGGTTGGGAGTCTTCCATGTAGAATGAGCCAGGGGTAAAAGACATCTTCTCGGTTGCTTCAATAAATGGATAGAGCTTCTTCAAGGATAGTCTCAAGGTTGTTAGACCTTCTAATAAGTCAAGCTCTTATACCAATTATTAGGATTCAATGAAGCTTAAATTGATCAATCGAATAATTTACCATGAGGGGGTGAATTGGCTTTTTGAGTTTAGGGAGTAAGGAGAAAAAATATTAAATAATTTTCATAAGGATTTATAGTGGTTCGAATTCTCATCCAAGTCTACATCCACTACCTAAGCTCCTCACGTAGGATTCTCTAACAAATCCACTAGTTTGTTCTTTCTTTTTACATGACAAAGAGATAACCTTTACAACTCTCTAGTTTTTCAAAGGTTAAGCTAGAACCAATCCCCGTTACAAAAGGAATAAAGATATAAACAAGAAAACCTCTTAAAGGTAGAGTGTTTACAAGAATTAAGCTCACTAAAATACTAATATTTACAAGAGAAAAGAAAATAAGAATGAAAAGTTCTTCTCTTTTGTTTGATTACTTAGATAGGTGTTGTCCAACCTTCTTCAATAGTCCTCAACTTGTTTTTATATGTTGGAATGATTTTGTGGATGTTTCTAGCTATTGGGGATGTTTTAGAGCCGTTGGGGATTATTTTTCTGCAAAATAAAATTGCCAGGACAGGGAGTATCAGTACTCCTTCAATGAGTATCGGTACTACCTTTGTAATATTTAAATAAACTACCCGTTGACGACTGTTGGGCTAGACCAATGTCGATACTATGCTTCATGTTATCGATACTATTGTGTAAAGTAGTATCGGTAACCCTTTGAGTATTAGTACCTATTTTGCATTCTAGAATTTGAGTAATTTGGAAAATAATTGGTAGTATCAATACTACCTAGAGAATATCAATATTTCTCTTACCTTTGGTATTAGTACCACATGAATAGTATTGGTATTGATCGTGTAGTATTGATATTGTAAGAACAGTATCGGTACTACGTACCTAGAAAAATTATTTTGTGCTCAAATTCTAGTTTAATAGACTTTGAATTATTTTTGAAAACTTAGAACTAATTCAATCAAGTCAAAAAACATTTTTCCTTAATTTGTTATATCAAAATATATAAAACATGGTTCAACATTATGGAACTTTTAGAGAAAACCAACATGTTGCTGGTAACTTTGAATCCAACACCAATGGTAGTAGCATCGAGACTATTCTAAAGATCATGGATGTTGCTCCAAGATGTTTATACCTATCGGAGCATTGTGGATAGTCTGCACTATCTTTGCCACACATGATTGGATATTACGTTTAGCGTTAACAAGGTTGCTCAATTCATGCATATACCTTGTGAAGAGTATTTAGTAGCAGTCAAGGAATTCTACGTTTCTGGCTGGGACTGTGGATTATGGCCTTGTTTTTTCATCACGTACGCCCAAATTTCAGGTCATAGCCTTTGTTGATGCGGATTGGGGTAGTAGTTTGGATGATTGAAGGTCAATCTCAGGCTATGGTGTGTTCCTTGGTGGATGTTTGGTTGCATTAGCTTCCAAGAAGTAGAGAACAATTTCCTGATTGACCATGGAAGTTGAATATCAGTGCATAGCAAATGCAGTTGCAGTTGCTGAAACAATATTGGTGGATGTTATTTAATCTGATCTCGGGTTACAAAGATAGATTACATCGACTGTGTGGTGTGACAATACAAGCGCAGTTGTTCTCTCTGTAAATCCAATGTATCATGCTCACACTAAGCATGTTGATTTTGGTCCATTTCGTTAGAGAAAAGATTGCAGCTAAGCAACTTCAAGTGAATTATATTTCAGCCGATCAATAGCTGGCAGACAGGTTGACCAAGCCTCTATCTAAGGCATCCTTTGAAAATTTTTGAGAGAAATTTTGTGTGATACCTTGTTAAAAAAACAAAGAAAAGTCGGGAAAATGTTAAGCATTTAGTTATCTGAAGCTGGTAACACGTGGCAGTTGGGTAGTTTAGCTTTTGTTGAGGCTGTTAGGAGCAGTTGTTGTTAACTGCATGTAGTTGCATGCACATGAGTCTGTATATAAACCCCTTTGTTATCTTTAATAAGATGAGAAAAACTTCTTCTATTCTCTTTATATATTCTTTGTGTAAAACTCAACACCCTTTGGGTGCATTTGGCTTCTATTGCCTTTGCGTTTATGATATTTTTTTTATGTTTATGACACTTTTTTACACACTTTATCTTATCTTTTGATACGTTTTTAGTTTTTATCAATAGTTTGATTGAATTTTTTATTTATTTTTGAAGGTTAGATTTGACATCACCTCGACTGATTAAGATGATGTTTATCTGTTATCCTGTTGATCTTCACTGCTTTTGACCCTCGAATTAGATTTAGATAAGTTATTTGAATTCGTAGAAAATTTTCTCACGATGTTTCAACTCTAATTTGCGGTAGTCGATGGTATTTGGTATTGATCCCTTGTTATGGCTCATTTTATCAATGCATCCATATTTGTTTATATCGATCTTTTGTTCGAGTTTTTTTATAGGGTTTTAACATTGTCCTTATTTGTATTTGTAGATAGTTTTCTCACGATGCTTCAACTTTGATTTGCGGTTGTCGATGGTCTTGAGTAGTTTGATCTCTTGTTGTGGTTTGTTTTATCGATGTAATCAAATTTATTTGTATCTATTTTTTGTTCAAATATTTTTGTGGATTTCTTAATCTTTTCCTTAATTGGTCCTTATATGATCTTAATTGATAAATTTTTGTATTAATAGTTATAAAAACATGATAATTATATGATTAATTTATGTTTATAATTGTAAATATTCATTATAATTATAGATAATTTCTTTTTTGAATAAAATTAGTTGTTTCTATAAAAGATTAATTTTATATTTGTGATTATTTTTTTAAATCTTAAATCTAATTATAGAATGTCAATTACATCCTTCATATATTTATAATAATAATAATATTATTATTATTATTATATTACAAACCCAATTAAAAAAATAAATCGGCCCCAATTTACAGCCAAAAACCCGAAGCCCAATATACCCAAGCCGATTCAAGCCCAGCTAAGGAAACCCAAACCTAAGGGTTTCTGCTGAAAGCTCTCTACGCCACCAGCCCTTGGCCGTTAGATCTGTGAGAGATCCAATGGCCTAGATCTATCATCAGTTAGAGTTTTATAACTCTATGTTTTCTGTTGCCGTCGTCGCTAGTTCACAAGTATCGTCCACCTGTCGCGCGTGAAGATCACGCGCCCAACTTTTCAAGTCACCGCCACTATCGCCACACCAGCCAAATCCTGAAAAATCTGGGTGCATTTAATGCACCTAGCCAACTCACCCTAGTTATCTAGCCGCCCCTAAGACGGCCAGCACTATAGCTGGTGACTCAACGGGGTTCATCCCTCTAACCGGTCAAAAGGGCGCACTTTAGGGCCTATAAAAGGGCCAAAACTGCAATAAATAAGAAGAGGAACCAGTATCTATTCGAAAAAAGAAAAAACAAGAAAAAATATAAAATAGAGCAAAACAATTAGTATCCATTCGAAAGAAGAAGCAATAGAGAAAAAAAATATAAACATAGAGAGAGAGCAACCCATCAACCAAAAGCGAGGGGAGAAGAGGAGAAACTTACCCCGCTGTTACAGAGAAAGCCAAACGTCATCAAAAACCGCTAGTTAACTGAAGGTAAAACACCTAGATCTAGGGATTTTGGTGAGTTTTTAGGAGGAAATGAGCTCGGATTTTAATTTAGGGACAATGGGCTTTGATTTAGGTTTGTTTTTTTGGCCACCGTCCACGGTGGCCAGTGTTGGTCATCGGTACTGGTGTACGGCAGCCGGCCTAGTGGCCAGCTTCTTTTCGGTGAGGGATTTAAGAGAGAAGGCAGAGAGAACGATGGTTATCTCTTTTTAGAGAGAGAAAGATATTGAAGAAATGTGAAATAATGGCCATTTAGGTCCGGTTTTGGGGTATAAATATATCTCCCCAAACGACATCATTTTGAAGGGGGTATATACGTATTTTGACCATGGGTAAATCATTCCCGCGGTCTTTGTACTTTGTAATCTTTACGATTTGCTCACTAAATTTGATTTCCATGTATGTTGATTTGGTTTTCAAATTTTACTTTGTTTCTATTTTAGTCACTAACCGTATTTATATATGTTTTGGATAAATATCCGATTTAGTCATTAGATTTTAATAAAATTTTATTTTAATCCCAAATAGTAATTAGGGTTAAATTACAATTCCAGTACCTCAATTTTGTGATGTTTATGTTTATGTCCATTATTTTTGATGTTTTATAATTTAATCCCTAAATTTAATATTTTTAATTTTGAATATTACTATTGGTTATTTACATTTGTAGTACCCAACATATTAATTATTTACATTTGTTTCCTTAATCTTTTGTTAGTTTTATAATTTGATCTTTAAATTATTATATTTATTATTTTAATTTTTATTGTATCTAAAATTTAGGGTAATACTAATGTATAAGGAATCTATAAAAATATCCCCTTAATTCACTAGGGATGTATTTTCGAGGATTATTCGAATAAAAAAATATCCCTTTTATTTTTCTAAAAAAATATCATAATTTAAATGTTATTCGAATTTGCCAATTTTAATATTGAGATGACATATAATCGTGTAAGTACCAATTTTGGACTTTATGGGGGTGCTAATCCTTCCTACACGTAACCGACTCCCAAACCTATTTTCAAATGAATTTCTGGTCAAACGCAAATTGAATTGTTATCTTTTAAAATTAATTTTTTTAATTATTTTATAGGTATTTTTAGGTATTCAACCTACCTAACCCAAAGGTTGATGGCAACTCGAAACTCATATATTTATTTTAAACCCCAACATGTTCTCAAAATTAAGTTGGATCGTTTCCTGAAAAAGCCCTAAAAAGCCGGCGGAGACCGTTTCGACAGCTTAGCGACTCTGCTGGGGAATTTTTATAGAGAGTCAAGATGTATTCCATTATACGTTATCTTTTTAAGTTAAAAATGGAAAATATGAATGATATTTTTTTTGCATGACATCGCTTTTTTTAGTCATATTAATTCATTAGTTTTCATGTTTCAGATTTCTAATCTTTTTAGGTTGATTGTTCTGCGATCTAGGTAAAGGATTGTGAGTTTCCCCTCACACACTATAGTTGTTTGAATTTGAGAGCCTTCTAATTGTGCTCTGTTCCATTAGGTAGGGATGAACGCTACGCTTACATGAGAAAAATTATTTTTCTCTGCATGGGCTTTAGCAAGTAACCTCTAGGATACATATGCCTCATGTTTACAAGTGAAACATCAGTTTCCTCGCATGGACATGGGGAAATGAGTCCTCTCAAATTGAACTCAATTCTTTTAAGCCTATAATTGGTTAGGATCAAGGGTCTGACAGGCTCAAAGGGGCACTAGCAAAGAACAATTTGAGTACTCTATTAGGAGTACCAAATTTCTTCATATTTTATACTAAATATATGTTTTTATGGGAAACTCATTCTAACTTTTTCTTCGAATTTATTTATTTGTTTTGCAAAAAAAAGAATGAGAACTAGAAAAGTATGCATTTAGGTCTCTATATGAAGCATGCAAATTAGATATCATGCAGTTAGGATTTTTTTGTAAATAATAAAGCATGGGGGTAGAAAACATGTATGAATAGGATTGTTATTTGATAAAAGCATGTCAAGGTAGATACCATGATGGGTAGGATTCTTTTCTTTCCATTAATTAGTATTAACAATTCCTTTTGACTTATTTTTTTATCTCTTATTTTGTATTTACATTTTTGTTTTGCAGTAGATTGTTAATTTTGTTATTTGTACTAACTTGTATTTTTATGTTGCTTTCTTTTTGCTTGCATTGCATGATCATTACATAGTCAACATGTGTTGATTTGAGAGTGGTCATCAAAGTAAAAGGTTTTCATAATGGACAAAGGGTTTCATGATCAAGTAAACTATAACACAGCTAGGGAATGGCATCTTGACGGAACTCCTAAAATAGTGGAGAAATATGCACTCAAAGATCGTATGTCTGATGAAGAGAAAAAGGAGATACGAGAAATGAGAGGGCAAATGTCCAAAATGATTGATAGAATATATGCTTTAGGAAAAGATACTTATGCACAAAAGGAGAAAGAGCTCGATGAAGATAATCTGAAAATGTCATATGCACAAGGGATTACTTTAGAACAAGTAGATCCTAGCCAATCTGAGAAATCATGCACATTCACCATTCATATCAACAAATTATCTGGAAATACCAAAGAAATGGTGACAACTGTAGAGGTTCCTAGAGATGAAAAGAAGTTATGCAATCACAACTCATTGGTATTTAAGAGTCTACTCCCAAAGTTGAGAGTCAAATTCAATCCAAGCCAAGAAGTAGATTTTATTTTGATTTCATCCCTATATCATATAAGGAGTTGTAAGAAAAGCTACTAGAAGCCCGAGAAGTGGCTCTGCATTATGTAAAACCTTGGCAACCTCCGTATCCAAATTGGTATGATATCGATAGTCGTTGTGAATATCATGTCGAAGTTCAAGGACATTCCATTGAAAACTGCACCGCTTTCAAGCATCGAGTACAACATCTTTTGGATCATAGAATCTTAAAGTTAGAGATAAAAGATCGACTTAGTTAGGTAATTGATTATCCTATTAGATTGAAACCAAAATTGTTCAAAGGTAAAGGTATCAGTAGGGGTATCCAGAAGGAAAAAGAATGTTTGCTAAAGTATGAGGCTCAAATTCATTATTTGAAAATTAAAAACGATAAACTAAGTGCATAAATAGAAGCCATGCATAATAGTTTTCAAAGGATCAATTTATCCTTTAAAAATGTTGGTATAGGAAATACTCTGAAAGAATGGACAACATAGGTCATTAAACTGAAAAATGATGTTGAACACTGGAAAAAAAATTGCAAGACGCGTGAAGGTCGAGCCAAGAAGTTCTCTTATGATTTACGAATAGTAGAAGAAAGGCGCAATACAGCTATCATCAACTTGGTAAGATGTCAAACTGAAATCAGATGTTGAATGTATCTATAGCCAACATGGAAGCTTCATATTAGCTCCGCCAGTGTGAGATTGATGATGAACTAGAAGCCACTAGGGCAAAGAACAATACATTGATGAAGATTGTAACTGATTATGAAGATCTTGTACAAGGACTTCTTAACCACAAAGGCTTTCTTACAAGGGATAATTAACAACATTGTCTACAACTTCGAGAATTAACACAAAAATACAGGAAAAAGATAATGCCATGAAGGAAGTTTCTACCCAAGCAAGTAATGTGGCTCATAAACTGGTTGACATAGCTGGCTTTCTAAGAGAATTGAAGTAGATTAAAAACTCAACACCTAAGTATGAGTGGAAGTTAACTTGGCTTTTGGATGAAATAGAGAAATTAGGAGCCCTTATATGTAAAGTTTCTTTGATGTACCAAAACCTTTTGTGTTCAATGAAAGTTGTTTTAAGATAATCATTCTTGAATTTCTGAATTTTCACATTTACATTTTTTCACATCTATACGTCATACATTGCATAGCAATTAACATTCGTCAATCATGAAAGCGTGAGAGTAATTTGTGAAGGACATTATGACGGAAGTTCTGAAAGCAAATTAAAGTCACCTGAGGCGTGTCTCTAAAAGATTGAAAGCAATGAATGAGATATTTGCGCGTGTTGGTAGGATCAAGAGAATTCAGGAGCAACTCGTAAAGACCTAACAAGATATGATTGATCAAGAAAAAAATGTTCCAGAAAGAATTAAGAGAACAAATGACCAAATTAATGGAGATGGTGAATGTTGTGATCCATGGAGAAAAGCCACTAGAGGATCCTGTTGTAAAGGATTTAAATGGGATTATGAATGTTAGTGGTGGAGCTGAAATAACAGTAATAAGTGGTCAATGACCTATTAAAGAGCATGATATCTCAATCCAGTTCCAAAAATCATATATGGTTGTAAAGGGTCCCACTGGATCAATAATGAATGAAGAAGTAATGAGAGATAAAGGTTCCTTTGTGAAAGATAAGCTTTACTCAAAAAGGAGGAGCATAGAAGAGGGATAATACTAATCAAGAAAGCTAAGAAGGATTAATCTCTTAGAATTAAATATTCTAACCCTTCGCAATCATCCAGTCAAGATAACCAAGTTCTATCTCTAAAGCCATCACTAAATAGTCTCTCATCAGGGGATTAAATGAGAAGAAAAAGAAAGTGCAGGCTTTTCAATTTCCTCCCTTCCACTTTTTGTGTGAAAAATTGCATTAAAAATGCTCACAATCAGATTGATTACACCAGGTTATGCCCAACCATAGTGGCCTCCGAATGAGAAGTGGACCTGTGAGGAGGTTCCTTGGATAAACCAGACTGGAACTCTAAATTGTTCAGCTAAGGTGCCTCCTAACCTTGAGGGAAAATTCTTGGATCCTTTAGAGCAATCAATTTAAAGGTGTAAGATAGAAGAGAATAGGGTCAATGTTCAATATTTGGAAATTTTTGCCTCAACAGAGATTAATATAGTCAAATCATGTGAAGAATATAGGGCGTAAGAAATTGGGAAAGGAAATCCAAATAAAAGGGCTCCCATGGATGTAATCCGAGACTGGCCTAAAGGTTTAAGAATGAATTTGGTAGATGCAACCCTAAAGACACCTCAAACACCTATATCAGATTTCCTGAGGACAAGTGGGGCTTTGGGCAGTTTAGAGAGCCTGAAAAATACTACGCCAATCACAGCTGCAATATACATTTAGAACCAGGACAAAACTATCATTACCAAGGAGAATTGTTTTGGATCTGAATTTGGGTCCAACTTCTAATCATGGAAGAAAAGGCTGATAGATCATAAGGACGTAGGATTTTGCCAAAAACTGCTAAGAAAGAAGCAGAGATTTGTGTGTCTGAGGGTTTATCCAAAAGAGCCCTGATAAGAGAAATGATCGAGAAATGGGGAGCAAGTGAGGATAAAAACCCTAACACAATTGGACACCCGTAATTCTAATAGGGCATTTTGGCTGAACAAGTAAAGGTCGTGCTCCACCATAGTCGCACTTTATATTTGCAACATCTTATTTGAATTTGTTTTTTTGTCCTTTCTCATCCTTTTTGTAAGGATATTTAAATGAACTTATGCTACTTTTTAAGGTCATAAGCAATGAATGAAATTTTTTATCTTGAAATATTTTTAGTGCTAAGTGAATTAAATATTCTTTTAATTTTTCAAGAGTTATAGATCTTTGGCAAGTTGTAAAATTAGACCTTTCAAATCCCTTCCAAATCCAAAAATACAATTACCTGATCTATTCTTTGTCCTTACCAAAACCAAATTTTGACACTACATTTATCAGAGACTCTAAAGTCATGCCTCTACCTATTTTTTTAGACACCAAATTCATATTTTTACCTTTTTGGGTAGAGTCAATTTGTTTATAACACTACCTTTCACCATATACATGACTTCAAAAGTCACAACTTTGTCTTTTTAGATACAAAACCATCATTTTATACCAGTGAAACCAAAAGGCCTCAAAGTACATTTATCTGTGAATCTTCTTGTAAGAAAAGATGAGATGGAGAATTATGGATCAACATGTTAAAGAAAAGCTTGAGTAATTGGAGCATGATCGAAGCAAAAAAAGGGAATAATTATATCATGCATTAATTACATTGTTTTCATGTAAATAAAAGTTAATCCTGAATATTCATCCCACTGAGGATACCTTTTTTACAAGGATTTCTGTGTATAAAATGATGAACAGCTTTCTTTCATTTATCCCTTCACAAAAAGAGAAAAATATATCCCTTGTTGTCCCCATTTGAGCCTAAATTATTATTTTTCTTTGGATTCAACCCTAACCAAGGATCAACCTCCACACTGGGGGGGCAAGTTGAAGGATATCTTCTCACAGGAGTAAAGATCGTCAATCCAGTTTTGTTACAGGGGCAAGTCTCTGTGAAATAAACATGAATAATAAGGAGCCCCAAATGTAGATCAAATACGAAGTGTTCAGAGATCAAATCCAATCGAGAGCAACTAAAGAAGTTCCAAATACAAGAAACAAAAAGGAAAAGAAGTTTCTCAAAGCAATTGGAGTCATATTATCATTCAATAAAGAAAAAAAGAGAAAGAGAAGAGAAAAGGGAAAATATGAAAAGAAAATAAATCAAGTATTTCAAGATGGGTGACTCATTGAGCTTCAAACCACAAGGTTGATTAAGTGCAATCATTTTAAAGATTTGTATTCAACAAGAAGAGCGAGAAATGTTGAAGACATAAGAAATTGGAAATGAACTCTAGGGTGAAAACCCAAAAATGGGCAGTCTAAAGGGATCTAGAAAAAAAGAGAAAGACAAATAAAACATAACCAAGCCAAGAAATACAAGATTGAAGGCATCAGAATGAATTGATCCTTGGTTCAATTACTCTTAAACTTTCTAGGCCTATTTATCCCTTCCTTTCATAAGCATGAGCTCTGGCCTATGTTACGGCCCTAAAAAGTCCATTCTAATTATACATGATTTTCTAAGTGAAAGATATTATCTTTAGATTTCATTCCGCTTCCCAGGATTAATTTCTATTTACAAAAATTGGTTTTCTAAAATCTTTAATGCATGAAAGGAAAAATAATAAAGGAGGGTTCAAGACGTAAAATTTTGAATAACGAATTGAAGCCAAAGGAGGATTCGAGTTGAAAACCTGAAAAGGCGGCTCAAATATTGAATTGTGCAACAACGACATAAGAGACGGTTGTAAGCTCTTGATGAAGTATCGCACATCCCAAAGATGTTCCTGTGAGTCTGGAACCAAAAGTGGACGCTCAAAGAGACATACATGTTGTAATAAAAGGCTAACCTGAGAGACCTTACCTTTTCAGAGTCAACCTACACCTTAAATTTGTCAATAATTTTGACACTTGCCAATGGGTCATGATTTTTTGAAATATTAAAAGAGTAGTTGACTTGTTTGATATTCATTAAACTTATGTTTATGATTTGATTCAATTCTGAGCCTGGTTTAAGGAGTAATACTTTACAAAATTCTTTCATTCTTTGATTTTTTTAAAATAAAAGAAAGAAGAAAAACATGTTCGAACAAGATAATCTCTCTACAATATATATTGGTAGTTGACATACATTTCAGATGCAAAGCTCATGATTAGATTTAATTCTTGGACAAGAAATGATGAATGTTGGGGGCACATTTGAAGGTCCATGTCATCTAGAAGAAATAAATGCTGGGGCATTTTGAAGGTCTATAACAGCAAGAAATAATAAATATGGGCTCATATCATCCAGGAATACAAGATCATTGAGTTGAGAAAATATTTATTGAGACATAAGGGTGTGAAAAATGAAAATGGTGAAGCATGGATACTAGACCTTACTATATGATCATGATATTCATCATACATTTGCATTATTCTGATAATTTTACATGCATTAATGCATGCAAGCCAAAGCATTCCACACATATTCCCAATGAATTTTGGTGTCCTTATAATGCCATAAAAAAGCTCTGAACACCATGCAAAGAGTTCCTCTAATTGAAAAATCTAGGCAGAAGCCATAGGAAATCATGAATGTGTTGTCAAATGTTTTACGAACAAGTGTCTATGGTGCTGAACCAATGTCTCGATCATATGGTTTCCATTTTTACCCTAGATAAAGGTTGTCTTCTACAACTCCAAGGTTAAAAATGAGGAATGGTAAATATTTCTTTCCACAAAAAGGGAGCTGGAATAATAGCAAGAAACTAGTGGAGACAATTAAGATTGAACGATGGACTGTTGTTAATTGTCTCAACATGATATGGCACAAATAGCCTTGTTTAAGATTCAATTAGATGTGGATACATGAAAGAAATTAGGATAGATCATCCCTTTGATGTGCTTCAAGAGTCAAATTAGAACAGACGTTGCTCTCCCAATATGGTAGACCCTTATTTCAAAGATAAGAGCTTTATTGGATTTTTACACAAGTTCAGGTAAAGAAATCCAATCTTATTAGAGGCAAGAATTTGCTAGGGGTAAGAAGAAATTGGCACAACTCGAGACTTGAAAGAGTGCACGTTGATGAAGATCGCTCTTGTAGTTGGAGACCACAGATCAAGAAAACATGCATTTATACATAACACATGAATTTGTGTCATAGCATCATACATCATTTCATACATACATAATCTTCCTCATAATAATTTATGTAAAATATGCTTTGAGAAATTTTTGTCTCTCTTATGATAGTTTCCCTAGAAACTTCAATTGTGGCTTTCTGGGAACATGTTTTCTATTCCTTGACTTCCTCATGAAGAGAAGTCAACCTTGATTATTCCTGACTCCCCAATAGAGTCAATCCTTGACTTCCTTGTGAAGAGAAGTCAACCTTTGTTATTCCTGACTCCCTCTTAGAGTCAATCCTTGACTTCCTCGTGAAGAGAACTCAAACTTTGTTATTCTTGACTCCTCAGTATAGTCAATCCTTGACTTTCTAATGAAGAGAAGTCAATCTTTGTTATCCTTGACTTCTTCATGAAGATGAGTTAATCCTTGACTTTCTCATGAAGAGAAGACAACCTTTGTTATTCCTGACTCCTTAATAGAGTCAATCTTTGACTTCCTCGTGAAGAGAAGTCAACCTTTGTTATTCCTGACTCCCAGTAGAGTCAATCCTTGACTTTCTCATAAAGAGAAGTCAAACTTTATTATTCCTGACTCCACAGTAGAGTCAATCCTTGACTTCCTCGTGAAGAGAAGTCAACCTTTATTATTCATGACTCCCCAGTAGAGTCAATCCTTGATTTCCTCGTGAAGAGAAGTCAACTTTTCTTATTTGATATTCATAAAGAGTAATGAAGCAAATCAGGTTTGATTCAATCTTCCCGAAAGAGTAGTGAATTGAATCATAAAGAAAGTCTGATATCCCCGGAAGAGTAGAGGAGCATATTCTTCTTATTTCATATTTGGTCTTCCTGAAGAAGCAGCGAATCAAATCAATCTCGAGTATGATCTCCTCAGAAGAGTAGAGTCTTTTTATTTCAGATTTAGTCTTTCTGAAGAAGCAGCGAATCAAATCAATCTCGAGTCTGATCTCCCTGGAAAAGTAGAGGAGCAGATTCTTCTTATTTCAGATTTGGCTTTCATGAAAGAGTAGTGAAGCAAATCAATCGCGAGTCTGATCTCCCCGAAAGAGTAGTGGAACAGATTCTTCTCATTTCAGATGTTGGCCTTCATGAAAGAGTAGTGAAGCAAATCATTCTTGAGTCTGATCTCCCCGAAAAAGTAGAGGAGCAGATTCTTCTTATATCATATGTAGGCCTTCACGAAAGAGTAGTGAAGCAAATCAATCTCAAGTCTGATCTCCCCGAAAGAGTAGTGGAATAGATTTTTCTCATTTCAGATGTTGTCCTTCATGAAAGATTAGTGAAGCAAATCAATCTTGAGTCCGATCTCCCCGGAAGAGTAGAGGAGCAGATTCTTCTTATTTCATATATGGCCTTCATGAAAGAGTAGTGAAGCAAATAAATCTCGAGTCTGATCTCCCTGAAAGAGTAGTGGAACAGATTCTTCTCATTTCAGATGTTGGCCTTCACAAAAGAGTATTAAAGAAAATTAATCTCGAGTCTGATCTCCCCGAGAGAGTAGTGGAATAGATTCTTCTTATTTCAGATATTGGCCTTCATAAAAGAGTAGTGGAGCAAATCAATCTCGAGTCTAATCTCCCCTGAATGAATAGTGGAGCAGACTCGTCTTCCAAAATTGATCTGACTACTTGAAAAAGAGGCATAGATCAAGTCTAATCTCCTCTGAATGAATAGTGGAGCAGACCCGTCTTTCAAAATTGATCTGACTACCCGAAAAAGATGTACAAATCAAGTCTAATCTCCCTTGAATGAATAGAGGAGTAGACACATCTTCCAAAATTGATCTGACTACTCAAAAAAGAGGCACAAATCAAGCATGATCTCCCCTGAATGAATAGTGGAGAAGACTCGTCTTCCAAAATTGATTTGACTACCCGAAAAAGAGGCACAGCTCAAGTCTAATCTCCCCTGAATGAATAATGGAGCAGACACGTCTTCCAAAATTGATCTGACTACCCAAAAAAAGAGGCACATATCAAGTTTTATCTCCCCTGAATGAATAGCGGGGCATACACATCTTTCAAAATTGATCTGACTACCTGAAAAAGAGGCACAGATTAAGTTTGATCTTCCCTGAATTAATAGTGGAGCAGACACGTCTTCCAAAATTGATCTGTTTACCCGAAAAAGAGACACAGATCAAGTATGATTTCCCTTAATGTATAGTGGAGCATATTTCCATCAAATAATAAGGCCAACTGGACGAAAAATCCTTGTCTTTTTATCTTTTCTCGATTCTTGTTGACACAAAAATGAGCAAAGAGTGGCAGCTGTAGACAGTCATTTTTGTCCTTTATATATTTATTATTATAATTATGATCATTATTATTATTAATTATATTATATTAAAAATCGAATTACAAAATTAAATCGACCCCAATTTACAACCAAAAACCCGAAGCCCAATATACCCAGGTCGGTTCAAGCCCAGCTAAAAAAACCTGAAACCCTAGGGTTTTTACTTAAAGCTCTATGCACCGCCAGCCTAGATCTATCACCAGTTAGGGTTTTATAACCCTAAGTTTTCTATTACCGCCGCCGCCAGTCCACAAGGACTGTCCACCTGTTGCACGTGAGGAGAATGCGCCCAACTCCTCAAGTTACCGTCACCACCACTATAGACGCATCGACCAAATCCAAAAAAATCTGGGTGCATTTAATGCACTCAGCCAACACACCCTAGTTATCTAGCCGCCCCTAAGACAGCCACTGCGATAGCTGGTGACTCAACGAGGTTTACCCCTCCGACCGATCAAAAAGGCTCACTTTGGGGCCTATAAAAGTGTCAAACCTGCAATAAACAAGAAGAGGAACCAGTATCCATTCGAAAGAAGAAAAAAATACAACAAAGAGCAATTCGAAAAAACAAGCAATAGAGAAAAAAATATAAACATAGGGGGAGAGAGAGAGCAACCCAACAACCAAACGCGAGGGGAGAAGAGAAGAAAGTTACCCCACTGTTATCGAGAAAGTCAAACGTCACCGGAAACCACTGCTTAACCGAAGGTAAAACCCCTAGATCTAGGGATTTTGGTGATTTTTTAGGAGGAAAGAAGCTCGGATTTTAGTTTAGTGACAAATGGGCTTCTATTTGGGTTTGTTTTCCAAATTTTGACCACCGTTCAATGGTCAGCGGTACCGGTGTACGACGGTTGGCCTGGTAGCCGGCTTCCCTCCTGCGAGGGAATTAAGAGAAAAGGTAGAGAGAACGATGGATCTCTCTTTTTAGAGAGAGAAGAAAATTGAAGAAATGTGAAATAATGGCCATTCAGGGTTGGTTTGGGTATAAATACCTATTCAAAACGACGTCGTTTTGAAGAGGGTATCTAGGTATTTTGAGTGTGGGTAAATCATTCTCGCGGTCCTTGTACTTTGTAATCTTTACGATTTGGTCACTAAATTTGATTTCCATGTATGTTGATTTAGTTTTCAAATTTTACTTTGTTTCTATTGTAGTCACTAACCCTATTTATATATGCTTTGGGTAAATATTCAATTTAGTGCTTAGATTTTAATAATTTTTAGTTTAATCATGAATAGTGATTTGGGTTAAATTACAATTCCAATACCTCAATTTTGTGATGTTTCTATTTATGTCCATTACTTTTGATGCTTTACAATTTAATCCCTTAATTTAACATTTTTAATTTTGAATATTACTATTGGTTATTTACATTTGTAGTACCCAACATATTAATTATTTACATTTGTTTCCTTAATCTTTTGTTAGTTTTATAATTTGATCTTTAATTTTATTAATTTTATTATTTTAATATTTTATTTTTTTATTGTATCTAAAATTTAGGGTAATACTATTTTGTACAAGGAATCTATAAAAATATCCCCTTAATTGAATAGGGAGGTATTTTCGAGGATTATTCGTATAAAATAATATCCATTTTGTTTTTCTAAAAAAGTATCATAATTTAAATGTTATTCGAATTTGTCAATTTTAATATAGAGATGATATATAATCGTGTAAGTACCAATTTTGAGCGTTTTTTGAGTGTTAATCCTTCCCCACACGTAACCGATTCCCAAACTTGTTTTCAAATAATTTCTGGTCAAACCCATATCAAATTTTTATCTTTTAAAATTATTTTTCTTAAAATTATTTTAAAGGGTATTTTTAGGTATTCGACTTACCTAACCCAAAGGTTGATGGCGACTCCAAACTAATGTATTTGTTGTAAAACCCAACATGTTCCCAAAATTAAGTTGGATCAATTCCCTAAAAAGCCCTAAAAACCCGACGGGGACCGTTTCGATTCTAATCATAATCTTACCTAAATGGAGGGAAAAGAAGACTCTAGGAGAAAGGAGGAGAATGTTCTTAATGGGTATAGAATCCATGAACTAAAAGAATAAAAAAAAAATAAAGATGAATAGTTTAACCAACCGATCAAATATAATCGCTATGATTAGTTGGATGTTTGGTCAAATGGGATTTACTGATTTAAGAAGGCGGGTGATCTGGTTAGAGGTTAGTTACGAAATATAATTGCAAAAATTGTTGGCGCTTGAGATAATACTCTATCAAACAAGTACAGTATCCTTTCATTTTTCTTAAACAAGGCAGAAAAGTAAGGCTATAATAGATTAAGAAAACTGGAACACACAAATGCATGAATGCAGGGCAAATTTATTATTTGAGTTGTTGCAGAACGTAGAGGTATATAAATCCTTTTTTTGCACAAAATGTTGTTTCCTTTTAGTCCATTCAATGTGCATGTTTCGGTTAAGGAGGAGAGGCAGTTTTATTTCTCCCTCCTATTGATTTTCTTGTGCCACCATAGTTGTCGCCGCCGTCGCTACCTCCTCCCTGACCCAAACCTCCACCTTCGCCACTTTCTCCCCCACCACTCCCGCCGGCGGCTCCTCCCTTTCCTTTACCCCATCCGTGTCCTTTGTGGTTTCCACCATCACCTCCTCCTTTTCCTTTCTTGTGTGGCTTACCGTTTCTTCCACCATAGTCACCTCCACCTCCACCCCCTCCCCCACCACCACCACCACCACAACTACAACCGCCTCTTCTTTTTCTTTTCCTGTGTGGTTTACCTTTTCCTCCACCTTTGCCACCGCCACCCCCACCCCCTCCACCACAATTACCTCCTCCTCCACCACCACCTCCACCTCCCCCACCTCCACCACCCTTTCCTCCTTTCCCAGCATGATGGTCAATATTACTATTGCTTTGGACTAAAATTTCAACAGAAGAATTTGTGTCCTTGTGTTCTACATCCTCAATAAAGCTATGTTTTTCACTAGAAATATGAGTGGTGGAATTAGAATCGGACCACCCTACAACCCCATTTTCTCTCTCAAATCCATCATCTCCATCAGCTCCACTCCGGCAGCTGATCAACAACACCGCCACTACAAACACAACCCTAGCTTCTCTTCTCATGAACATTTTCTCAACTTGAGAATGCAGGATTTATACCCACACCCTTTCCTTTTTATACTCTTTCTTTGCCCTCGGAAAAAGGTTAAACCATACTAAAAATGGTTGTCCCTTGTTCCCATATGTAATGGGGTAAGGGAGAGGTAAGATAGTAGGCTGCCCCCAACACTAGGTTGAGAGCAACTTCCGTAGGAGACCTCCAAATTATGAAATGCCCTCCATGAGACTCGATCCCACGACCTCAAGGTTAAACACCCCACAATGTTCCCTACAACTACGCCAAAAAAAATTAACTACTAATACGTATAAAGAAATTTGAATACTACGTCCAAGATTCAAGTTTCGTTGCGGATGAAGTAAGTTGGAACTGGTAGTTAACTCGCATAATAGATTACTTGATCCAATCCAAATTAATCAATCAATGAAAAAGATACCATAACTAAATAAAAATGTTCATATTTTCTTCTCAAGTAACTATGAAATTCAAGCAAAACCACCCAAAGTAAGCACCCTAAACCTTTTGAAACACAATTTCGTTGCTTTAGGAGATTTGACAAAATGGGTCATGTCTTCTAAAAAGTTGGGATCATCCAAGTCATTAGTTAAAAATAATCTTGGAGATCCAAAAGAATAATGGGATTTGTGGTAATAATATGAACTATTAGTTAGTTTATTAGGGTGCGTTTGGTTCACATAATGTAAGATTACCAGTGGGAATAAAATATTACCAGGGAATAGGATTACTGGGAATGTTGTATTTTGTGTTTGGTTGGTTTAGCAGGAATGTAAAATTACCGTGTTTGGTTAAAGGAATAAAAGATTATTGGAATGTATATTTGACCAAATTGTCCTTATTATATATTTGTATAATATTACAAATTGTAAAATATTTATATATTTTCTTTAAAAAATTAAATTCATAATATTTATATAATTTTTTTTACAAAATTAAAAATATAAAAAATGTTTAATGAAAGGCTAAAAAAAATTTAACCCCTGAACTTCATATACAATTTTAATTATAGATTTTTTTTTTGTAAATCTAAAATAATTTAAGGATAAATTTGTAATTTAACCTTCGTAAAATTTTTATTATTCAATGACAGAAGAATGATATTTTTGAAAGAAAAAAAATAAAAATTTCAGGGCATTTTAGTCCAAAACGCCGGTAATGTTACAATACCTAAGGGAATGGAGGTAATGACATTCCCGGTAATATACCCAAAAAAATCTACTATTGGTAATAAAATATTATCGGGAATGAGATTCCCGACCAACCAAACATGGGAATGTGGGATTCCCATCCCATGGGAATCCCACAATCCTTGAACCAAACACCCCCTTAATATCATCCACACGACGAAACCAAACTTACAAAAAAAATGTTACAGGTTTCATAGGATCATGTCAAAGCAGCACAAAATTCATTTTGACATCAAGAGTTTAGATCATCTTCAAATGGGGAGATTTAGATGAAAAAGATTCAGTACTGGGACGGACGTAATATCTTATGTTACGAGGTAAGCTTTTGAACTTGTAGGATGAGCGAATTTATAAAAATTATAGCGGATTAAAACATATTATAAATTGAAAATAAAAAATATATATTTAAAATATATACTAATTTAAAATTTTAAGGGAGTGCGACTGTTCTTATCCGTTCCTTTCTGTCCATCCTTGATTGGACCTAGGTTGAACATTCCGTTAAACATACCACGTGAGGAGGATAATATTCCTTTTGCTTGACGAATGGAACTGCTCAAGGGAATAATGCTTCATCTCATTATTTGTCCATGTGAACTTCCCATTTCTTCAAGCAACGTATTCTTTTGTTCTTTATCATTCATCCTTTCCCAGTTGAGTCATGAGTGAATGCTAAACTTTTGGTGTAAATACATAATTGCCTCGGAAAATTCAGTCGGCCTTGTTTCGGCCAACAGGTGAAAATCATGGGTTTTTTTTGACAGATTTAAATAAAGGTTTCGAAGTTTTGTTAAGAGGATGAAGCCCAGAATCGGAATTAATATTTGAAGCCCGAGATTTAGGTCATGAAATGATAAGAATTTTGTTGGATGCCAACACAAACGGACCGGATAAACCTAAAAATTCAACCTATAATAATAAATATTGAAAAAAAAATTATGAGTAAACAAAACTAAATTTATTTATTTGAAATTATACTCTTGTATTAAGCTCAACAAACTATCTAATAAATATATTAAATTTTAAATGAAATGATTTAAAATTTTATTAAAAACTAAACTATTTACGTGATAATTTCTACGAACATTTTTAAATGGAAAATCATTACTTTCAGCTGATGTAATTATCAAATGATATAATTAAGAAGATTCGATAAACAATTGTAACACTAAACATTTGATAAACTTAAGAATTTCAAACACTAATAAAAATCATTTGACAAAGTCGTTTTCAACCTTTTAAATTTAGGGGAAAATTCATTTGTATCAGTATCAAATAAATTATTATGAAAACTTAATCTTAAAGTTTATTTAAAATTTTTGTAATTCATCACTATCTTAAAATTCTAACCTACTGGATTCAAATAAATTTAATTATTTAATTATTCAAATAAAAATCCAAACCGGAAATTACATTCAAAGTCACAATATTTGTAATGCATTCCAAAAAATCTAAATATATTATGAAATAAATTTATTTTTTAAAATTTAATTTTTTAAAATTTATAATTAAATATATAATTATTAAAAAATTATTAAATTGTAATTATATTTTTTCAATTATAAGCCATAAGAAAATATCCCACCTTGAATTTATTGACTATCATATATTAGAGTTGAGTCGAATTAAACACTGCTAAACTTGCAATTAAATCATTCGATAAATCCCTTAATTATATTAAATATAATAAAATAATTATTTAATATATTAATGATCAATTTTTTAAGTTTTACACGTGTACTTAACTATAATAAAATATGGTGGAACACGTATGAAATACTTAAATTGAAGTAGGTTACCAACCCAGTTTATATATATATATATATATATATATGCAATAATTTACACGTGTCCCATCATCACAAGAAAGGAATTGCGAGGTGGAGAAATTATAAGGGAATTTTACAGTACAACAGCTTATTATAAGATTAATATAAGGCGTGACTTAAATATTATAAAGTAATATAATAATTTAGGTTGTGCACAATTTAAAATAATAATTTTTTAATTTTTTTATTAAAAATATATTTTAGGTTGTAATCGAAAATGTTAAAAAATATAATCTTTTAAGTTACGCATAACTTAAAATATTATGTTGTTTATAATATTTTAATTCACACTTTAAAATATTTTAGATCATATCTTTCTTTAATCTTATATTAGACTGCGATACCTCAAAACTCTTCAAAATTATTAAAAAAAAGGAAAAAAATAACTCATGAAATTTGACAGTTATCACATCATTATTAATGTAAATTGTTCATACTTATTCAAAACATTAAATGTTGGGTAGAAAAAAGAATCTACTAAATATTTTTTATATGAACTATTATATAAGGATGATGAGAACATTATGTAACCAAAAGTGGAACAAGATTGTCGTAATGGATTTTTAGAACCGGGTTATACGATGTTTTTGAAAAGATAAAAGTCATCATTAATTATTTTTAAGGTGAGATTGAAATACCAAAAATCGGATATTCTAATAATTTTTTTGTTTTAATAAAAAAATTAATGTTTTGATTTACGAAATCAGAAATTAAGTTCGAGAGTCAGTTATGTATAGAGAAATATTAACACCCTACAATACCAAAAAATTGGTATATAATCGATTCTTCTATGTTTTAAAATAGAAAGTTTTAAGTTTGAAGCTTTATTTAGTTTAAAACCCATTATATATGCAAAATTAGAAAGATTATTAATTTATTAGGACCAATAACGAATACTCCGTATTCAAACACAACGGAAACTTCATTATTAATCACAATAAATAATTATTGCCTAATAATTTAAAAGTTGTGGTATGAAATTTTAAAAAAGATGTTGATTTACTTCGAGAATAAAAATTGGTCACCCTTAGGCATAATGTGAAAGTTACACTATTAATCCCTAATAAATGAAAATTACCTTGTTTTGAAATCAAATTATGCAGTCAAACAACCAAATATTTAACCCAATTATACTAGAATGTTATCGAACAACAAACTATGAATTTTATAGAATTTAATGGACTAATCCTAAAATGCATGCTCTAACATTAAAACCTTATGGTTTTTAGCAATTTATTGAATCAAACAATTAAAAAGAAACCCCGATAATAAAAGCGATTACAAAATTAAAAATTCTCTTAAATTAAAAGACTAAAAATGAAATTAAACCTAAGACAAAGACTCTAATATTAATCCTAATCAATTTTTTTTAAAAAAAACTCACCTAAATTAAATGACTAAAGTAAAATTAAACTAAAATGAAGGCTCTAATTATTGAATCAAATAATTTATATGAAACCTTAGGCATAAAAGCAATGACCAAATTAAAAATTCACCTAAATTAAATGACTAAAGTAAAATTAAACTAAAAAGAAGGCTCTAATTATTAATCCTAACAAATTTTAACAAATTATTGAATCGAATAATTAAATTGGATCCTCGGGCATAAAAGTGAGGATCAAATTAAAAATTCTCTTAAATTTAAAAGTTTGGGGATTAAATTAAAAGGAACATATATTTAAGGATTTAATCTAAAACTTAAGCAATTAAACTATGACCAATCTAAAATTACCAAAATACATATTAATAAAATAACTTAGAACTTAAAAAGGATTGAATTGAAATAAATTAAAACATATAACTTAACAATAAATTATTAAGGTTCAAATTATTAATAACATTAACATTTATGTGTTGATTTTTTTTTAAAATACAATATAAGATTTTCATGTATTTAAGGTTCAAATTCTATTTTGATACTTCAATAGAGTTAAGTTTAAGATTTTTTTCATTTCGATGCCTTTTCGAGCTTTTACGAGCTTCAGTTCATGATTTTGAATTCGATTCGAGCTTGAAAATTTTAGGCTTATGAGTTTTCGAGTCGAACTTCATTTCGGAGTTTTCGAGTCGAATCGAACTTAACAATACTCAAACTTGATTCAACTCATTTAGATCCCTAACTAGAGGGTTGGCACTTCTTCCACAACATTCAACTCATTAAAAACTTCCTTGGACTCGTCATGTCATTATTATCAAAATTGTATTTGTCGACAGTCATTTTCGTCCGAGACTATCATATTATTATTATTATTATTATTATTAAAAAATAAATTGGGAGCCCATTTACAAAACCGGAGGCCCAGATCCAGACCCGGCCCAAGACCCGATTTAGATATTTCTAGGGTTTCCACATCTTCTCCAACTTGTTGTCGTCATAACGTCATCGCCACACAGAAGACTCTAAAAGATGCAAGAGAGTCGCACACCTCGCTTCCTATGGTGAGTCACCATTGTAGATCCGGTGACTCACCAAAATGAACGGTTGTTTGAAGCTTTTCGAGGCCTATAAAAAGCCTTGAAAACCTGCAAAAAAAAAAAGAAGATACGAACGAAGAGATGGAGGAGAAGAAATAGAAAAACGAAGCTACAAGCAACGATCCACAACCAGTACACAAATCGAAAGGAAAAGAAGTGAAAGAAGACTTACCGAGGAGCCCAAACGTCGTCGGAAACTATCGTGAACCGAAAGTATAAATTTAGATCTAGTAAATTCTAGACGTTTTTAGGAGAAACGAAGGTCAGATTCGACTTTAGGATGTTTCGATCTACGATTTGAGTTATTTTTATTTTTCCCGCCGTGAATAGTGGTCGAAATAGTGACCGACGACGTGAATAGTAACCAACTAGTGACCGGAATAGTGACCGGTCGGTGAGGGAGTTTAGAGAGAATGGAGAGGTTCTCTTTAGAGAGATAAGCAAAACAGAAAAATGAGAAAAACATGACCTATTTTTGCTTATTTATACCAAAATCAAAACTACGTCGTTTTGGGGAGAGAGTGTCTGTGTAATTTCAGAATTGGTTTAACCCCGTCCGTCATCCCTGTATTCTGTATTCTTCTATTATAGTCACCAAAATCAGGTTTCTATATCTTTTAATTTTTTCTTCGCATTTTATTTATTTTTATTTTAGTCACTACCCATATATTTACATATATTTAAATAATATTTTAGGATTATTTACATTTTTAATATATATATTTTATAATATTTCGAATATTGACAAATAATTTATATATATTTTAATTTAATCCTATATTATTATTTTGGTTATTATCTAATTACAATTTTATTTTATTATTATCTTTTATGTTTAAATATTTTAAATATAATACTTATTTTTTATTTTTTATTTTAGTCCCATATGTGCATCTTAATAATATATATTAGTGTTTAAAATAAAATAATATAATGAATAGAAAAAATAATAATAATGACATAAAGTAATACCATTATTAAAAGTAATAATAAAAATTAGAAAGTGGAGCATTATAATTATGTTGTTCCATTTTAAAATACATTCCACTAAGTTGTGTCCACATTTTTTATATTTTTAAAATAATCCCACGTTTTTTAATTTTAATTAATTATAATGCTTCGTTTTTTATTATTTTCTTGAAACATGTATTTTATTCTCTTAATTTTAATATTAATAATATTTTCATATTATTAGAGGATTATTTACAACTATAGTACTTTGCATATTGAGTGGTTATAATAGTAACCTTAATTTTTATATTTTCTTGATTAAATCATTAAAATTATTATACGTAATATAATTATTTTATTTTATACAATAAGTCATAAAATATTTCCTTAACTTATTAAGAAAGTATTTTAAATGATTTGTTGGTATAAAATAAGATTCTTAATTTTTTATGGGATTATAAATTGAAATTAAATACAAATTTGTTAATTTATTGCAAAGACATTAATTACTAAACAATGTATCAATTTTGGCCGTTGTGGGGGTGCTAATCATTCCCTACACGTAACCGACTCCCGGACTCATTTTCTGGTAAGCAGACCCTTTTTGTGTTATTTTAATATTATTTTTATAAAATAACAGTTTTTTTGGTGACCAATCACACTTCGATACAATGATTGGTGACGACTCCTCAAAATTGTGTTTTATCTTATGCTAGAAGAAAAACACTTACATTTTTTAGACGAGATTTAGAAAATAACGACACTTATTTTCGCCGGACGAAATATCGTCTCGACAGTATTCATGAGGATTAAAAACGTTTGGAAGTTATTTCCATTTTATTTGACTTTAAATATAAAACGCATTCAGTAAATAAATTAGATTTATATCATATATACATATATAAAATACGTTTAGAAGTTAGTTATTATTAATAAATATGCATGTTATGGGATATAAATTTTAAACTTATCATGTAACACTCATAACTTGTATACGTCTCAAAATACGAGTTAAAGACGTCGCATTAAACATTCATACATTGCTTACATAAACACTCTTTCAATTTTGGACAATTTTTAAAATTTAAATTTAGCAAATCAAATACAGTTAATTAATCAAGTGAAATCATAATATAATAATTTATCATTCAAAACAAAATTAGTTTTAGGCAGCAATTAGGTAATTAAGCATTGTTTCATATACTATATAAAACTGCCTAAACAATGCTTAATTTAAAAACCATTTAAATATCTATTTATACCATAATATTATATATATACTATTCATTCATATTTCAGATATAATTAAGGCTAGCCAAAATAGAATAGTCCTAATTTACTATTATAGATCATTCTAAATAATTTTGATAAAGCAAATAAACAGACATAATATACATGCCACTAAAAGCCAAAAGAGCGTCAGATATACCTCACTGATATTGATATTAGGTATGATTTTCTGAAAAAGGTGCTCGAAAGGCTCTTCACTTCACAATCTTTCCTTTATCTGAACCTATGCATGAAAATCATCACATGCTAAGTAAAACTTAATGAGACAATAACACAACTAAAGTGAGATAATACATAAAATATCATAAATATTTAAATAAATTAAAATGTAATTTAAATAAAATCATTGAACTTTCAAACCGAACTATTTAAGTCATTTTTCTCTTCAGAAACCTGAAAATCATCTTCTCATCATTTTATCATAATCATGTAAACCAATATAAAATCTAACAATTATTCCATATTCTTTTTCATTCGGACACAATTCAGATCTTTCATATTTCATTTCATATTCTTTTCTTTTTAAATATTTTTTATAACTTTCACATTTATTTTTATAGCCCAATATATATATAAGAGAATGCAAGGTACGCGAGTCGGACATAATGTGTGCACTAAGCACCAACGGTGCCATCATCATCACAGAATATACACTCCAAGTGCAATCATATCATTTGCACCAACGATGCAATACATAATGTACACGAATGTACCATATCAGAATCATATTTTACTTTACTCAACTTCATGGTTGAAGCGGATAACTTAGAGGTTATTCGGATCTTACATTGAAACACTAATAGAGGTTCGATATTTACTCTGTTGGACAATGTTAGTGATTTATTAAATCAGGAATTGACGATTACTTTGAGGCATATTAATCGGGATGCGAATAAGGTGGCCGATAAATTAGCAAGGTTAGCAGCAGTAAGACGCGATGATCATACGATTTTCTACTCTCCACCGCCAAAAGTACTTCGTTTAATACAACAGGGTTCATTTGATTATAATTTGGCAGTAGCACATTAGGTTCTAGCTTAAATCTTTACTTCATCAAAAAAATATATATATAACTCTCAATGCAACATACAATGGGCTCTCAGATCATATCATATTCATTTATTAATCATACATTTTAAATCAGAATCATCTTCATCTCATTAATATAAAATTATAAATTGGGCAATTCATGCCTGAAATCATCCATAATTTAATGTACAGATATCATATAAAATACTTTGAGCAGTTCTTGCCTTAATCATTTTAGATAATTCATTCATATGTCTTCTCAGAAAATGTCTTCTCAAAAAATATCTTTTAAAAAATGTATTGGGTAATTTCATACCCAAAAATAATCATAAGTCATTTCGATAACTGTTGTGGAAATATTTTCCAATCTGATTTAAAACTTTTCTTTAAAATAAGTCATCCAATGTTGAATTATCACAAGTCTTTCTCAATTACAATAATTAAATAAATAAATTACACTCACATTTACCTCACTACTGAACCTTTTCTATGATATCCTTTTACTCAGGTGCTTTGCCTTTCACTTTCGAGTAACTGAAATCACAAGTTGTCATAATCTTTGTGGATATGGAGGTTACATCAATCTTGGGGGAAGATGGTTGATTTATTTTTTATTTTTCATGTAATTATCACTTAAAACACTTGTGATATTTTTAATATAATTAAATTTAAAATTTAATTAATGAGAAATTTCAATTTCACCCTTTGAATCATGATAATTACTAATTTCCATTTAAATATCTTCTATAATAATATTCCATAATTAAAGATGAACCAAATAGATGTTGACTTTTTACTTTAACCATGCAATTTTAAAAATTATAATTTAGTCACCAAATTTTCACAATTTCAACTAAATAAGAAAAATTAACTTCACCATCCTTCAATTTTTCATAAAATTCTGGTTCGCTTTGATATTTCGATTTCTTACTGAACTTTACTGTTTTATAGCTTTTTATACAAACCTTAAATCAAAATTCTAATTCCCACAAAAACATTAATTTCGGGACAAAATATTCATTTACGCGCCAAAATATATATTTTAAAAAATTATATTTCTATCCTTAAACTTTTACAAAATTTATACATTAAACACTAAACTTTCAAAACTAACATTTTGATCACTGGCCAAAACTTGGGTATTTCATATCATATTAAAAACGTATGCAAGTTTCAATTAGGTTTTATATATATTTACTATAAATATTAAATATATATCAAGTGCTTAAATAAAAAATATATATATATAAAATTAACTGACCATTATTCTTATATGTAATGAGGTAAAAGGGAGATAAAATAATAGAATATCCCACACCAGATTGAAATAACCCACATAATAACTCAAGGTAGCCTAGGAGATGACCCACATGATAATTCCACCAAAGTTATCTAGCAACCTAGGCCTACGTGATAATCCAAAGCAATTAGGGATTATTTGGTTCTAAGTATATTTTATTATCATAGGAATGAAATATCATTTTTCATTTAGTTAACCAATAATCATATTATCCGTAATCTTTTATTCCCAACAGTAATATTTTAAAAATATAATATCAAGAATATCAATACCCATTCTTTTAGGTATTATTAAATTACCGACGATTTATATTAAAATACTCTTAATTTTTTTTAAAAATATACTTATTCTGTCGTTAGATAATTTATTTTACGAAAATTAAATTACAAATTTATCCTTAAATTATTTTAAATTTTAAAAAAAATCTATAATTAAAATTTTATATAAAACTTAGGATTAAAATAAAATTTTACATTTTCATTAAACCTATTTATTTTTTTAATTTTATAAAAAAAATTATATAAATTTTATTATTTTAAATTTTTTAAAAATATATATATAAATTAATTATAATAAAACTATAATAAAATTCAACTTATTAAAATAAATAAATATATAATAAGAATAATTTGATAAAATATAAACTTTAATAATATTTTATTATTTTAATTAAATATTATAATCTTATATTTCTGTTAATCGAACCAAACACAAAATATAACATTCCTAATAATTTTATTTACACCGATAATCTTATTCTCATAATTTTATATTCGTTAAATCAAAGACACCCTTAAGATTTCAACCTTAATATCCATCACCGTCAGATCTCATCCTTTGGATCTATTGTGGATGTAATGGTCTATATCTTTCATGAAATTAGGGTTAGTGAAACCCTAATAATGATGCGGTGCCACTAAAAGATCCATCGTTAGATCTAAAGAAAACCAACGGTCCAGATATATTACAAATTATGTTTGTAAACCCTATCTCTCCAACACTGCCATTGCCGCTGTCAAGATTTCTAGAAACTTCCCACGTCGCCCGATTCCCTTAGCCACTCGTGTGTGCATCCAGTGCACAGTTTTGGTCCCCCTGTTCTCATTATCAACATGAGAAACCCCTGGGACCACTGGTCCCCCTCTCTAAAACTCTTACTGCTAGATGCCAAAGATCTGGTTTTGACAGATGGTGACCTTTTTTTTGGTTGAGGAGGACATTGGAAAATAAGCTCGGCTCGTGCATGAACAAAAGAAAATAGAGAACCAGAGAGGCCTTTTCATTCAAATGTAAAGGAGAGCAATAGAAAACAGAAAAAGGAAGAATGATTTAGAGGATCAGATACCATTTTTTAGGAGGTAACAAAAATGGAAAAAAGGAACCCTTTGAACCATAAAAAAAACCCAAAAAAAAATAGAGAACATTTTGAGTGAAAACGAACCCATCCTCATCCACGGAAATAGAAAACAAGAAAATCAGAGAGGGGAGAAAAATCAAAAACAAAAAAGCTAAAAAAACCATCACAAAAAGCCATCTTCTCAAAACCCAAAAAAGAAAAAACAAAAATGAGAAATAAACCATTTTCAGCAACAAGATTCGAGAAAAGAAAACCGGGAAATAGCTTACCTTTTGGGTTGAGTGTCTCACTGGTGGTGATGCTGTGATCGTCAGGAACGTGAAGAGTCTCCAGAAGTAACTCTTTGATTTCAAGATCTAGGTTTTTGGTTGTAAATTTTAGGAAAAAAAGGGGCTTGGTTTCGAACTTTAGGGCACTAAATGACCATTTTGGGAGCCTAGTGTGAACTCCGGCAACCGTTCGTGACCGTAGATGACTCCGTGGAACGGTGGTTCTCATCCACCTGTGAATGGATGAGAAAAGAGAAACAGAGAGCTTTCGGAGAGGCAACATGAGAGAATGAAACAAATGGCATTTTGGGGGGTTTTGAATAGGGGAGACGAGACAGAGCTAGTCGAGGTCGATTTGGTTTTGGTTCGATAAATATTCAGATTTAATAGGTTTGATTCGAGCTCGAACTCGATTTAAATTTTTAACGAGTCGAAACAAGTTACTCGATACTCGATTTGAAAATCTAATAAGTAGTTCGAAAAAATATTATATTATAATTTTAAAATTTTTAAAATTACATTATTAAAAATATATTAAAAATACATTATTGATGAATAAATATTCTTGAATTGAAAATAATTAAAAATTATTTTTGAATAAATTTTTTTATATTTATTTTAAAATTTAAAAAAATTATTTATCTAATGATAGATATTTAATATATTTCTAATGATAATATTTGTAATAACTAATTTTTTAAATTATTGTTATATTTTGAGGTTTCGAGTTTAAATATCATAAATATAAAGGTTTAGAGATAAGGGTTTAGTGTTTATGTGTTAGGGGTTAGAAATTAGAGTTTAAGGTTTAAGGTTTAGAGTTTAAGGTTTAAGATTTAAGGTTTAGAGTTTATGTGATATGATTTAAGGTTTAGAGTTTATGTGATATGATTTAAGGTTTATAGTTTAAGGTTTAGGGTTTAAGTTATGCACATGAAGGTAACATACAAATTATGCAAAATAATGTTATGTGACTCCTAAATAAATCAGTCGCATACTTATATATAAACATATCAACATGCAAAATAAATATACACAACTAATTAAAGAAAATAATCCTAAACAGGGATTAAAATAAATATACAAAATTGGAATTAAACCAATGATTTAAATACAAAATGCGCATAAACTATAGGGTCTTATATGCAATTGATCATATTCGGTTTAAGCTATAATAATATGGAAAATAACATAAATGACACCTGAACATTTAAAACAAATAAGAAAATTTAAACAAATGTGATTGAAATACAAAAATTAAAATATAATATACCAAACTATAAATTTATCAACCAATAACATATTAATTAAATAATTTGCCCAAATTTTCATCAACCAAATGCACTTCAAAGAACATTTATAAAGAAATAGGCACTTTAACAATATGCAAAATGCTACAAGGTACTGTCATCATGAACAAGTACTATAAAACATATGTCAAGAAATCAAGTTAAGCTCATCAATCTGTACAGAGGGACGATTGCTGGCAACAAGCAATATATTAAATCAAAAATTCAAATTGCTAACCAGTTTGAGAAAAACAAAATACCATAAGATATTGAAACAACCCATCCAAATTTTGTGGCTTATGATATACACCGACAGTTATGTAAGAAGCCTAAGAGTCCCAAGCATCAAAGTGTATCAGTAGAACTAAGGGAGGATAACCAATGTCTGTTTGCAGCATAAGGCCAATAAGAGAGCATTACTAAAGGTGACATACCTGTTGCAGAAAGGCTGAATTCTGTGCACCTATGTAACAAGAATCTATAGGAACCTGCAGAAGGTAGCCAGTTAATTAAGACTGGCGACAAGAACACATTTGAAGCAAGAAAAACTACACATACAAAAGGAAAGAATAAACAAGCCAGTTAGTTGTATCATGCATGTATTCATGTGTATAGGGAGTGAGTAAAATAAAAAACAGTCGCAAACTAAAAAAATGAAAGATGCCAAATTTTACCGACATAATGCAAACCATTCTACTAAAAAACAAGATGGTAGAATGAAAACAATAATATTTCCACTACAAGGTTAAGACCCTTTGGCCAACTAGAAGCCGTCACTGTGATACCTACCCTATACATAAATCGCCAAAAAAAAATCCAAACAGCTGATACGGATGGTAGAAAGAATAGGATATTTAACTTCGCAACTACATCTAAAGTTTTCAAGTCACTATAAGAAAGAACATAGAGGACTAGGTTGAATTGAGTTGGTAATGAACTGCCGAATTAATGAAACATGAAAATTTGGGAGGAAATTTGACAAATATATATTGAAACAATGAGAAAGAAATACTGGATGTAACTTTTGATTACCTCAGAGCATTGGGCAGAGAATATTGCATTCATGATTGCAACATATCTGAAAAGAAGAAATCATTATGGAGTCTAAAAGCCAGAGGTGGAATGTGTGAATAACCATAAAAATAAAAGGAACTTACTGTTCAGGTCCATCTGGTGATCCCTGCAAGCATAAGATCTGTATACAAATGTTGGTAAAATACCATGAAACATAGTAATTGTCGTAACCGGTTTTCGTCCGGGCACAAAATTTTTTTTCTTGGCGGGAAAAGTGATGTTTAATAAATGTTTTTTAATATAATTTGGGAGTCGCCATCGGCCTTTTGGGTTAGGTAGGTCGAATACCTTAAAATTATCTTTTAAAAGAGTTTTAAGAAAGCATTAGTTAAAAGATGAACTGATCTGCGTTTTAACCAAAAATTCATTCTTTTTAATAATAAAGAGGGATTCGTGGTCGGTTACGTTTAGGGAAGGATTAGCACCCTACAATGCCCAAAATTGGTACTTTGTTAATTATAAATTGTCTCTATTAAAAAATCAAAATATATTTAATTTATAATTCTATTTAATTCAAATATTTTTAAGAAAATATATTAAACATAAATAAGATATTTACGTATTTAGAAATATCAGAAAAGGACTTCTAGGTGCCTTAAGACAGCTCTTTTCTTCGATATTAATAAATATTATAATAATTTAAATAAAATTTAAATTATAATTTTTTTATAATATTTAATTTTAAAATACCAGAATATGACATCCAGTTGTATTAAGATTGCCCTTTTCTTTGATATTGAAAATAAATAAATATTAAAATATGATAAAAAAATAATTTATGTAAAATCAAATTAAGATTTAATATAAATTATTGATTATATATTTATATGACTATATAATATAATAATATAATATTTAAATATAAACAAGTGAAATTAAAACATAAATAAATAAAAATAAAATAAAATTAGAACTATATATTTTTTAAAAAATAAAACTTTATAATAAATGAAAATATTTAAAATTAGTGACTAAATTATAATCTAATAAGATTAAATACCTAATTTGTAATTAATTATTTAAAATTACAGGGATTAAACATGCTATTCTCCTTATTTATTAATTTGGTGACTAAAATAAAATTATATAAAATTCATATATCAAATTAAATAATTGAAATATGTTATTCGGGTTTAAAATATCAATTATTAAAATTAAAGGACTAAATATGATATTTATCCTAAATATATTATTTTAATATAAAGGACTAAAATAAATATAATTAAAATTAAAGAACCGAAATAAAAGGATTATAAATTGATTTAGTGACTAAAATGTAAGGATTACAAATTAGGAGGGCTGTAGAAAGGGTTTAACTTTTAGTTAATTACCGACAGACCCCTCCCCAAAACGGCGTCTTTTGGGGATGGCTATTTAAGTCCCATAATCGGCTGGCCCAAAGGGCCATCTCTCATTTCTCCTCTTCACTCTCTCTCTCTTCTTTGAGAGAGTTTAAAACTCTATCGCTTCTCTCTAAAACAAAGAGAAGCACCGCCCGGCAGCCGTTTGCCGGCATTAACCCCACCACCGGCCACCGGGCCGGAAATTTTTTTTTTACACCTAAATATAGATCGGACCATCCTATTGATGGTTCCGATGAACGTTTCCCTTAAAACATTCCCGATCGGAGCAAATCTACGAAAATACCTTCGGTTTTCGAAGGTTTCCGATGACGTGTGAAGGCTCTGGTGATGTTGCAGCTTCCTCAGTAAGTATCTCTCCGTCTTCTCTTGCTTATTTTGATGTTTGTGGTTGCTGGTTTGCTCGCTTTTTTCTCTTGTTTGTTGTTTTTTTTTTCTTTTTCTCTCTCTGTTGGTTGTCGTGGTCTTTTCTCTTTGCAGGTTGTCAATGGCTTTATAACCATCACCGGTGTGGCTATCGGACCGGGTAAAAGAGTGGAGTCTGGTGAGTCACCGGACTTCCAGTGGTGACTTACCGTTGGGGCGACATGTGTGCGGCTGGAGTGGCTCTTCTGGAAGCTTTCGACGAGACGTGGCAGCGGTGGAGATGGTGGGAGTAGCTGCGGCGGCCGCGTGGCCCTAGGGTATCATCACCCTAGGGTTTGTGCTGGATGAGTGTGGGCCGTTGGATCTCTCAGATCCAAAGGATGTGATGCTGAGGCGGCGGCGCACGGGGCTAGGGTTAGAAAACCCTAGTTGAAACCCTAAATATTTTAGGGTTTCTATCTAGTTTGGGCAAACTGGTTGTTTGTAACTGGGCCGGTCCAGTTTTCATTGGGCCTGTAATTATTTTTTTAATAATAATAATAATATATATAATAATAATAATAATAATTATAATAATAATAATAAATAAATAAAATGGGTAAAAAAATTAGTATCTTCAGCTGCCCCTCTTTGCTCATTCTTATGTTAACAAGAATAGGGCAAAGACGAAAAGATAATAAATTTTTTTATCCATTTGACTTCACTTGATTATAATGGTAATGTTGAATAATTTCTTCTTTGGGATTAGTTCTTCTAATTATGAACTTTTCCTCTGGGGATGACAATTTATCTCCTTCTGTGATGTAATCTAGCAAAGGTTGAACAAGCTCTTCTCATTGTGAATTTCTTCTTCTTCAGATGAGTTCTTCTCATTGTGAACTTCTTCTGGAAATGCTGATGATGATATATCTCCTTTTGTGATAGAGTCATGCAAAAGGTCGAACAAGCTCTTCTCATTATGAACTTCTTCTTCTTTCTTCAGATGAGTTCTTCTCATTATGAACTCTCTCTGGAAAAGTTGATCCATCGAGTGATGAATTCGAGAGAATAGTTGAACAAGTTCTTCTCATTATGAACTTCTTCTTCCTTTTTCAGATGAGTTCTTCTCATTATGAACTCTTTCACTGGGGATGCTGATCCATCAAATGATGAATTCAAACAAAAGGTTGAACAAATTCTTCTCATTATGAACTTCTTCTTCCTTCTTCAGATGAGTTCTTCTCATTATGAACTTTTTCTGGAAAAGCTGATCCATCAAATGATGGATTTGAGTAAAAGGTTGAACAAATTCTTCTCATTATGAATTTCTTCTTCTTCAGATGACGAGTTCTTCTCATTAGGAACTTTACCTGGCAATGTTGATCCATCAAATGATGAATTCAAACAAAAGGTTGAACAAATTCTTCTCATTATGAACTTCTTCTTCCTTCTTCAGATGAGTTCTTCTCATTAAGAACTTCTACTGGTACTGTTGATCCATTGAATGATGGATTTAAATCTTTGTTAAAATCTTTGAAATTCCTGTCAAAATTCAACATGGATAAAATGAACGAAAATGCACCTATTTTTGCAAATACCTAAATATGATGCATGAATGTTAAGTTTATTTGATTTCAAATTTGTGA
Organism: Hibiscus syriacus; assembly: GCF_006381635.1. Taxonomy (NCBI): domain Eukaryota; kingdom Viridiplantae; phylum Streptophyta; class Magnoliopsida; order Malvales; family Malvaceae; genus Hibiscus; species Hibiscus syriacus. The sequence continues at coordinate 1,528,691 of NW_024062845.1, read as the reverse complement.
ACTGAGTATTTCTTCATTTGTGTAGAAATCCAATAAATCTTTCTTCTTCAAATCGGAGAATCTATCATCTTTGACAAATGTAGATGTAGATATAATGTCATAAAATCCCTTGAGAACAAAACTCAATGGCACAGGCTCTTGAAAAGTTTGCACTCATGTAACATGTTGATTCTGATAACTACTCATCTAATTATGAAGTGATCTCTCAAGATGATTTCACAGATATCGATAGTTCTTTTGATACCGAGAAAATCCTGAATTCTGATTCTGATGAGGAGAGTAAACTGTTATACTTGACGAAAATGGGATACTCAAATGCTATGTCTTCAATAGTCATAGAGATAATCCTGATTCATCAATTGCAGAGTTGACAGATTTTTATGTGCTGCTCAAATGGCTAAGGCTACTGAAACACTTCTTCCGGTAAAAGATAGGAAGCCATTATGCAATGATCCCAATTACAAGAAAAGGCGAAACTTGGGCTATGATTTTTGGGAAAGGAATAAACAGAAGAAGCTTGAAAAGATGCTTCTTAATGAAGACGACCATGCAGTTCATCTTTTAATTCTAATGATTGGTTTTCTGGTTCCTACCGAACCAGATCAGATGACTCAAAGAAAACTTCCAAAAGATGTTATTGGGTCTTCTTATTTCTACTATGAGCAAATTCATCTTTCAAATCCAATGATTGATTTTGGGGTTCATACCAAATCAGATCAGATAACTCAAAGAACACTTCCAGAAGATGCTATTGGGTCTTCGTATTCCTACTATGAGCAAATTAATCTTTCAAATCCAATGATTGATTTTGGGGTTCATACCAAATCAGATCAGATAACTCAAAGTACACTTCCAGAAGATGCTATTGGGTCTTCGTATTCCTACTATGAGCAAATTCATATTTCAAATCCAATGATTGATTTTGGGGTTCATACCAAATCAGATCAGATAACTCAAAGAACACTTCCAGAAGATGCTATTGGGTCTTCGTATTCCTACTATGAGAACGTAGCACTTGATCCAGTTAATGTTTGGACTGGAATATCACAGTATTTATTCGATGTAGAGCTAGAATTTATAGATTCAAAGTATTTTCATGCTGCTACACTGAAAAGGGGCTATATTCATAATCTGCCAATTTGAGAATAGATTTCTTCTTGTTCCGCTTCCAAATAACTCTATGATGGTGATAATTTGCTTACTTTGTATTCCATGCCTTTAAAAGTATTAACATAAAGTGATATTCAAAAATCTTTAACTTATTTCAGAATTAGGTTAATCCATTTACAAAATAAAAGAATAAGTTGAATTTTCGAAAATAAATTGAATTTAGAGAAAATAAACTTAGAATTTATTAATAAATAGATAGAATTGTATTCAAAGTTATGGCAAGCATAGTAATGATAAAAATTCAAATGACTCAGCAAATTATTAGCATAAGTATTTCTAAATTAATCAAATTGATATAATTTAGAGTACTGATGTAAGCTTTTGTCTGAAAGATCTCAAACGTTGTCAGAATGCTTGTAGATGTGAAGTTCCTCCCAAACTATCAAAATCTTAAGAGGGTTCAATTACCAGATGCCTAATATCAACATGCATTTGAGCCACCCTTTCAGGTTTTCAACTCAAATCCTTCCTTTGGTTACAAGATGCCCTTTGCGGGTTTTCATCTTGACCCCCCTTTTTTTCTTCTTTTCTTCTTTTTTCTTGTTTTTTCTTCTTCTTCTCTTTTTTCTTTTCTTTTTTTTTCTTCTATTTTTTTCTTTTCTTTCTCTTTTTTTTCTTTTTTTCTTTTCATTTTTTTTCTTCAAACATAATATTTCTTGACAGAATCTGAGTTTATTGGATTTCTCAGAATTTTTCCATCCATTTCTGCCAAGATCAGCGCTCCTCTGAAAAAGGCCTTTTTTACAACGTATGGCCCTTCCCAATTAGGCATCCATTTCCCACGGAAATCTTTATGTATAGGCAATATCTTTTTTAGTACCAGATCACCCTCTTGGAATTCTCTTGGATGTACTTTCTTGTCATGAGACTTCATCATCCGTTTCTGATACATCTGTCCATGGCATATAGCTTTCAATATTTTTTCCTCAATAAGGTTCAATTGATCAAATCTTGTTTGGATCCATTCAGATTCATCCAATTTTGTTTCTCTCAAAATTCGAAGCGATGGAATCTCAACTTCAATTGGTAAGATTGCTTCCATCCCGTAGACTAAAGAAAAAGGCGTTGCCCCAGTAAATGTTCGAACAGTAGTTCGGTATGCATATAAAGCAAAAGGTAACTTCTCGTGCCAATCTTTGTAAGTTTCAGTGGTCTTTGTAATGATTCTCTTGATGTTCTTATTTGCTGCTTCAACTGTCCCATTCATCTTTGGACGATATGCCACTGAGTTTGCATGTTTGATTTTAAACTGTGCACAAAGTTTGGTCATCATTTTGTTGTTCAGGTTCAGAGCATTATCTGTAATGATCCTTTCTGGTAGGCCATACCGGCAAATTATCTCTTTCTTTATGAATTTGCAGACTGTGGACCTCTTAATATTGGCATATGAAGCAGTTTCAACCCATTTGGTAAAATAATCAATTGCCACAAGGATGAAGCAATGTCCATTCGATGCTTTTGGTGTGATTGCCCCAATGACATCTATTCCCCACATAGAAAATGGCCAGGGTGCTGTCATTACATGTAAAGGAGATGGGGGTACATGAATCTTGTCTGTATATATCTGGCATTTATGACATTTCCTTGCATAATCAATGCAATCTGTGTGCATGGTAGCCCAATAGTATCCATATCGTATTATTTTTCTAGCCATGGAAAGACCATTTGCATGTGTTCCACATATTCCACTGTGTACTTCTTCAATGATGCTTCTGGCTTCGCTGGTATTTAAACATCTCAATAGCATTTGATCATTTCTTCTTCTATACATAATCTCGCTATCAAGAAAATATCCAGCAACCATTCTTCTCAAGGTTCTTTTATCAATTTCAGATGCATTTTGTGGATAACTTTGATTTTTGATATATTGCAGGATATCATGATACCATGGTTTACCATCTACCTCTTCTTCCACACTATAACAATGTGCAGGAATTTCATATACTTGCATTTTGATTGGCATCATATCAACTTTCTTAGTTGCCTGAAACATAGCAGCTAATGTAGCCAAAGCATCTGCCATTTGATTTTCTTCTCGAGGGAGATAATTGAAGGTGACTCTCTCAAATTCTTTCACTAATTCGAGGGTAAAATTTTGATATTTCAACAATTTGGATCTTTTGTTTCCCATTCACCTCTTAATTGATACACCACTAACGATGAATCTCCATATATCTTGAGACATTTGATTTTTCTTTCTATAGCTGCTTTCAATCCCATGACACAAGCTTCCTATTCCGCCATGTTATTGGTGCAAAAGAACTCCAGTCTACTTGTAAAGGGATAATAAATATTTTCTGGAGAAATTAACACTGCCCCGATTCCTCGTCCCAAGGCGTTGGATGCTCCGTCAAAGTAAAGCTTCTGAGATAAGGATGCATCATTTGTTCTGACTTCTTCATTCATGGATATGCACAACAAATCTTCATCTGGAAAATTGAAACTCAAAGGCTGATAATCATTCGATACACGACTGGCCAGAAAATCAGCTATGACACTTCCTTTTATCGCTTTTTGGTTGACATATACAATATCAAACTCGGATAATAACATCTGCCATCTAGCCATTCTGTCTGTCAAAGCTGGTGATTCCATTAAGAATTTCAAAGGATCAAGTTTGGATATCAACCAAGTAGTATGATATAACATGTATTGTCTGAGTCTTCGAGTAGCCCACACCAGGGCACAACATAATTTTTGTATTGGTGGATATCGAATTTCACAATCAGTAAATTTTTTGCTCAGATAATAAATAGCTTTTTCTTTTTTTCCAGATTCATCATGCTGTCCCAGTACACATCCCATCGAATTTTCAAAGACTGTCAAGTAGAGAATTAACGGTCTATCAGGCATTGGTGATACTAAAATAGGGGCATTAGATAAATATTTCTTAATAATATCCAAAGTTTCTTGACATTCATCATTCCAGACTTCAGGATTGTTCTTTCGAAGTAATTTGAACACTGGATCACATTTGTCAGTTAATTGAGAAATGAACCAAGATATATAATTTAATCTTCCCAAAAAGCCTCGAACTTCTTTTTTTGTATTGGGTGGTGGAAGATCTTGAATTGCTTTTACTTTATCTGGATCAATCTCGATTCCTTTTTTGCTGACCACAAATCCCAAAAGTTTCCCGGAAGTTACCCCAAAAGTGCATTTAGCGGGGTTGAGCTTTAATTGATACTTCCTCAATCTCTGGAAAAGCTTTCTCAAATTTTGAATATGTTCTTCTTCGGTTCGGGATTTGGCAATCATGTCATCTACATATACTTCAATCTCTTTGTGCATCATGTCATGAAACAAAGTTACCATGGCTCTTTGATACGTTGCCCCTGCATTTTTCAATCCAAATGGCATTACTTTATAGCAGAATGTGCCCCACATGGTTACAAATGTTGTTTTTTCCATGTCTTCAGGATTCATTTTTATCTGATTATATCCTGAAAAGCCATCCATGAATGAAAACCATGTGTGTCCTGCAGTATTGTCCACCAAGGTGTCTATGTGGGGTAATGGAAAGCTATCTTTCGGACTAGCTTTGTTAAGATCTCTGTAATCCACACACATTCGAACTTTTCCATTTTTCTTTGGTACTAGAACAATGTTGGCTACCCATTCTGGGTATTTGGCTGCCTGTAGGAAACCTGCATTAATCTGTTTCATCACTTCCTCTTTGATCTGTAACAACATTTCTGGCCTCATTCGCCTTAGCTTTTGTTGAACCGGTTTATATTCTAGATTGATTGGAAGCTTGTGCATCACTATATCTGTACTCAAACCAGGCATATCTTGATAAGACCAGGTGAAGATATCTTTGAACTCTTGTATGAGATTTATCAATTTTTGTTTTATCTGGATTGTCAGAGTAGTACCAATTTTCACCTCTTTCATTTCTTCATCTGTTCCCAGATTCACAGTCTCAATCTCTTCTTTGTGAGGTAAAATTTTTTTATCTTCTTTTTCTACCAGTCTTAATAATTCAGTAGGAACATCACATTCCAGTTCATCCTCACACTCATTGATTTCCTCCAGACATATGTGCTGCTCTAAATTTATCTCTCGATTAAATTTAGGAATAAACATTCTATTAACATTGTGATACCTGCAAATTTAAGTCGGAAATATTTCTGAAAGAATATAGTAAATTTATGAAATAAATGTAAAAATGTAAGAAAATGTAAAGAATGATTGCCATCTGAAAATTTTAAATAAAATTTCTTATATTTAATATTAGGTGAACTTAACATAATTTCCTTTACAAGATAACAAAAAGTTTTCATACTCTTGGGCTAAACATAAAGATTAGTTCTGAATATTACTCTGTGTTACTATTAAAAACTACAGGAAGGTCTTCAACGGTCCAATTGTTGAGTGTTTCTCTAGGAAAACATGGGCGAATCCTATCCAAGTATTTGCCAGTCTTGTTGTCATTCATGATCATGTTGATAAATAATCCATTCATAGCTTCTTCAACTATGCTTTGATCTTTCGTCAACTTTTCTTCTTTAAAGGCCTCAACAAGCTGTTGTTCTACATTAATTGTTCCCCTGATCTGAATGTGGTCTTCAACTGTGGGAAAAACATGTGTTCCCAAAGGATTTCTTCTCCTTTCAACCTTGCCTTTCTATCTTCACACCTTCTTTTCATCTATTTGTTCTTCTGCTGAAAATTGGGCTTAAATCCAAGCCCAAAACGATCTTTCTTCATCTTTATACTTACAGGAACTAAACTCCCTTGAAGATTCTTTCCTAAACCTTTCCCAGTTTTAGCTCCGATGCCTAAAGTCTGTCGTACCGTCATCTTGGTGCAATCAGACAATCTGGGATATGGAATTTTGCTTCCTTCTGCAATAAAGGTTGCATTGACAAATTCAAGAGCTCGAAAAGAGCATTCAAGAGCATCATCATTGGTTTCAATATATGGAACATTACTTGTTATAGACGCAATGATTTCTTCTTCAGCTCCTGCGCATATTAGTTGTCCATCAACAACGAATTTCAATTTTTGATGTAATGAAGAAGGAACGGCTCCTGCATAATGAATCCATGGCCTCCCTAATAAACAATTATATGTAGGGTGGATGTCCATCACCACAAAGTCAATATTGTACACGACTGGTCCGATTAACAATGGTATTTTCATTTTCCCAAGTACCTCTTTTTGAGTGCCATCAAAAGCTCGCACTATATTCTGATAACTTTTCATGTGTGATTTATCCACAGGCATTCTTTGAAGTGTGACTAGAGGCATCAAGTTAAGAGCGGATCCATTGTTAATCAATACTCCTGGCAAAACATGACCATGACAATGTGTGGTAATATTCAAAGCTTTTACTGACCCCATTCCGCCTTCAGGTATTTCATCATCCGTGAACGTTATGTAATTGTCAGCGGCTATATGTCCCACAATTCTGTCAAGTTTATTGAGGGATATATCTTCAGGGATAAAGGTTTGATTAAGCATTCTCATCAAAGCATTTCTGTATGCTTCTGAATTCATCAATAGATCAAGAATAGAAATTCTCGCTTGTTGTTTATGTAGTTGTTCAACCACACTATACTCACTATGTTTCAGGAATTTCAATACTTCTTGCGCTTGTTTTTCTGTTACAGGCTCATTGAATGCTGGAGGGGATTCATCATCAAATACCTTTTGGGGTATTACCATGGCTTTTCCTTTTGCTTTCACTTGTTCTGAGGTATTGGATGTTTCGGGAGAGTAACATCTCCCACTTCTTGTAAAGAATCCGACTTCACTCACTGCTTCAGACGTCGAATCCAGACTCTGTGTTTTCTCTTCTATTTTTTCTAGAGAAACAAATCCTCCTACCATTGAAACATTGGTAGTATAATTCCAAGGTACCCTGCGGGTATCCTTGTATGGAAATGGTAAAGGAGTTGTGATAACTACTTTCGGCTTTGTTGGTGCAGGAATCACTGTAGATGATTTCACATTAATAATCACAGGATCAATTGTTCTTTGATTAGGTTTAAAATCATCTGATGAGCAAACATCATCTTATTTTTCCCCTGGTTCTTCTTCAAAGAATTCTATCTCTCCGTTATTCATCAATTTTTGCACCAAATCCCTAAACTCAGGACATAGTTGAATTTCATGCCCCTTCTCTTGATGATATTCACAATAATTCTTGCCTTCATTATGCTTTGGACTGAATTGTTGTGGAATTATACCGGCTAAAGAGAGTTGTTGAAATATCCAAACAAAAGGAGATTTAATTTCAGAAATGTCAGTTTTTGTTTTCTTTCTTTTCTCTTCCTGAATTGCATTCGTTTTTATCTCCATGATTTGGCAATGGATGATTTGATGTAGATGGTGAATTGAATTCCAACTTTCCAGTGTTGATCAAATTTTGAACCACCCTTTTGAATGCCAAACAGTTTTCAATAGAATGACCCGTAATTCCTTCATGGTAAACACAGTGTGCCTTTACATCATACCATGGAGGGAATGGTGGTTGCATGGGAACCAAAGGATAGGGCCGTATGACATCTGCTTTTAACAGCGAATCATAGATCTCAGCATAGGGTACTGGTAAAGGTGTAAAAGACAACCTTTCATTTTCCTTTTGAGATCCTCTGGACTCTGCTCGATTAATGTTTGTTTCTTCTTTCTTAACCCTTGGCTGGGTTATTGTAACACTTTTCGATGAATCTTTATTCTAAGAGTTTGCATTGTTGACTTCATTCTCTTTTTTCCGGTACATAGGTCTTTTGGAACTAGACCCCTCATTTGATTCAATTTTGCCACTTTTCAAGACATTTTCAATGAGTTCTCCAGAAATGACCAAATCTACAAAATTTCTGGTTGCATTCCCCATTAGATGATTTAAATAGGGAGCTTTTAACGTATGGACAAATATTACTGTGGCCTCTTTTTCTGACAAAGGTGGTTGAACCTGGGCTGCCGTGTCACGCTATCTCTGAGCATACTGTCTGAACATTTCGTTATTCGTTTTCTCCAAATTTTGGAGAGTCCATCTATCAGGGACCATGTCTGTTACGTGGCGGTACTGCTCTAGGAATGCTTTAGCCAGATCTTTCCAGGATCTAATGTTGGCTTTGGTCAATTGAGTATACCATTTTAAGGCTGGTCCTGTCAAACTATCTTGAAAGCAGTGAATTAACAATTTCTCGTCTTTCACATATCCTGCCATTCTGCGACAAAACATAGTAATGTAGGATGAAGGGCATGTGGTACCGTCATATCTATCAAATTCGGGAACTTTGAACTTGATGGGGAGGATTAAGTCTGGAACCAAACTCAACTCACTAGCGTCAAACCCATAGAATGATTCAGTTATTTCCACGGATTTCATTCGTTGTTCTAAGCTCCTGATCTATCTGGTCAATTCTTCATTTACTTTTTCCTTCTCATTCAGCTCATTCAAATCTGGGATTAGATGCTCAGTATTAAAATCCCCTATTTTCACATATGATATAAGTGGATTTTTGCTTGAAGATGCAGGATCCACTTGTCGATTTTCATGTGGTTTGTCTTCTTGAAATGCTGATGTGTGGGCATTGATTTGTATAGGTGTAGTACCAGAGTGATAAATTGGTTCCGGTGGGAAACCTAGAGGATATATTGGTTATTGGTCGAAAGATACAGTATTTTCATGCATTTTTCCAATGATAGTCTGTCTTTTAAACATGTCTTCTATTTTCTGCATCATGTTGTCTTGTGAGTTTGCAATACTGGCTTCAATTTTCTCTAGCTTCATTCTCACTTCTGCTTGTTCTTTATTATGCTGTTCCTCAATACGTTGTATTTTATCCTCCATAATTCTCTTAGTATCTTGTCTAGTACCGTAGTGATGTTGTATTTCTCTTTTGGCCAGAATAACTGCGATTGAAAAATCTTTTGATATTATTTTTTCAAATTTTAATTAATGAATATTATCTTAATAATAAAAATTATAAAGAAAATAATGCAATGAATAATAAATGTATGCAGAATGTATGTATGCAAAAAGGTATTGATCCCAAAAAGTTAATTGTCATAGAACAACTTTCATCGGCATACAAAAGTTTCTTTATAATAGTTCATAACTACAGATAAGGTGTAGCTTTCCTATTAAGCTCTATAATTTCTTTCATTAGCCATGACACCTTCTTTCCGAACTTAGAAACTGGATCAACGTGATGCTCAATTATTTTTGCTTCAACAGCTAGTTCCCCAACATATCTAGCAACTTCGCTCATTTGTACCATGGCCTCGAATACCATATTACTTCTTTCTTCACTTCTTTCTACATAGAAATCAGTTGACTTTTGCCATTGTTCATTAGTTCCTTCGAGAGTTTGTTCTAACTCAATGATTCTGACTTGACAATTGTGCAGAGTTTTTTCAAGATCTCTAATGCGTCTTCGCAGTGAAGCACTTTCCTCATTACTTTCTTTGAGATCACTAGGTCCTAGACGAACCTTTTCTTGAAATAATGACTATTCAAGTTGCAAGATGTAAGCATTAAACTCTGAGTTTTTGTTTCTAGACTGATCCAGATCTTCTTCAAGTTTTGTTCGTGCTTCTTGCGTCGTTTGATTAAGCTTCTGGATTTGAACATTCTTGTTTCTACATCTTTGCAGCCAATTGCTAGCCACTTCTTGCTCTACCTCAAGTTTGGTGTTGAAATTCTTTCTTTCCATCTCCCATTTTCCTTTTTCAACATTGAACTCTTCAATCCTTTGGCCCTGACTTCAAGTTCGGCAATCAGATGGTTCATTTAAGATTCAAATCCCTTGAACATGATATTTTTCTCACCTTCAAATTTATCAAAGATGTCATTCTTCATTTCTTCTAAATCTTTGGCTTGATCCCTTTCTCTTTGCATTTCATTCATGATCTCGCGGTGTTCAGCTTTGTGTTTTATAATTCGCTCTCTTCTGTCAACCTCAAAATCTTCCATTTTCTACTTTCCTTTCTCAAGGCTTTTGAGTAGACGACTATTCTTTCCTTTTAGATTTTCAACTCAACTTTTCTCGATGTTCAATTCTCTGGTCATCTGTACTGTTGATCGGCTCGGCCTTGATGCTTTCTGGGATTTATATAACTCCTTGTAATTTTTCTTTAATGCTCTAAATTCACCATCAACTTTTTTTTGTTTTCTCTCAACATTGCACATTGTGATGAATAAAAGTCAATGTCAACACCCAACATAGCTTTATCTGGTCTCATTTGCTCTAATTCTCTTGACCAATCTTCTGTTTCTGCTTCAAACTCAGCTCTCAGGATTTCAATCTCTGATGGAACCACCTTAATGCGATCTTCCATAGAGATATCCTCAGTTTGGTCTGGTAGAGGAATATTTTCATTTTTCCTGACAGATCTCCATTCCTCATAATCAGGAGTTAGCATTTCTTTTGCTGCTTTAGCTCGGATACAAAAAGTTGTTTTCCAAGCTGTAAAGGCTTCCACGATATTTCTTTTATAATTTTTGCTGTGGAATGCGAACTCAGATGAATGTAATCCGGCAATGACATGTACAAATTGACGACCTTCATACTGTCTTATGACCAGAAGTGGTGCATATCCAATTCCTCCCCACAATCCGAGTAGCATTATCCAGTTGTAATCACCACATTTGTAAAAGAATTCCCTTTGGATTTGCCTCGTGGCTCGTCAAACAATGTCATTGCTTTGCAGATTTCGAAAGGCATTAATCCACATATCTTTCTTAATTTCTTTCGACCATTCTTGCTCCAGAAATTCTTTTAATGGTGAGTAATCCGTATTAAAGCGCCGGTATGAAACCTTTTCTGTCCTCCAGAAATGGCTACGGATCCAAACATATAACAATTGAGTACACCCTGAGAATCGTCCACCTCCTAGCTTTCTACAAGCATTTAACGCTCTGAAAGTCTCTGCTAGAATTGCAGAAGCAGGATTAATATTTTTTGGTAGCTGCTCAAACAAATCTACTACTGCAGCTTCAATATATCCCAATACTTTTGGGAAGATGACCATACCATACATACCTAGAGCAAAGAGATCGAATCGTACTTTAGTGTCTGGATGACTCTGAATAAGTTCTTTAATGTTGGTCCAAGCAATGCCTTCGCTTTCGCCCTTTTGTTTTGTACGGGATGCCATCCATTCTTCTCGTACTCCAGCAATCTTTGCTAATTTAACTCGAAAAGGTTGAGTTTTAATTGACTTTGAATAAATTCGATTCTTCAAAGCCCCTTCTATATGTAGCAAAGTTGTGTACTCTTCAATAGTAGGGACCAAGTCCTCTTTATTGAGAGTGAAGCAATTGTACCCTGGATTCCAGAATTGAATTAGGGCTCGAAGTAAGTCATCATCAACTTCAACATAGAGCAAATATGGGATGTCTCCGTAAGTCTGATAAAACTACAACTTTTTGTTTGAGTCCCAACTTTCCCAAATGCTTCGCAAATCTTGCATATAATTTCTTTTTAGCGAAACTGGAGCATAACTGGCCAAGTAAGATACATAGTCATCTTGCAGACTGTCTCCTCCTTGTCTTTGTAAGTCCTCAGCCCACTGTCTTACTTCTGAGTTTAGAACTATTTGATTTGAACACTTTTTATCCATGGATGAAGGTTTTCCAATGAGACGATTAACACGAGGATCAATGCCTTTTATCCTGTATGATGCTATGCAAACAGAAAAAATAAAGAACACACAAAAAGAAATGAATTAGTTTTCATAAATAAATAAAAATTTAATAATAATGTCTACCTAAATATCCTTATTTAAACATGCTTTCTTCATATTTTAAATAATCTAAATTCACATGAAATTTAATCAGTAAGAAAATAAATAAGTTAGAATTCATTTCTCCTGTGTGTACACCTATTTTGGACAAAATTTCGGCATGGCTTCAAATCGGAAGAGTTTCTAGGGTTTATTATATGCAGGGTTTCAGTTATAAGAATAAAGGTTCCCGAATTGTCCTTGTTAGTGCCCCCTTGGGCTGTTAACCCTCAATCCTAGTCAATCACAGACTAAAGTGGATCAAGTTCAATTCGAGGGGATACACTTCTCTATGTCTGACACGGAGAATAAATTCTCACGAAGACATAGAGCATATGAACCCCCGAAAGTTACTTACTAGGTCTGACACGAAGAATAAATTCTCACGAAGACGTCGCTTTCACTCTCACTTAAAAGGGACAAACTCAATTATAGAGCTTTATGTTATGCAATGCAAGTGTTGTGTGTGAGGAGAAATGTTCAAACCTCTGACAGAAAAAAATAAATAATGAAATAAAATACTTGTAAGTAAAATGAAATATAAATATAAATATTATAAAAATAATAAGTATATAAAAAATTTGAAAAGAAAGAATTATAAATTAAATATATGAATTTTAATTTATAATTAATAGAGACAATTTATAATTGATTTTAAAAGTTTGACCAGTCCCCAGCGGAGTCGCCAAGCTGTCGTTTAATAAATGTTTTTTTTAATATAATTTGGGAGTCGCCATCGGCCTTTTGGGTTAGGTAGGTCCAATACCTAAAAATTATCTTTTAAAAGAGTTTTAAGAAAGCATCAGTTAAAAGATGAACTGATCTGCGTTTTAACGAAAAATTCATTCTTTTTAATAATAAAGAGGGATTCGTGGTCGGTTACGTTTAGGGAAGGATTAGCACCCCTACAACGCCCAAAATTGGTACTTTGTTAATTATAAATTGTCTCTATTAAAAATTCAAAATATATTTAATTTATAATTCTATTTAATTCAAATATTTTTAAGAAAATATATTAAACATAAATAAGATATTTACGTATTTAGAAATATCAGAAAAGGACTTCTAGGTGCCTTAAGACAGGTCTTTTCTTCGATATTAATAAATATTATAATAATTTAAATAAAATTTAAATTATAATTTTTTTATAATATTTAATTTTAAAATACCAGAATAGGACATCCAGTTGTATTAAGACTGCCCTTTTCTTTGATATTGAAAAATAAATAAATATTAAAATATGATAAAAAAATAATTTATGTAAAATCAAATTAAGATTTAATATAAATTATTATTGATTATATATATTTATATGACTATATAATAATAATAATATAATATTTAAATATAAACAAGTGAAATTAAAACATAAATAATAATAAAAATAAAATTAGAACTATATATTTAAAAAAATAAAACTTTATAATAAATGAAAATATTTAAAATTAGTGACTAAATTATAATCTAATAAGATTAAATACCTAATTCGTAATTAATTATTTAAAATTACAGGGATTAAACATGATATTCTCCTTATTTATTAATTTGGTGACTAAAATAAAATTATATAAAATTCATATATCAAATTAAAATAAATTGAAATATGTTGTTCGGGGTTTAAAATATCAATTATTAAAATTAAAGGACTAAATATGATATTTATCCTAAATATATTATTTTAATATAAAGGACTAAAATAAATAAAATTAAAATTAAAGAACCGAATTAAAAGGATTATAAATTGATTTAGTGACTAAAATGTAAGGATTACAAATTAGGAGGGCTGCGAAAAGGGTTTAACTTTTAGTTAATTACAGACAGACCCCTCCCCAAAACGGCGTCGTTTGGGGAGGGCTATTTAAGTCCCATAATCGGCTGGCCCGAAGGGCCAGCTCTCATTTCTCCTCTTCACTCTCTCTCTATTCTTTGAGAGAGTTTAAAACTCTCTCGCTTCTCTCTAAAATAGAGAGAAGCACCGGCCGGCAGCCGTTTACCGGCGTTAACCCCACCGTCGGCCACCGCATCCGGTGGTCGGAAATTTTTTTTACACCTAAATGTAGATCGGACCATCCTATTGATGGTTCCGATGACCGTTTCCCTTAAAACATTCCCGATCGGAGCAAATCTACGAAAATACCTTCGGTTTTCGAAGGTTTCTGATGACGTGTGAAGGCTCCGGTGATGTTGCAGCTTTCTCAGTAAGTATCTCTCCGTCTTCTCCTTGCTTATTTTGATGTTTATGGTTGCTGTTTTGCTCGCTTTTTTCCCTTGTTTGTTATTTTTTTTCTATTTTCTCTCTCTGTTGGTTGCCGTGGTCTTTTCTCTTTGCAGGTTGTCAATGGCTTTATAGCCATCACCGGTGTGGCTATCGGACCGGGTAAAAGAGTGGAGTCTGGTGAGTCACCGGACTTCCAGTGGTGACTCACCGTTGGGGCGACATGTGTGCGGCTGGAGTGGCTCTTCTGGAAGCTTTCGACGAGACGTGGCAGCGGTGGAGATGGTGGGAGTAGCTGCGACGGCCGCGTGGCCCTAGGGTATCATCACCCTAGGGTTTGTGCTGGATGAGTGTGGGCCGTCGGATCTCTCAGATCCTACGGCTGTGATGCTGAGGCGGCGGCGCACTGGGCTAGGGTTAGAAAACCCTAGCTTAAACCCTAAATGTTTTAGGGTTTCCATCTAGTTTGGGCCAACTGGTTGTTTGTAACTGGACCGGTCCAGTTTTCATTGGGCCTGTAATTACTTTTTTAATAATAATAATAATATATATAATAATAATAATAATAATTATTATAATAATAATAAATAAATAAATAAAATGGGTAAAAAAATTAGTATCTTCAGTAATAAAAACTAAAGAAGAAAATACATAAAAATTCACCACCATAAGCCAATTACAAAATCTGCATGTTTAGTGTTTTTCTTTTTCCAATATGTACCCACATAAACTCTTCATTTACTTCTCGGTTTGAATATAGCTATTCCAAGTTGTTTGAAATTAAACCACTGTCGTGTCGAGTTAATAATTAAGATATTAAGTAGAATAACAATGATATTTGTTCAAAACACCATACAATTATGGTGAATGGAATTATGAAGCTTCATCTTCTTCATGCTGACAGAAAAGTTACGCAATGAGGAGACTGTATAGACTTATAGTACATGAAAAGCACAAAAGAAAGAAGAAAAGATGGTCAGCAAATGTGAGTAACGTTCAAAAAGAGAAGGGAAAATGACGAAATGAATGAAACTGAAATGCACGAGGTTGGTGTTGGTTGTAGAAAGGCTTCTTAAATGGTTATTGATTTCTCGAGAAGAAAGTTTAATTATACAGATTGTTCTTCATTTAATGGTATTTATTGTTTATTTTTTACAAGATTCTGCTTGCCATTTTGATGAAAACCTATCACTTGATTTTTTCCTATCTACATTGATGCAAAGGTGGTTTTCTGTGCCGTCAATCCACTTTGGAAATACACTGTCCTATGTGAGTTGATATCCCACATCATTGGTTTTTGGGGAATAAGGGGTAAGTCGAATGTATAAAAGGGGGATGGGTTTCAACAAAAGAATATTAACCCATCCACGAGCTTCAGTCGGGCTTGAATCGAGTTCAAAATCGAGTTTGAATCAAGCTCAAAATCGAGCTTCAATCGAGTCTTGAGCTTCAGTCAAACTCTTGAATTTTTTTCGAGTTCGAGCATTTTCGAGTTAGAGTCGATTTTCAATATTATCTTTCGAATTCGAGTCGAGCTTGAAAATTTTAGGCTCGCGAGTTTTCAAGTCGAGTCGAACTTATGTTTAAAGTTTTCGAGTTCGAGTCGAGCTCGTCAATACTCAAACTCGACTCGGCTCGTTTACACCCCTAGTTTTGAACCCTAAAAAGGATTTATAACTTCGAGCAAAACCGTGTTGCAGAGGGGATTAAGGCTGATTGTGTTTAGTGCGTGGATAAATTACGCGACAAGGGTTTGTAAATTTACAGTTTGACCACTTAACGAAGTTTATACTTTCATTTTAGTATGTTTGGTTTAATTTGTGTTTTTGGTATTTAGGTTTGTAATAGCTCATTTTAGTCCTTAGTTTGCAGTATAAGATTTATACTTGATTCATGCTAGAGCCTTAAGTATAGATTTATATTCGATTTAGTCATTGTCTAGGTTTATTTTTAGGATTTTAGATTTTTGAATCTTGCTAGATTAGTCCTATTTTATGTTTATTTTACTTTAATATTGCTTCAGTTTTATTTTTTGATTCTTTGTATTTATATTGATTTTAAACTACTATTTTACATGATATGCATTTTGGTCACCATGTATATATTTAGGTTTATGTATTTTTATCATTATTATTGTTTTATTTATAAGTTTCATTTATGCATGTATATTCTAACTTTTATTAAATGACCTTTTTTATTTGATAATATTTTAATTATTTAACTCGTACATTTTTAAGAACATCTATCTTAGAACGAGCGTGAAGAGCACCACTTACTAGAAGTGGTGCGATTCAATATGACATTTGAAAGAAAAGTGAACTTGAAATAAATTGAGCCCTTTTTGATATAACAGTAATACTTTTAATTCGTGGTTGGCATGCCTCATTTTTTATTATTGTTATTCGATTGTTCATTTATCACATTTGTATTTGATTTGTGCAATCTTATTACTTTAATTAAGAAGGGGACATTCTTGTTTAGAGAAAAAATAGATGGGGTAGGTTTCCTATTGGCGGATGTGCAAATCCCGTTGTTTCTTCCCAAAATAGGAAATCTCCCTTAATAAGCAATTCGAAATCAATTAGTCAATGTTCAATAAAAAGGATTATATTCTAAGCATGGATTAGAATCTGCAAATTTCACTACTACGAAAAGATATAAGCCATTAGGTACAAATCTTGGGCACTATGGGTGCTTATCTTTCCCCAAATGTAATCGACTCTCGAACCCTTTTAAATTGAATCTTTGTTAAAAACAATTTAATTTTTATTTTTAAAACTATTTTCTTAAAATTATTTTAAAAGATGTTTTTAGGTATTTGACCTATCTAACCTAAAGGTCAACAGCGACTCCAAATCAAATTTTATCAAAATCTAAATTTACCCCCAAAATAAGTCGTAAGCATTAAGTTAGTGTTTTCTTTTTTAAAAGGAAATTCGTTTTCATTTAAAAAATGTTACAACAACCATGTCATTAGGATCAAAATCGCATGCATAAGCATTCAAAACGTCCAAGCCTTCCTCCCTAGTCATAGGGAACAGAAACGTTTTGTCAATGAGGCATCAATCCTCGTCGTATTCTTCCATTCTAATTCTTATTCTTCGGATGCTTTCGTTGACTAAGATGGATACACTACCTGATATTAGTGAAACCTTCTGGACAGACATAAGAATTTTTGCATAATCAAACCTGGTTAGGTTAGTGCCATCTTCATCCAATCAGAGGACGTCACCCTATCTAGCAGCTAGCTTGGAGAAAAATATCTTATCCAACACCAGTAGAGGAACATCTTCAAGGACTCGATGCTTACCATCGAATCCTTCCAATTGTTCTGTTGGAAAAATTGAATGAATTGATGTTATTTGTAACTAATTAATTATAAGTCATGTCACTTGGTGAATGAACTTAATTTTTTATTTAAATTTGCATCCATTCAATCATACCTATTCAACACTTCTCTTCATGAAAAGATTAAATCCTTTAATGAAAATGTTAAGCCCTTTCATCAAAAGGAGAAGTCTTTTAATCAAAAGGTTAAGTCATTTCATCGAAAGGTCTTAACCTCTCAATCCATTTCCTCTCCCTATATATAGGCTAGTTTAGGCACAATGAGACACACGTTACACATGGTTAGAACTTTGGAATAGGAAAAACAATTAGAAAATTCATTCCAAATTCGTTCTTTCCGGTGATAGAGAAAGTCAAGATTGTGTTCGATTGATCACTACGGTTGTGCTTACTGTTATGATCGTTTGTTTTTGTATCCTGGGAGACCGACGTCCAATGTTACTCAAAGCACCTAGGAGATGACAGATCTGTCTTAAGGAAACTGTTCATACAGGTCTCAACAAAAATTCTTCTTCGGTTTATCTTACTCTACTCATCTGATTCCGTGTCTACATATGAGTAACAAGTTTCATTCTTCTATTTTAATTCTTTGTAATTATTTTGTTTCATTCGATTATATAATAATATTATTATTATTATTTTTTATCTCGGATTAACATTTTTCTAACAATCTTAAGACATATTTTATATTTTATTTTACAATTCTAATTGGAGATGAACTTTATACGTAATTGGCTGTGGCAATTTGAGTAATTGAAATTCTCAAGTGGAGTAAGAAAGAACATTCACGTGTGAAAGACTTAGAAAATCAATGGATAGTTATCTTCTTGCTCCAATCCTCGAGGAAATTGAATGCGTTTGGACGCAAAAGGTATGGTCGTCCCATTAATTAACTTTAGTGTTATGATTCTAGAATCTTTTGCGGATTCAAAGAGAACCTCTCGTGATAAGATGCGATGCATGACTTGTTTTCTAATAAAACGATCTTCGGATAATTTAGAACAATAAATTCAATGCGTGTTGGACACGAGATTTTAGGACGCGTTGAACGTAAAAGTCAATTTACAAATCTATAATTTACAATATTAAGACATGTGTTTTCATGCCACCAACCTTTGTGAAATAAAGAGACGTTGGTTTGAGTTTGCAGGGTGCAAGTTGACATATCAAAACAAATTCAAAAAGTAATTTGCAAGTTCAAAGCAATTTGTATTTGTATGAAAATTTATTTGCATTCACATACAATCTTTGATAAAGATATTACGTTGTATCATGATAAGCGCATCAAGCCTTGTTGAATTATAACGTTCCTTATTGGATTAAATTTCTTCAATTCAAGTTTAACACTAGTCTTGTCCTTTGTGGTCGCGTTTCGCTTTAACCCGAAGGTTGATTGTTAAATTCTAGTTGGCAATATTGGAATTTCGATCAAGAAATTGAAAAGGTACGTGTAACCATTCAATATTTCTTTTATAATATTTATACACTGAGATTATGCTATTGTTTCGAGTTTTATTAAATTTCCACCGATCAACAGAAGTTAGTCCTGTTTCGAGAATTAATTTATTAAATTCTCGTTGTTTAATAGAAAATGGTTTTGTTTTGGGTTTTAATCATGTTGTCTAACAAAAGTTGGTTTTGTTTCAGATTTTATTTTTAAATCATGACATTTAACGAATTCAACAAAATAATGTTCATTGTGATATTTTTTTTGGTTTTAGTTTTACTAAATTCCCGCTGTTTTGTAGATGCTCATTTTTGTTCGGGGCTAGATCGGAACAGACCCGAAGCAGAGCAATTGAAGGCCCAACTCAAGCCCACGTGAATACTCCCTGGAAAACTAAAAGCAGTTATTGGGAGTTAACAAAAGATGGATTTTAGTTTTCTTAATATATCAGAAAGAAACTGTAAAGGAGGTGGGGATCAGTTTTTAATGAGCAATTAACCACCAGAAACAGGGAGATACGCGGAAAAGAGGGCAGAGGGAAAAGAAAAAAAAAGAGGGAACCAGAAATTATTAAGCATCACAGACAAAAAAAGGAAGAATTGGAGAGATATCAACAATTAACCAGGGGCAAAGCAAAAAAAACCTCCATGATTGTTTCTCTTTACAGAAAATAAGAACAAACAGAAAAACATTGTACTGATTTTCCCCCCTATTTTGGAGATCAAAGGAAACTGAAGAGTTCGCTTGTTTCAACGAACCAAAACAATCAAGGCAAAAGTCTAATTCTTTCAAGGAATCATGGCCTTAAGTTTTCATTCGAAATTATACGGACTCAAGTGGAGTCTTGTTGACTCCATTTGTTTTTAGTACGGAATGTGTTATCAAAAAGAAAAGAGGTTGAAATTAGATTAGTAAGCATAAGTTACAAAACAAGGTAAAGTGAAGGGAAGTAGGGTGTAGAGAGTATGCTATTCACCTCGTTTGGAGCTCTCGCTGGTGAGTTGAACGACTGTCGAGGTGCGGCGCGCCCCGGGGGAGCATTCAACCATGTGGAGGGATGAGAGCTTTAGTCGTTAGGGGAGAGGCTCGCTTTTTTGGTTTTTTTAGGAGAGATGGCTGTTGGGTTTCGGCCGTAAAGGGAGCCATCGTTGCGTCGAGGCGGCGATGGTTGAACGGCCATGGCCATTTTGGCCGATTGGAGAGGAAGGTAAAGGTGAGCAGGGTCTTCGTGGGTTGAGTTGGGTGGTCGTTCGATGGCCCGTGTCTTGGCCGACGCTCAGTAAGAGAGAGGGTCGTCGTGAGTGGTCGCCGGTGTGACCTTGTTGCTTGGAGGTGGGCAACGCTGTGTGTGGTCGATAAGAATGGAGGAAGAGAGCCAGCCGTGTGTTGGTAAATTAGTTTAGGTTTGTTTTATTTAGGGTATATATTAGGTTTTTAGGATAATTTAGGTTTTTAGTCCTCCAAATGTATGCATTTTTACACCTTAATCACCTTTAGGACTACTTTAGAATTTAACCTTTTGTGTTTGTCCTAATTTTGCTGTTTTTCCAGTTTAATTTTAGTTATAATTTTGTTAGGTTATTCATGTGTAGGTCCCTTGTTTATGCGTATACTTATATTTAGGTCCTTGGTTTATTTTTGATTTGTAAGCTGAATTTTACATTTATTTAAATTTAGCCATTTTTTAATATGTACATATATATATTTTAATTTATAGTTTAGCATGTTATGATTTTGTTTTTATATTTAGGTCACATGTATACATAATATGTTAATATGCATAATTTATGATTTTTAATTAAAATATATGTATATAATTTTTTGTATGTCACGTTGTATGATGTTTTTAATTTTGTTTAATTAATTTTGGCATGACATCCTTTTTTGCACGATTCGCATGGTAACCTCATTTGCATAACTCGATATACTACATAATTGGATTAAGGGTAATACACTTTTAATTTAAAATTGTTTTAAGTGGGTTGTCATAACGCATTTGAGGTCCGCTTTTAATGATTTTAAAATAAAAGTGTATCCGGAAAGTGAAACCTAAAAATCGATTCTTCACCTAAAATTTGGGAATGGAAGAAAAAGAAATGTTCGGCTATTTAAACTTATCAAGAAAAGGTTGTTATAGCTTTTAAGATCTGGTCTCGATATTTGTAAATAATCGAACATTCTTTATCTTTATAAAATGACTCAGTAATGTTAATTTAATTCATTTGTGTACTTTTGAACGTTTTTAAATTTATATATTTGTTTTATGGGATTAAAAGTCAAATTAAGTTCGAATTTGTAAAGTTCATTGCAAAGACGTTAATTAATCGACTAGGTATCGATTTAGGGCGTTGTGGGGGTGCTAATCCTTCCCCACACGTAACCGACTCCCGAACTTATTTTTTGTAACGCATACATCAATTTGTTGTTTTAATTAAAATTAATTTATATTTAAAATGACAAAGCGTTTTTGGGTGCCCAATCACACCCTAATCAAAGATTGGTGGCGACTCTTCGAACCGTATTTTTTTGATTGTAAAAGAAATCCAAAATTTTTTGAAACGAGAGGTCTTTTAAATCGCATTTGTTTTTGAATAAAAAAGAGGATAATTAAGAATTAATGTGGTTTTCAAAATATCACTTTTTCACATTTAAGAAAAAAATCATTTCGACAGCTTGGCGACTCCGCTGGGGACCTTTTTTTAGAGAGTCAGGCCGATAGTCGATTAATTAATTGTCTTTTCAATTGAAAATTATAAATTCGTTTTAATTTGATTTTTGATCCCTTGTTTGGTTTTTAATAAGTTTTGTTTGCATTTTGATTTGTAATTTGATTAACCAATAAATAGTTGTATTGATCTGTTTGCTAATGGTTTCAGAATAATTGTTTATTTTGAGAATTGATTTTGAGTGTTTCTATTATGTGTTTTTTCGCTTTTCCTCACACACTGCACAGCTGCATTTTCATGACATGAGCTAAAACCCCGCTCCGTCCTATTTAAGCAGGAGTGAGAGACTATGCCCTCGTGTGGTTTTCACCTCCGCATGGGATAGTGGATAGCTCCTGGAGCTCACGCCTTATGGTCCTCGTGATAGTAATCACCTCTGCATGGACATAAGGAGGTGTGTTCCCTCAAAATTGAACTCGATCCCCTAAAGCCTATGATGGGCCAGGATTGAGGGTTCGGTAACCCAAGGGGGCACCGACAAGAACAATTAAAGAACCTATTACTTTAGAATCGGACCCAACATATAGTGAACATATAGCCTAAACTTAGGTTGAGCCAAACCTGAACCTTAAGAATCTCGTAAGGAGAGTATACAAGGAAAAGCTTTTTTTTGAGTAATTTATTTTTGTTTTTCGAATAAATGCATGCGAACTAGATATCATACGGTTAGGTTTATTTTTTGAATAAGCATGCAAATTATATATCATGCGGTTAGGATTTATTTTTGTGAATAACAAAGCATGGGGGTAGATATCATGTTGGGTAGGATCTGATAAAGCATGATTGGGTAGCCAGCATGTGGGTAGGATTCTTTAACAAATTATTATCCCTACTTAATTGCTTTATGTTTACTAACCGATCTTTTATTGTCTTTGCTTTATTTCTTTTTGTTTTGCATTGCATTATCCATTACATGTTGTTGATTTGGGATCGATGTCTATATAGAAGGCCAGTAATATGGAACGAACGATTCAGAAAGAGGTTGAGGATAATGCAGATGTTCTGAGGTGGTCGGAACAGTCCCAATTGACCAACGGGGATAGTGTGATGCCTGGATACGTGTCGGAGTTATTTGGTTACACTCACATCAATGTACGTCAGAATGATTTGAGTGAGCTAAGAGAGGTGTGGGGAAGATGGGAAGCAGCCGATAAGGAGATGTTTTATCAGTTGTACGGTGATATTCCTTATCTTCTGGATGTTCCTATTGACCGAAATCTGTTTAGAGCATTAGCGCAGTTCTGGAATCTGGCTTATAGCTGTTTCACATTTGGTAGGGTGGATCTGACACCAAAAATAGAGAAGTATCAAGCTTTGGTCCGTTGTTCGAGGTCCCAGATGGATAGAGTATATACCAAGCTGCCAATCACTTATTCATTTAAGAAGAAATTACTATTGATGACCGGAATGAGTGAAGATTGGGTAGTTAAAAACATTAAGAAAAAGGGAGAAAGTGAGTGCATCTCTTGGGCTGCTTTGAAAGAAGTAATTGATCATCACCCTGATAAGAGAAAGACGCTTGACTTGTTTGCTTTAGGGATTTATGGGCTCGTTATTTTTCCAAAGGTGCTAGGATATGTAGACGTATCAGTCGTTGACCTGTTTGAAAGATTAGACAAGTACGTGGATCCTGTTCTAGCCATTCTAGCTGAGACGTTCCGATCTTTGAGTTCTTGTAGGCGCGAAGGAGAAGGACGCTTTATAGGGTGTGCGCCTTTGTTACTAGTGTGGATTCTAAGTCATTTCAAACATGTTGAAAGGGCACCAGGACGAGTGTTTCTAGATGGGTTTTCACCTTTGAAGGATTTTCTTTCTAAAGAATGGCCTGGGGGCTTCACTGAAGAAAAATGGATGGTCATCTTCAAGGATATCAGAGATGGTGATATTTTGTAGCGAGCTTCGTGGAATGTCTCTTCGGATATACTTTACCGATGTGGAGAGTGAGATTGAGTTCCTTTGCCAGGTATATGGGGTTCTGTTGGGTATGCACCGCTACTAGTTTCCAGACAGTATGGGTCAAGGCAGTTCATTCCAGCCACATGGGACTTGGTAGGGTCAGATTTTGCATTCAAAGGAGATCAGTATAAGGGTAAAGTTAAAGGGGTTGCTGAGACCTGGAAGCAAACTCGTCGTGTGAATCTGTTCACTTATGATCTCGAGTTATCTTAAGAGTACGAGCAGTGGAGAAGCGGTCGAGTAAATGACAACATCCCGATGGTGAATCCTGAAAATATTCAGCATGTGGAAGAACAGTTGAGAGTGGTGCCATCTCCATTAGAGTTAGCTAAGCGCGATTTCGAAGCAGAACGGAGACAATGGAGAATGACTTTGCAGAAGCTGGAAGATGAAGTGTATCAAAAGGGATTGGATATTGACATTCAGAAGAGTAAAACAAATCGAATTGAAAAAGTGGAGAAGCAACTTCGGCTAGACTTTGACGATCTTCGGTCAACTTATTAGTGAATGGTAAAAGCTCAGACAGGTTATAGCTCGAGTAAGTCATATGTCGAATGGAGTCAAGAAGTGGCGAGCCTCAAAAGAGTAGCCGGGGAGAGTCAAGAAGAGCTCAAGCAAAACAAACATCAAGTTAAGATTTTATCAAAGGAAAATGATTCTTTAGAGCAGCAGTTACAAGAGAGTCAAGCCCAGAATAAGAAGTTGAAGGGGAAAATTTCAAGTTTAGAGCCTGCGTTACGACGATACCGAAGTGGGGAAGGTAGCTCAAGCCGTGGGGAAGTTAAGAGTTTGAAGAGACAAGTGAGTAAGCTTGAAGCCATGGTTCAAAATTTTCAAAGGCAAGCAAGTGAGCTATCGATAGTTCCTTATGAGGGGGATATACAATGGCGTTTTCGATGGGAGCGAGCTCAGGCGAGAGTTAAGCAAAGAGAGGACCTTATTGCTTGTTACCTAGGACACGCGCGGAGAATAGCTCAATATTTGGTCATTCTATCTTAGGAATCTGCTGATGTGACTGAAGAACTAGATCCCGAGGCTGAAGAAAACCAGAAGATTGTGGAGCTGCTAGCACATGTACAACAAATAGGAGAGATGGTACAGATTTATTTGTGATATGCTCCAACTTTGTAATTGAACGTCGTTCTAATATAAAGAGTTGTTATAAGGAGTTGTTCCAAGATCAATACCCTGCATTTTGCATATACATTTTTTAATGCATTTAAATTTTTTCATCGCATTTTATTCATTCATCAAGTTCCGGACCTTGATGGAGAAGCTAAGAAGCACCAAAAAAATCCGCTGGAAGAGATATGGAAACAGTTAGAAAGAGAAGTCAGAGCCATGAAGGAAGATACCAGTGTCTATGGATTCGACGCGAAGGAATTAAGTCTAGTTTCGGATTTGGTTTTGCCTCCAAAGTTCAAGGTTCCTAATTTTGAGAAGTTTGATGGTACCAGGTGTCCCTCTGTGCATATCACGATGTTTTGTAGGAAGATGACCGAATACGTAGGGGACGATCAATTGTTGATACATTGTTTTCAGGAAAGCTTAACTGGTTAGGCAATCCGGTGGTATAACCAGTTGAGTAGAGCTAATATTAAATCGTGGAAAGACTTGGCCAAGTCCTTTCTTGAGCAATACAAACATGTAAAAGATGTTAGGCCCAATAGGATGATGTTGCAAAGAATGGAAAATAAGTCTTAGACAATATGCTCAAAGATGGAGAGATGTAGCGGTGCAAGTCCACCCGCCATTGGAAGATGAGGAAACAAATATGCTTTTTGTCAATACCTTAAGGGCTCCTTTTTTCTCGCATCTTATCGGTAATCCTTATCAAAGTTTTACTGATGTAGTTACGGTGGGAGAAATGATTGAAATGGCGGTTAAGAGTGGAAAGCTCGAGGGAGGAGAGTCTAATAAGAGGCCACCAACGAGGAAAAAGGAAAATGAAATTAGTAACGTGAGGCAATATGATTCTAATAATATCACTGTTTCCCTACCTCAAGGAGCAGGGTCGTCAACACAAAATGACAATAGACAAGGGTCAAGGGACCAGAGGAGAGAAAGGCCTCAATTTGACCCCATCCCGATGACTTATAAGAAATTATTTCAGATTTTGTATGATTGGCATGTGGTTTTTCCGTATCACGTGACACCAATGCAACCTCCTTTTTCCAAATGGTATGATGCTAGTTCTCAGTGTGAGTACCATGTGGGGAATCCCGATCATTCCATTGAGAATTGTAATGCGTTTAAGAAGGTTGTTCAAGCTTTGAGAACAAGGAATGTCATCAACTTTGGTGACAGTGAGTAGCCGAATATAGCTCAGAATCCGTTGCCAAGCCATGCAGGGGTAGGAGTTAACGCAATTACTGAAGAGAAAAGAAAGAGAATTGTAAGGAATGTTAGTGAGGTGGTATCACCCATGAGTTGGGTGTGGTGTCAGATGGTTAAGGTAGGATTGTTGAAGCCTAGTTTGATGGGTGAACAGTTTAACAGTGGAGAGGTATGCCAGTATCATAACAGTGAAGGACACAATATTCAACAATGTCATAACTTCCTATATTTGATACAAGACATGATGGACAATAAAGAAATTGAGTTCTTTACAGAGATTGCTGTAGAAGAGGAAGCGGAATTTTACGCTTCAGAAGGATCGTCTAAAGGGGTATATAATGCCAATTATCCCCTAATTATTACTCCAAAGAATCGAGTTGCTGAAAAGGTAGCTCCGAAAGTGGTTATTACACCTCTATCTCCATTCCCATATATGGATAATAAACAAGTGCCTTGGAGATATGATTGCCAGATGGGAGATATAACAAAAGAGAATGAGGAAGTAGATGAGGTGGGATACTTTACTAGAAGCGGTAGGTGTTATTCTCTTAATCCAACTAAAGAGTCTGAGAAGAAGGTTGTTGTTGATAAGGGAAAAAAGGTTGATCTGCAGATAAAAGAAGATGAGCCTGTTATCAACGAACCTATAACTGAGAGTGAAGCGGTAGAATTTTTGAAGTTTCTGAAGCACAATGAGTACAGTGTTGTTGAACAGTTACACAAGTTGCCTGCCCGTATTTCTGTTTTATCATTACTTTTGAGTTCAGAGGCCCATAGGAATGCTCTGTTAAATGTTTTGAACCAGATTTTTGTTCCGAAAGAGTTTCCCATTGAAAAGCTGGACATGTTAGTTTCCAATATACAAGCTGATAATTTTTTATCTTTTTCTGAGGATGAGATCCCTTCTGGGGTGATTGGTAGTCAGAAGGCTTTGTATATCACAGTTAGGTGTAAAGGGCATGTGTTGTTCCGGGTTTTGGTTGATAATGGTTTGGCTTTGAATTTGATGCCCTTAGTGACTCTAAAGAAGCTTCCATTAGATAGTACGCTTATGAGAACCTGCCAAAGTGTGGTTCGAGCTTTCGATGGGACTAAAAGAGAAGTGTTAGGAAAGATTGATGTTCCTCTGACTATTGGTCCATCAACTTATGAAGTGGAATTTCTCGTAATGGACATTATGCCTACGTACAATTATTTGTTGAGAAGGCCTTGGATTCATCAGGCCAGTGTAGTTCCGTCCACATTGCACCAGAGACTGAAATTTGTGATTGATGGAAGATTAGTATGTATTCACGCTGAAGAGGACATTATTGCTTCTGTTTCTACTACTGGTCCGTATATTGAAGTTGATGAGCAAGCAGTTGAGTGTTCTTTCAGATCGTTAGAGTTTGTCAATGCCACGTTTATGGCTGAAGGAAGGAAGATACCAAAGCCTCGATTGTCAAACTGTACTAAGATGGGGCTTAAATTGACTCTTGGAAGAGGAGCGAAAGTTGGAAAGGGGTTAGGTCGACAGTTGCAAGGACTGGTGAATCTAATATGCCCTATTATTAAAAGAGATCAATTTGGTTTGGGGTATTAGCCAACTGCAATGGATAAGCTAAGAGGAATTAAGAAGGGTCAGGAAATGAGAAAGGCCAGATTGGCTGGTAAAGACCTTAGCTGGGAACCCATGACCTTCCCGCCGTTGAGCAGCATTTTCATATCTGGGGGGCATATGTTTCAAGGGAATTCAAGGAATAATGAAGTGATGGTTGAGAATGCATTAGAAGATTTAGGTATTAATGTTATAACTGATGATGAGTTTGAGGAAATGAGAGCTACAAGCATTTATCCTGCACCGCTGGGCTTCGTGTTGAACAATTGGACCGTGGAAGAACTGCCTGTAGTTTACAAATCTTTTACAGAGTAATGCACTGGAACTTTCTCCCTGTTGTTCATACCCTGGGGCAATAGATGATTTTATGTAAAGGGAAGGGTTAAACTGTTTGTTTTTTCTTGCTTTTAATAAAAGATGCATTCCGATAGTTAAAAATGGCAAACATCTCTCATGCATTTTTTCTTTTTTCATTCATTCTTTGTTGTATATATGTATGTATTTATTCCTTTCTATTTATTTATATTGGAAAATATCCTCCCGTATGTATATATGTATACATATATTCTCTTTCATTATTTTTTCAGGAGCTCAGATATCAATAATATGAATGCTAATGATCCTAACCCAGAGATTGATTTCGAGAAGCCTATATGTCAAGGGGAAATCGAGGATTGTGATGATGATGAGGGATGTGAGCTACCTTCTGAATTGCTAAAACTGGTGGAGAATGAAGATAAGCAGATTCTGCCTTATAAAGAGCCTACTGAGATTTTGAATTTGGGAACGGATGAGAATAAGAGAGAAGTAAAGATTTGCACCACTTTCTCAGTTGGAGGACGACAAGATTTGATAGAATTGCTTCGAGAATACAAGGATATTTTTGCTTGGTCATACGAAGATATGTCGGGTTTAGATACAAAGTTGGTTGTTCACAAACTACCAATAAAGCCGGAATGTAAGCCAGTACAATAAAAACTGAAAAGAATGAGACCTGAGATGTTGCTTAAGATTAAAGAGGAAGTGAAGAAACAATTTGATGCTGGGTTTCTTAAAGTGGCTAAATATCCTGAGTGGGTGGCGAATATTGTCCCAGTACCGAAGAAGGATGGGAAAGTTCGAATGTGTGTCGACTACAGAGATCTCAACCAAGCTAGTCCAAAGGATAATTTTCCCTTGCCATATATAGACACTCTAGTGGATAATACTGCTGGAAATTCTTTGTTCTCTTTTATGGATGGTTTCTCTGGCTACAATCAAATTAAGATGAACCCTGAAGATATAAAAAAAACGACGTTCGTTACCATGTGGGGAATGTTTTGTTATAAAGTAATGCCGTTTGGATTGAAGAACACAGGGGCAACATATCAAAGGGCCATGGTGACATTATTTCACGACATGATGCATAAAGAAATAGAATTTTATGTCGATGATATGATTGTCAAAGCTAAGACAGAGGAAGAACATATTGGGAATTTGAGAAAACTCTTTAAAAGACTAAGAAGATGCCAGCTAAAACTCAACCCAAATAAATATACTTTTGGGGTGACATCTGGGAAGCTGTTGGGATTCATGATAAGCCAAAAAGGAATTGAAATAGACCCAGATAAAGTAAAAGCTATTCAAGACTTGCTAGCCCCACGAACACAGAAAGAAGTCAGAGGATTTTTGGGGAGATTGAATTATATAGCTCGGTTTATTTCACAGTTGACTGAAAAGTGTGATCCCATATTCCGCCTTCTTCGCAAGAATAACTCAGGGGAATGTGGTGAGGATTGTCAAAGGGCTTTTGAAGAAGTAAAAAGATATTTGTCGAGTACTCCAATCTTGGCGTCACCCATCTCAATCAAACCATTGATTTTTATTTGTCGGTTTTTGTTTAATGGGGTGTGTGTTGGGGCAACGTGACCAAAATGAGAAGAAAGAAAGGGCTATCTATTATCTCAACAAGAAGTTCACTGAATGTGAGACTAGATACTCACCCATTGAAAAATTGTGCCGCACTTTAGTATGGGCTACCTGAAGGCTTATGTAGTATATATGTTGTATCATACTACTTGGCTTATATCCAAGCTTGATCACTTGAAATATCTAATGGGTGTGCCTGCATTATCTGGAAGATTAGCTCGTTGGCAGATCCTATTATCTGAATTTGACATCCAGTATGTAAACCAGACAGTAATTAAAGGAAGTGCTATAGCGGAATTCATTTCATTGCAAGCAGAACTTCAAAAGAATATGAGCCGTTGAGCTTTGATTTCCCAGATGAGGATTTAATGTCTATTTTGGTAGAAGAAGTAGTGGCATCCACTAGTAAATATTGGAAGTTGAACTTCGATGGTGCTTCAAATACCATGGGACATGGAATCGGGGCAATTTTGGTCTCACGAGAAGGAGAACATTATCCTTTCACCAGTCGGCTTAATTTTGAGTGTACAAACAATATGGCCGAGTATGAAGCTTGTGTTCTGGGTCTTAGAGCTGCTGTTGAACGCAAAGTAAAAATGCTCAAGGTGTGTGGGGATTCAGCTTTGGAAATTTACCAGCTCAGAGGAGAATGGGAGACAAAATATCCTAAGCTTGTAGAATACCGTAAGTTGTTTATGGAATTTGTTGAAGAATTTGAAGAAGTAACTTTCAATTATATCCCCAGAGAAGAGAATCAAATGGAAGATACGTTAGCCACACTGGCAGCAACATTTAAGATGAGCGAGCATTCAAATATGATGC
Organism: Hibiscus syriacus; assembly: GCF_006381635.1. Lineage (NCBI taxonomy): Eukaryota > Viridiplantae > Streptophyta > Magnoliopsida > Malvales > Malvaceae > Hibiscus > Hibiscus syriacus. The sequence continues at coordinate 1,498,425 of NW_024062845.1, read as the reverse complement.
CCATTGAAATGAAGGCTTATGAGTATCCAACCCATTGTTTTAATATTGAAGAGGAAGAAGATGGAAACCCCTGGTATTATGATATCTTACAATATATAAGGTATCAGAGTTATCCGGAACAGACCATTGAGAATGATAAGAGAACCATTAGAAGAATGACATCAGGGTATGTGCTTGATGGTGAGACTCTGTACAAGAAAAGCCTTGATCAAATTTTGTTAAGGTGTGTGGACACGAAAGAAGCCAAGTTGATTCTCGAAGAAGTGCATGAAGGAATATGTGGTACCCATGCTAATGGGCATGTTATGGCTAGACAAATTATGAGATTTGGGTATTATTAGTCAACTATAGAAACATATTGTATCAATTATGCCTGAAAATGTCACAAATGTCAGATTTATGGAGATAAGATACATACTCCTTGTTCGCGTGTTGTGAGTACTATAAAATATACGCAAATAATGTGCAAGTATACACAATCGCTCAAGTAATATAATGATGAGTGAGTATCGTCTCCACAGGGATTGGGTGAAATTATGAAAGTCTAACCAAAGCAACGCACTAAATTATCTAAGTATAGTTAGTCTTGATATATACAAATGTCACGGCAATGGATATATGTATGCTGGTGGATGCGGATTGATGGTGTGATGGTGTAGCAAATGGAAATGCAGTGGCAATGATGGATGTTTAATATTGAGTATGGTGAAATGTCAAGGCAATGAAAAATGGTAAAAACAGTAAATAAAAAGATAAATAAAATAAGAAGAAAATAATCCTCACGTGACAAGCTTCCAATGAAATGAATGGTAAGGATTGGTCTAAGGTTGCTAAACTTATTTCTCAAGTATATTTAAGCTATATTGTCTTTACTTACTCGACAGGGCTTTCCTAAGGTGTTCAAAAGAACCTAACAGAATAGGATGCCAAGGCATCTGCTCTCACTCAACGATGTTGGACAGCCTACCCTATTGATAGAGACACCCTTTTTAGTCGTTGAAATCCTAACCTAGTCTCTTCCGAGATCTAAGGGATTAAGTTATAATATTCTTAGGCCGGTTCAAAGCCCCTTGAAAATACCATAACCCATTGCTTATGAGGATCTTATCTTGCGTTTCTTCCGAATACTTACAAGTATTTTTAGTTTAGGATTCTTCCGAATACTTAACCTTCATCTAAGAGATGGACATTTCCATGCCTCTTACAAGCCTAGATGGTGAAGCATTCATAAGCAAAGCAAATAAAGAACCAAAATAAACTTAAATATACCATTAAAAATAAAGTTTAAACAACCATTAAATCAACCACCACCAAATAAGTTAGTTCATGGTGGGGTTCGAAATATCCAAACACAAAGTCATGAAAATATTCGTTCCAACAACCCACAAATTAATAGAAAAATAGCAGTAAAAGGAAAGTGAGAAGAAGCCTTCGACGCGCCACCGGAGGTCTCCTCTCGGCCACCACGAACCACCTAGCTCACTAGCTCTTTCCGGCGCCTAGCTTGCCACTCCTTGGAGCTTTATCAATGGAGGAATATCCCAAGGAAGAAGAAAGGAAAAGAAAATAAAAATGTGATTTTTTTCTGCTCTATGCGTGTGCTCTCTCTCCGTGTATCTCTCTCTCCCATGAGGTGTCATATATAATAAAAAATATCTAGGAGTAATGATGAGTTTGTTGGGTACAAAATACCCCTCATACCCCTAGAATCACATGTTGTCATGAACCTTATCCTCCAAGTGGCAGTGGTCCTTTGGCAGCTCTGGCAGGCGGTTACAGCAGTCCTTCACGTGCAGAGACAGCTGTCCAGTGCCAGCTGTCCTGATGCAGAAATATCTTTTTTGTCTTTTTCTGCGCCGAAAATGCCAAGGCATTTCAATCTACTTTAGCAACATGTAATGCCGCGGCATTACTTCCCAAAGAATCCTTTTTCTTGCTATTTCATGCACACCATAGACAAACTGCACCTTTCCCTCAAATAGCACCATTAAGAAATAAAATAGCACAACCACCACAAATGCAACTATATGCAACTACATGATCCTAAAATGACTAAAATGAGATTTTAAACAAACAATAACTTAAGTGAAAAAGGCTTTAAAAGTAGCCTTTTTAGGAAGTTAACACACCCCCAAACTTAAGCTATTGCTTGTCCTCAAGCAATGGATAGCAGTTACATAAGCATAATGTCATAGCAAAGTTCGATAGTAAGACAATAGGACAAAATTGAATTTCAATCCTCAGAACGATAGGCTTCAACATGCTAGACTTATCAAGAATTCCAGTACTTTTCCCTAGGTCAAAAACCTTTGTGGTAGTGTGTGTGCGTGATTGTATCCAATCTATACTTAGCGAATTTAGACAATTTCTAATCAAGTCCCCTAGTTTTTGTCAAGGCATTTACTCATCATTAAGCACATTTTTACTCCATTTTCTTTGATTTTTTTTAAACTGTTACGAAGGGAGTCAGCTCATCACACCTACTCTCCCACACTCTAGATGAAAGGGAGCATACCTTCCATCCCCGAGCTAGTTAAGTAGAGTCATCCCGTGACTTCTTTCATTCACTCATATGCACAAGGCTTCCATTTATTAAAGAAAGTTCCAGGAAATGCCACGGCAAAGAGGAGTGTCCCTCTACAGCTATGCTTAAGCATTTATTCACAGTTTCATTTATAAGGGAGTTTGTTTTTGATTTTTCTTTTAAACACCATACTATATTTCAATGCCAAGACAAACTAAAGTTCCTTCATAAAAATTTCCTAAATTTTCTAAGTATAGAAAACATACAAATCGTGCAAATATTTTTCACAAAGCATCAAGCCCTAGAGTGAGTTCTATCATTCTCAACAGTCATTTATATTCAGATTCTAGCCTAACAAAATTACCATCATCGGGTATCCTCAAAACATTTCATCTAACTATCCTACCATTTACTGATGCCATGGCATAATACTATGCTAATGCTATCATGCATATGACCTACCAAGAACAATACCTCCCCCAAACTTAAGGGAAGCATTGTCCTCAATGCTTTAAAGAGAACTAAACTAACTAGAAACTATATGTCATGCAATGAAATGCAACTAAATGAAAATGGATGCAAGAGAGGTACCTCAATGTTTACGTGGTGGTGGGGCCTTGGAGGTACTAGCAGCTCCTCGTCGGGTGCGCTTTCGGATAGGTGCTGGGCTGGACTCGGAAGAAGTGGAGTAATAGTGCGCAATGCGTCCAGCCGTGGTCTTGGTGCGACGACCACTACGTTGTGCATGAGAAGGATTGGGTGCTGGGACGGGGCTGGGTGTTTCTTCGACAGGGACAGTGGATGGATATTCAGGAGTTTCGGAACGGTGTGTATCAGGAGTAGGGTCATCAGTAGGAGGATCAGGTGCATCGTGCTCAGGCTCTGGGGATGCCTCGGCATTGAATACCGGCGGAATTTCGTCTGGGAATCCAGGAAAATTCCGTTGTCCGTGGGGAATGATTTCTTGAAAGAATGATTCCACCACAACATCTCTATGCTTCACATATCCAAAGAAGTTACGGATGTCACCATGTAAAGCATGCATTTGAGCTTGAGTCTGCGTCACAGCTTCCTCGAGAGCAAGTAACCTTGCCTCGGTATTCGATTCTGTAGCACCTGCAGATTGCTCATGAACAGGGTCGTTAGACTTGGGATTTTCAATTCCCAACAACAGTGGAAGTCTAGCCCTAGTGATGCCCGATAATCCAGGTAAAATTTCATCAAAAGCATTTCCTCAACCTTTTTCTTACAACATAAAGCGATAATTAAATTAGGAAACACCAAAGCACTTGCCTTTTTACCCAAACAGTCGTGAACTTGCTGAACAATGATACGACCCACATCGATCGGACGGGATACCATTATAGAATGTAAAAGCAATAAGCGTGAAAGTGATATCGTAGTGTTGTGGGAGGTGGGCGTGAGTTTATGCTTGAGGAAGTGATTCCATAATTTGGCACGCGGCTGAAGACATTCCCGGTTGACCGAGTATCGGCTCGTCTGGCGACCATTCCACTCAGTGTTTTCGAAACAAAGGTCCTCCAAGACCCCATCGTATGTGTTGCTATCGGTTTCCTCTTCGAACGTGGCATGGTTATCCACAACATCCTGCAAATAAAAATAACGATTAATAGCAGTGGATGTAAAACGGATTTGCTTACCTCGAACGAAGATGGAGTGTTGATTGGGCTTGGAAATATTCGCATAGAACTCCTTAACTAATGAGGAGTTCACCGAACCAGGATGACGGGCAAACTTCTGCCACTTGAGTAGCGTCACGATGTCCATAACTTCGGGTCCAAAACCACCATCCGTTTCCTCGGTAAAAATAAATCCCAACTCAAAAAAGAGTTTTCGGTTCTTGAAGTTTTGGAACCGAGCCTTAGCCTCATCGTTCTCAAACTGTTGCCAAGCGGTCGTGTCGGTTGGAGCCGGTCTTGAGCGCACCATTTTTAGTTTTTTGATGTAAGAAAAATGAAAAAGGAAGAAGTTTTTGAAAGTTTAAAAACTTGGATGTATTTCGGCTATGGAGAGAATAAGGGAAGAAGATGAGTAAGAGAGAGAGAAAAAGTAAAAGTTAACATGAAAGAGAAAAAAATGAATAAAGAAAGAGAAAAGAAAAAAAGTTAAAAATATGGGAGGGAAAAGGGGTGATAGGACGGTTAAGAGAGAAATTAGTGGGTGGGGGTTGTGCGTGTATGGGGAAGGAAAAACTGCCAAAAAGCAATGATGATGATGGGACAAAAACTGTGGAAAGAGAAAAGTAAATGTCAGAAATTAAATTAAATAAAAATAAACAAATCAAAAGAATATCTCTCCAATTAATGCTCTGTCCTTTCCTCCCTTTGGTAACCGCTCCTTGTACGGTTTGCAGTAATGTGGTCCCTACAAATTAGATCAAAAATTAATTACAAAATAAAATAAAATAAAACTAAAGAATAAAACTTGAATGTTAAATTTTATTTATGCACAGACACAAATTCAATGACGAGGCATCGAATTTAGGTTCTCTTCTGGGCACGCTTCAGTATCGTGCAGCCGTAACACGTCCTTGTTGTGCGGTGGTGGAATTCCATTGTAGGCTTTCAGACGCTGGGCATTGACCTTGAAGATCTTCCCATTGTCTATTCTCTTGATGTCAACAGCTCCATGAGGATAGACATAATGCACCTCAAATGGCCCTGACCATCGAGATTTTAGCTTCCCAGGAAAGAGTTTAAGTCTGGAGTTGTAAAGCAAGACTTGGTGCCCCACATGAAAGTGCCGTGGCATCAGTTTTTGGTCATGCCACTTCTTGGTTTTCTCCTTGTATATCTGAGCATTCTCATATGCTTGTGCTCTAAACTCTTCCATTTCATTAAGTTCTAATAATCTCTGCTCCCCAGCTAGTTGAGCATCAAAATTCAATCGCTTGATAGCCCAATAAGCTTTATGTTCGAGCTCAACCGGGAGATGACAAGCTTTACCATACACTAACTTGAAGGGTGACATCCCCAAAGGAGTTTTGAATGCTGTTCTGTACGCCCAAAGTGCTTCATCCAACTTTGGCGACCAATCTTTTCGCTTTGGGTTCACCACTTTCTCTAAAATCTGCTTGATCTCTCGATTAGATATCTCAGCTTGGCCATTTGTCTGCGGATGATATGCCGTGGCAATCTTGTGTCGAACTCCATATCTCAGCAATGCCTTGGCAATCAACTTGTTATCAAAATGGGTTCCTTCATCACTGATGATAGCACGAGGTACTCCAAACCGAGTGAAAATATACTTGTGCAAAAACTTGAGTACGGTCTTGGAGTCATTCCTTGATGTTGCTATTGCTTCCACCCACTTTGACACATAATCCACTGCAAGCAATATATATAATTTTCCTTTAGAATATGGGAATGGTCCCATAAAGTCGATGCCCCTCACATCAAACAACTCTATCTCTAAAATATTTTGCAGCGGCATCTCATGTCGTCTGGAGATGTTTCCAGTCCATTGGCATCGATCACATCCTTTGTAAAATGCTTGGGCATCTCTAAACAAAGTTGGCCAGTAAAAGCCTGATTGCAGGACCTTAGCAGCAGTCCTTGCTCCACCAAAATGGCCTCCACTTGGGGCCGAATGACAATGGTACAAAATATCACTTTACTCCTCTTCAGGTACACATCGTCTAATGAGCTGATCGGCACAATGTTTGAACAAATATGGCTCATCCCAAAAATAGTGTCTTGCATCGTGCTTGAACTTCTTTTTAGCCTGACTATTCAAATCAAAAGGCACAATTCCACTAACAAGAAAATTAACAAGGTCAGCGTACCACGGGATTGCCGCGACATATAAAATTTTCTCATCAGGAAATTCCTCTTTGATATCTATAGTGTCATGGCATTCAGAATTGTTCTCTAGCCTAGATAAGTGATCAGCAACTTGATTTTCAGTTCCTTTTCTATCTACCACCTCTAAGTCAAATTCTTGCAAAAGTAAGATCCACCTAATAAGTCTAGGCTTGGCATCCTTTTTGTTCACTAAGTATTTTATAGCCGAATGATCAGTGTGAACAATAACTTTAGTGCCTATTAGGTAAGGTCTAAATTTATCAAAAGTAAATACTACGGCAAGTAATTCTTTCTCAGTGGTGGTGTAGTTCAATTGTGCTTCATTTAAAGTGCGGCTAGAGTAATAAATAACATGAAAGATTTTACCTCGGCGTTGCCCCAAAACAGCTCCTACGGCATAATCGCTTGCATCACACATCAGCTCAAATGGTGATGTCCAGTCGGGAGGGACTACAATGGGTGCCGAGATCAGTTGTCGCTTTAGCTCAGTAAATGCGCCGAGGTATAATTCGTCAAACACAAAGGGTTGGTTTTGTTGAAGCAATGTGCACAAGGGCTTAGAAATCTTGGAGAAGTCTTTGATAAATCTTCTATAAAATCCAGTATGTCCAAGAAAACTTCTTATTCCCTTGACCGAAGTTGGTGGTGGTAATTTTTCAATCACTTCAATTTTTGCCTTGTCTACCTCAATACCCTTGTGTGAAATTTTGTGGCCTAATACAATGCCTTCAGTCACCATGAAGTGACATTTTTCCCAATTTAAGACTAACTCAGCCTCCTCGCATCTCTTGAGAACTTTTGCTAAATTGCTGAGGCATCGTTCAAAGTCATCCCCATAAACAGAAAAGTCGTCCATGAAGATCTCCAGAAAATCCTCAACCATATCTGAAAATATAGCTTGCATACAGCGGTGAAACGTTTCCGGGGCATTACAGAGTCCAAAAGGCATCCTCCTAAAGGCAAAACTGCCATAGGGACAAGTAAATGTAGTCTTCTCCTGGTCCTCTGATGCGATGGCAATTTGATTGTACCCCAAGTACCCATCCAAAAAGCAATAGAATGCTTTGAAGGCCAATCGATCCAACATTTGGTCGATGAAAGGTAGAGGAAAGTGGTCCTTCTTCGTAGCTTTGTTGAGTTTTCTATAGTCCATACATATCCTCCATCCGGTTACAGTGTGAGTGGGTAATAGCTCATTATCCTCTTCGTAACCACCATCGTGCCTCCTTTCTTCGGAACACATTGGACAGGGCTCACCCATGAGCTATTGGAGATAGGGTAGATTACTCCAGCATCAAGCCATTTCAGAATTTCTTTCATCACCACTTGCTTCATAACAGGGTTGAGTCTTCTTTGTGGTTCAATTGAATTCTCGTGGCAATCTTCTAGCAGAATCTTGCGCATGCAGATCGTGGGACTAATGCCTTTCAAATCGGCCATAGTCCAACCAAGTGCTTTCTTATGCTGCATCAAAACACTTAACAAACTTTGCTCTTGGTTAGCAGTAAGGTTAGCGGAAATAATCACCAGTAAAGTCTCATCGCTACCTAAGTAAACATATTTAAGATGCCCTGGCAAAGTCTTAAGCTCTAGATTGGGTGTATGCAATAATGAAGGCTTAGGAGAAATGAATTCATCAAAATTCAGAGGTTCAAAATTCATACCTGATCTAACTTGTACTAAGCTAGATTGCTCGTCCAAAATTAGAAAGTCATCGGACTCCACTAAGCTTTCATCATCCACCCAATATTCATTTTCTGCTAGCTGAATAAAGTTGTCCTAGCAAAGATGTTCAGTCTCTTCTTCAATCACTGAGTTCAATTCAGAAATGCCTTGGCATTATTCAGTGTCATCAACATATTTGAGCGTTCTAAAAACATTGACAGTCACACACTGACCAGCCACTCTAATGGTGAGTTCACCTTTTTCACAGTCTATCAAGATACGTCCAGTGGCTAGGAAAGGTCTTCCCAGAATGATTGGTGCCTTGGCATCAACTTCGCAGTCCAAAATTAAGAAGTCGACTGGAAACACAAACTTGTCCATACTTACTATGACATCCTCAACTCTCCCTTCAGGTTTAACATGGGATTTGTCGGCAAGTTGTAAAATAACTGAGGTGGGTCTTGCATCTCCTATGCCAAGCTTCAAGAATATCGATTTCGACATTAAGTTGACACTTGAACCAAGATCACATAAAGCCTTTCCAACGAAATTATCTCCAATTGAACAAAGAATAATGAAGCTGCCCGGATCATTTCTATTTGGCGGCAACTTACTCAATAAAGAACAAAATTCTGTTGCCGTGGAAACAGTCTCTACTTTCCTCTTCTTGGTGCATATGTCCTTCAGAAATTTGGCATACATCGGCATCTGTTCAACAGCTTCCAAGAGAGGTATATTGATATGGAGCTGATCAAGAATGTCTACGAACTTCTTGAACTGAACTTCATCATTGTGCTTCTTCAATCTTTGCGGGAAGGGTGGGGGAGGTCTAGCTTCCTTAGATGTAGGAATAGAATTTTCTTTTGCCTTGGCATCAGAATCTGGTACCTTGTCAGAATCCTCCTCCTTGTCCTTCTCAGAAACTCTATCATCTTCTAATTCAGCTTCAGTAGTGGGATTAGAATCATCATGTTGTGGCCCACTATCCTTGACTTGTCGATTGATTTGTGTTCCACTCCTAAGAGTTAACACATTGCAGTGCTCTTTTCCAGGCCCTTTAGTGACTTCAATATCACTTGGCAAACGTCCTTGCTGATGCTCTTACAATGCCGTAGCAATCTGACCAACTTCACCTTCCAAAGCTCTCAAAGACGAGCTATGGCTTTGAAGTAAGGCGCCTTGACTATGAAGTAAAGCTCCTTGATTCTTAATTGAAGTAGAATGGTCTTGCATCATTGTCTTCGTAGTAGATATGAATTCTTGAATTGTAGCTTTCTAAGGAACTTATGCTTGCTGAAGATGAAGCTCCTTTGTTAGCATTATGCCATGGCATAGCATTTTGGTAACTTTGAGGCTCATTGTGATTCTGCTGCCTAGTAGGTTGATTAGCATTGTGGGCTCCTTGATTTCCCCATGAGAAATTGCAATGCTGACGCCATCCAGCATTATAAGTGTTTGAGTAAGGATTGTTGCTGCCTCGATTGTAATTACCAACAAAGTTGATGGACTCATGGTTGGTTGGGCATTCGCTCTCGTGATGATTGCCTTGGCATAACAGACATGCCAGATTAGTTGTTTTCACTTCCTTCACATCAGTGGAACATTGTAAGTTCTTCAACATATTAGTAATAGAGGAGAGTTGAGCGGACACCGAATCTTTGGCTTCTAACTCGAATGCTCCAGGTGCTCTCCTCCCACTCCCAAGTCTTGAGGAAGGAAATTGATAATCATTATTAGAAATTCTGTCCAAGATAGCAAACGCCTCCGTAGGTGATTTGTCCAGCAATGTCCCATTTGCCGAGGCATCCAGTAACATCCTCGTGGGTGCATTGACTCCATTATAGAACATGACTACTTGAGTCCAATCATGAAAACCATGATTTAAACACTTTCGAAGCAAACTCTTGTAACGATCCCAACACTCATACATGGATTCGTCGTCGCCCTGGCGAAAAGATGATATTTCATTCCTTATCTGCGTATTCATGTTTGGTGGGTTGTACCTCAATAAGAAACTCTTGCAAAGATCGGCCCATGATTCCATCGAACCGGCTGGTACACCACTCAACCAAGCTCTTGATCGGTCACGCAATGAATACGGAAAAAGCTTTAATTTCAGAAAATCCTCATGCACTCCTTCTTGGCGGAAAGAATCACAAACTTCCAAAAAATTGCAGATGTGCTGCCTGGCATCTTCAGTTGGCATACCCCCAAACTGTCCAATGGAATTCAACATGTTGAACATGACTGGTTTCAGCTCGAAATGTACAGCTTGAATTTCGGGTGCCACAATCCCAGGATTCAGATCATCCAGCATCGAATTTAAATGATCTCGAATAACACGAGGCCTGATAGCAGGTTCAACATTGTTTAATGCCGCGACATTCTGATTTCCGTCATCTTGACCAATGCCTTGGTTTCCAATCTGATACATATTTCCTTGAGCACGTCTTCTTCTTCTAAAGAGTATTTCAATCTCAGGTTCTATTGGTTCCAAAGGCTCTTCAGAATTTCTTCTAGGCATACACTAAATAAACCTAAAAAATAAAACAAAAATATGAAGTAAACTATACAAAAAATAAAAATGCAAAACAAAATAAAAAGCTCTGGCAAAACTAAATAACTTCAGGCTGCCAATCCCCGTCAACGGCGCCAAAAACTTGTTCGCGTGTTGTGAGTACTATAAAATATACGCAAATAATGTGCAAGTATACACAATCGCTCAAGTAATATAATGATGAGTGAGTATCGTCTCCACAGGGATTGGGTGAAATTATGAAAGTCTAACCAAAGCAACACACTAAATTATCTAAGTATAGTTAGTCTTGATATATACAAATGTCACGGCAATGGATATGTGTATGCTGGTGGATGCGGATTGATGGCGTGATGGTGTAGCAAATGGAAATGTAGTGGCAATGATGGATGTTTAATATTGAGTATGGTGAAATGTCAAGGCAATTAAAAATGGTAAAAACAGTAAATAAAAAGATAAATAAAATAAGAAGAAAATAATCCTCGCGTGACAAGCTTCCAATGAAATAATGGTAAGGATTGGTCTAAGGTTGCTAAACTTATTTCTCAAGTATATTTAAGCTATCTTGTCTTTACTTACTCGACAGGGCTTTCCTAAGGTGTTCAAAAGAACCTAACAGAATAGGATGCCAAGGCATCTTCTCTCACTCAACGATCTTGGACAGCCTACCCTATTGATAAAGACACCCTTTTTAGTCGTTGAAATCCTAACCTAGTCTCTTCCGAGATCTAAGGGATTAAGTTATAATATTCCTAGGCCGGTTCAAAGCCCCTTGAAAATACCATAACCCATTGCTTTGGGGATCTTATCTTACGTTTCTTCCGAATACTTACAAGTATTTTTAGTTTAGGATTGTTTCGAATACTTAACCTTCATCTAAGATATGGACATTTCCATGCCTCTTACAAGCCTAGACGGTGAAGCATTCATAAGCAAAGCAAATAAAGAACCAAAATAAACTTAAATACACCATTAAAAATAAAGTTTAAACAACCATTAAATCAAGCACCACCAAATAAGTTAGTTCATGGTGGGGTTCGAAATATCCAAACACAAAGTCATGAAAATATTTGTTCCAACAACCCACAAATTAATAGAAAAATAGCATTAAAAGGAAAGTGAGAAGAAGCCTTCGACACGCCACCGGAGGTCTCCTCTCGGCCACCACGAACCACCTAGCTCGCTAGCTCCTTCCGGCGCCTAGCTTGCCACTCCTTGGAGCTTTATCAATGGAGGAATATCCCAAGGAAGAAGAAAGGAAAAGAAAATAAAAATGTGATTTTTTTCTGCTCTATGCGTGTGCTCTCTCTCCGTGTATCTCTCTCTCCCATGAGGTGTCACATATAATAAAAAATATCTAGGAGTAATGATGAGTTTGTTGGGTGAAAAATACCCCTCATACCCCTAGAATCACATGTTGTGCATTAACCTTATCCTCCAAGTGGCAGTGGTCCTTTGGCAGCTTTGGCAGGCGGTTACAGCAGTCCTTCACGTGCAGAGACAGGTGTCCAGTGCCAGCTGTCCTGATGCAGAAATATCTTTTTTTGTCTTTTTCTGCACTGGAAATGCCAAGGTATTTCAATCTGCTTTAGCAACGTGTGATGCCGCGGCATTACTTCCCAAAGAATCCTTTTTCTTGCTATTCCTGCACACCATAGACAAACTGCACCTTTCCCTCAGACAACACCATTAAGAAATAAAATAGCACAACCACCACAAATGCAACTATATACAACTACATGATCCTAAAATGACTAAAATGAGCTTTTAAACAAACAATAACTTAAGTGAAAAAGGCTTTAAAAGTAGCCTTTTTAGGAAGTTAACACTCCTCCTCATCCTTTGCATGTAATGACAGCTCCGTGGCCATTCTCAATGTGGGACATGGATGTTATTGGAAAATTTTCGCCCAAAGCTTCAAATGGTCATCGCTTTATTCTGGTAGCCATAGATTACTTCACCAAATGGGTAGAAGCAGCTTCTTACACAAATGTAACCCAGTCGACAATATGCAAATTCTTAAAGAAATAGATCATTTGTAGATATGGTTTACCAGAGAGGATTATCTCTGATAATGCATTGAATTTAAACAATAAGATGATGGACTCGGTCTGTAAACAGTTCAAAATAAAGCATTATAATTCCATCGCTTATCGTCCAAAGATGAATGGAGCAGTAGAGGCGGCTAATAAGAACATCAAAAGGCTCATAGAGAAGATGACCGAGACCTATAAAGATTGGCATGAGAAGTTACCATATTCTCTGTTTGCTTATCGAACTTCAGTACGGACTTCAACTAGGGCAACTCCATTTTCTTTGGTTTATGGGATGGAAGCTGTCTTACCTATTGAGGTGAAAATTCCCTCACTTCGGATTTTATAAGAGGTAAAGCTCAATGAGGCAGAATGGGTACAGGCTAAGTATGACCAATTGAATATGATTGAAGAAAAGAGATTAAAAGCTATTTGTCATGGTCAGATGTACCAAAAACGTATGATACGGGCACATGGTAAGAAAGTTCGCCTTCGAGAATTCCATGAGGGAGATTTGGTGCTTAAAAGGATTTTGCCTGTTCAGAAGGATTTCATAGGAAAATGGATGCCCAATTGGGAAGGACCTTATGTTGTCAAGAAAGCCTTTTATGGGGGAGCTCTAGTCTTAACTGAAATGGACGGATCAGAATTACCCTATCCAGTGAATTTTGACGCTGTTAAGAGATATTTCGCTTGAAGAAGAAATAAAAAAGAAAAAGAAAAATGAAAAAAATGAAAAAAAATAATAAAAAATGAAAAGAAGAAAAAGAAGAAAAGAAAAATGAGAAAAAATGAAAAATGATGGAAAAAATGAAAAAGAAGAAAAGAAAAATGAGAAAAAATGGGGAAAATGAAAGAAAAAATGAAAAAGAAAAACGAAAAGAGAAAATTAAAAAGAAAAAGAAATAAAAGGGGGTTCAAGATAAAAATCTGTAAAGGGTGTCTTGAAACCAAAGGAGGTCTCAAGTTGAAAACCCGTAAAGGACGACTTGAGTTTTTTTTTAAATTCAGAATTCGTGCATGGTGGAGGTTCTGAATTGATTTTGGAAGTGGAAAGAGCTCTTGATATGGATAGTTACAATGACAGTTAGTGATCAGGGTTGAGAATAAAGATTAATGAGTCTCGATTGAAACAACCAGGAGAAATTGAATGCACATGAGATTCAATACTGGTTTAGGGCATCAAATGATGGGAGATTTAGGAGTTTAGAAGTAGCTTCACACTCTTAAGTATCTTCACAATTTTGGAGATCCTTTTGACATAAGCTACACTCGAGTCATTCTAACGGCGTGCCAGTTTAAAAGCATTTGAATTATTGATATTTGAAGATGCGTACTCTTTTGTTCTTTTGCTTTTCCCAGTTAAAAGTTTGCCATGTAGTTACCTAAAAATTCTCTGCATTATATAAATAAAGAGATGTATTTTCTTGTTAATTTCCCTTTTGCGAACATCTTATTTTGAAAAGTTAAAACATATAGTTTAACTTGAAGTACATAAGATCATTTTGTATTATTGTGCAAAAGGTTTTGGAAAATACAGGTATTCTGAAGCTGAAAATGGTTTAAACATGTAAGCTTGTGTGGCTACGGGAAACTAAAACCTTGGAGTTCATAGAAAATCTCAGCCATTAAAAGATGACCCAAGGAGATTGTCGATTATCAAGAAGTTGGTCATGGGTACTAGTGGGTTTCAAGAAAGAAAGAAGTCAAGGTCCTGTTAAACTGAAGGATATGGTATTGATATTGTCAACTGGGGTGAACTAGTCAAATATTCTGTGCCCAATACGAAACCGAGTTCCATTGAGATCAAAATGAGATGGTGTTCTTTCGAAGAAGAAAATGCATTAAATTTCATAATTACATACATTTTAGGCATGAATAGGATCGTGGCATTCATAATTGCATGATGACTCCAAAGATAGTTGAAGATTGAAGATATTGAAGCATTGAGATGAAGATAACTAGTTTTGAGATCTTGAAAAGAATGATGTTTAGACGAAAACTAAGCCAAAGTAGATTCACGTATCCAATGGCTTCCAGATAAGTTTTCGCGATGGAGATGGATTTTCAGATTTTTTCTCAAATTTTAAATTTTTGAGTATAATATTTTCAAACATACATTAATGATTGGTAATGTTTGATTTTCAGGTTGGACCTTCGAAACAATTCAAACTTAAGCCTTCACGGAAGAGTAGTGAAGTAAATCATCTATAAGCCTTCACAGAAGAGTAGTGAAGCAAACTCGTTTGTTGAAGATTGAGTCCTATACTCTATGAAAGAATAGGGTGCGGACAAGTTTGTTGAAGATTGTTCGAGTTCTATACTCTCTGAAGGAATAGAGAGTGGACCCATTTTATTAAGATTGTTCGAGTTCTATACTTCCTGAACGGATAGAGAGCGGACCCGTTTATTGAAGATTGTTCGAGGCTTATACTCCCTGAATGAATAGGGAGTAGACACGTTATCTGAAGATTGTTCAAGTCTTATACTCCTTAAAAGAATAGGGAACAGACCCGTTATTTGAAGATTTTTCAAGTCTCGCTTATCCTGAAGTAGTAGAGAAGCGGATTAATCTTTTGAAGTTCTAATGGTCGGACAAACTTGATCATCTATTAATCTTTTCTCTATTCTCCTTGCACGATAATAAGCAAAGAAGGGCAGTTGTAGATGCTCGTTTTTGTCCGGGGCTAGATCGGAGCAGACCCGAAGCAGAGCAATTGAAGGCCCAACTCAAGCCCACGTGAATACTCCCTGGAAAACTAAAAGCAGTTATCGAGAGTTAACAAAAGATGGATTTTAGTTTTCTTAATATATCAGAAAGAAACTGTAAAGGAGGTGGGGATTAGTTTTTAATGAGCAATTAACCACCAGAAACAGGGAGATACGCGGAAAAGAGGGCAGAGAGCAAAGAAAAAAAAAAGAGGGAACAAGAAATTATTAAGCATTACAGACTAAAAAAGGAAGAATTGGAGAGATATTAGCAATTAACCAGGGGCAAAGCAAAAAAAAAACCTCCATGATTGTTTCTCTTACAGAAAATAAGAACAAACAGAAAAACATTGTACTAATTTTCCCCCTATTTTGGAGATCAAAGGAAACTGAAGAGTTTGCTTGTTTCAACGAACCAAAACAATCAAGGAAAAAGTCTAATTCTTTCAAGGAATCATGACCTTAAGTTTACATTCGAAATAAATAAAAGAGAATTTGGGGTTAAATCACCTGGGTTATACGGACTCAAGTGGAGTCTTGTTGACTCCATTTGTTTTTAGTATGGGCTGTGTTATCAAAAAGAAAAGAGGTTGAAATTAGATTAGTAAGCATAATTTACAAAACAAGGTAAAGTGAATCGAAGTAGGGTGTAGAGAGTATACTATTCACCTCATTTTGGAGCTCTCGCTGGTGAGTTGAACGGCTGTCGAGGTGCGGCACGCCCCGGGGGAGCATTCGGCCATGTGGAGGGATGAGAGCTTTAGTCGTTAGGGGAGAGGCTCGCTTTTTTTGGTTTTTTTAGGAGAGATGGCTGTTGGGTTTTGGCCGTAAAGGGAGCCATCATTGCGTCAAGGCGGCGATGGTTGAACGACCATGGCCATTTCGGCCGATTGGATAGGAAGGTAAAGGTGAGAAGGGGTCTTCGTGGGTTGAGTTGGGTGGTCGTTCGATGGCCCGTGTCTTGGCTGACGCTCAGTAAGAGGAGAGGGTCGTCGTGAGTGGTCACCGATGTGACCTTGTTGCTTGGAGGTGGGCAGCGCCATGCGTGGTCGATAAGAAAGGAGGAAGAGAGCCAGCTGTGTGTTGGTAAATTAGTTTAGGTTTGTTTTATTTAGGGTATATATTAGGTTTTTAGGATAATTTAGGTTTTTAGTCCTCCAAATGTATTCATTTTTACACCTTAGTCACCTTTAGGACTACTTTAGAATTTAACCTTTTGTGTTTGTCCTAATTTTGCTGTTTTTCCAGTTTAATTTTAGTTATAATTTTGTTAGGTTATTTACATGTAGGTCCCTTGTTTATGCATATACTTATATTTAGGTCCTTGGTTTATTTTTGATTTGCAAGCTGAATTTTACATTTATTTAAATTTAGTCATTTTTTAATATGTACATATATATATTTTAATTTATAGTTTAACATGTTATGATTTTGTTTTTATATTTAGGTCACATGTATACATAATATGTTAATATGCATAATTTATGATTTTTAATAAAAATATATGTATATAAATTTTTGTATGTCACGTTGTATGATGTTTTTAATTTTGTTTAATTAATTTTGGCATGACATCCTTTTTTGCACGATTCGCATAGTAACCTCATTTGCATAACTCAACATAATACACAATTGGATTAAGGGTAATACACTTTTAATTTAAAATTGTTTTAAGTGGGTTGTCATAATGCATTTGAGGTCTGCTTTTAATGATTTTAAAATAAAAGTGTATCCCGAAAGTGAAACCTAAAAATCGATTCTTCACCTAAAATTTGGGAATGGAAGAAAAAGAAATGTTCGGCTATTTAAACTTATCGAGAAAAGGTTGTTATAGCTTTTAAGATCTGGTCTCGATATTTGTAAATAATCGAACATTCTTTATCTTTCTAAAATGACTCGGTAATGTTAATTTAATTCATTTGAGTGCTTTTGAACGTTTTTAAATTTATATCTTTGTTTTATGGGATTAAAAGTCAAATTAAGTTCGAATTTGCAAAGTTTATTGCAAAGACGTTAATTAATCGACTAGGTACCGATTTAGGGCATTGTGGGGGTGCTAATCCTTCCCCACACGTAACCGACTCCCAGACTCATTTTTTTGTAACGTAGACCTCAATTTGTTATTTTAATTAAAATTAATTTTTATTTAAAATGACAAAGCATTTTTGGGTGCCCAATCACACCCTAATCAAAGATTGGTGGCGACTCTTCGAACCGTATTTTTTCGATTGTAAAGGAAATCCAAAATTTTTCGAAACGAGAGGTCTTTTAAATCACATTTGTTTTTGAATAAAAAAGAGGATAATTAAGAATTAATGTGGTTTTCAAAATATCACTTTTTCACATTTAAGAAAAAAATCGTTTCGACATGTTTAATAGAAATTATTCAATTGTTGGATTTTAGTTTTGAATAAAATTAGTTGCGATAAATAAGGTACTGAACAAAATTATGATATGTATGTGAACAAAAATCAGGCATATAATTCGGTTTTAGGATTTTAATCTTGTTGTTCAACAAAATTTATTTGATTTACTGTTGATAACATAAATCGTTTGGATGTAACAACATTGTTACAAATTTTGTTTTAGAATTTTAATTTCTAATTAAATTTTGTTGTTCAACAGAAACAAATGGTAAAATAAATTGAATTAACTTTCAATTTATTGTTGGAATATTTACAAATTTTGGTTACGTGTTTTAAATGAAACAATGGTAACCCTACTGATTCACCTAACTCGTGTTTTGAAATGTTGATTCCTATTCAGATTTTGAATAAAATTCAATGATGTCAGTGGTTGTGAGCCACAACGAGAATATGGTCAAATAAGATGTCAGACTTTGAATCCTATTTAACGATGTCACAAAAGATGTTATATTTAATCATGTTGAATATGGTCAAATATAGGATGATCCTCCTATTCATAGAGAGGATGAGATATACACTGTTGCCATTAAATCTTAAAACCATTCTAAGTTTCTATATTATAAATACATCTTGAATGGATTGTCAGATACACCATATGAAGTGTATAGTATCCATAAGATTGCTAAAGAATTATGAATGACATTTGACTATGTTTTAAGTTGTCATAGAACATGTGGAGGAAGCTATTTTATCAGCAAATTACTTTTAAATAAGGTAACTTACAAGAAAATAGGCGAGATACCATATGAGTTATGGAAATGTAAAAGCTTTCCTACAACTACATCAAAGTGTGGGGGTGCCTTGTATAAGTATAATGGTAAGTCGAGACACAAACGTTGTCGACATAATATCATTAAACAATTGATCTTAACTAGAATTATCTATATTGATTTTGTAAGATCAAAAGATAACATTGTGGATCCGCTAAATAATGAGTTGAATCGAGATTAAATTGATAAACATCGAAAGGAATGTGACTAAAGCTCATTAATATATAAGACATTATGTGAAAGAAAACCCAACTTAGTTGACTGGAGATCCCAAGATCTAAGTTAAATGAGACAACCTACTTGCATAGACCTTGTAAGGTCACTGTGGGGGTTCTTATCCCCAAGTACATTCCTATGATGAAAACAATGACTAAAATGTGGAAAAGGTTAAGCGATACTTTTAATGACCACTATGTGTTTCGGGGATCCGAACAACATAAGTCACCTATGTGAGAGTGAAGTGGAGCCACTTCAAAGAGACTATTGGGGTGTAGTTCTCTAAGCTTTTACAGAGCCGAGAGATGTCCACGGCTATATGGACATAACCATGAGAACCAAATTCTTGTCAGTGAGGTATGTCATCACTTACACTAACGACAGGACAGTTCAAGGACATCACGTCTACTGGACAACCAATAATGTAAACATATTTTCACAAGGGAAGGTTCAAAGGGGGATGCCTACCCATCCTATGCAAATATCGAACGTAGAATCTATCACCATATTGAGTCATTGTTTGAACCATCAAGTTCATTCATGTGGGGGATTGTTGGAAAAATTGAATGAATTGATGCTATTTATAACTAATTAATTATAAGTTATGTCACTTGATGAATGAACTTAATTTTTGGTTTAAAGTTGCATCTATTCAATCATACCTATTCAACAATTCTCTTCATGAAAAGATTAAATCCTTTCATGAAAAGGTTAAGCCTTTTCATTAAAAGGAGAAGTCTTTTAATCAAAGGGTTTAGTCATTTTATCGAAAGATCTTAACCTCTCAATCCACTTCCTCTCCCTATATATAGGCTAGTTTAGGCACAATTAGACACAAGTTACATGAGTTTAGAACTTTGGAATTGGAAAAACACTTAGAAAATTCCTTCAAATTTGTTATTTTCGGTGATAGAGGAAGGCAAGATTGTGTTCAACGGATCACTACGGTTGTGCTTATTATTGTGATTGTTTGTTTTTGTTTCCTGGGAGACCGATATCCAACGTTACTCAAAGCATCTACGAGAGGACGAATCTATCTTAAGGAAATTGTTCATATAGGCCTCAACAAAAATCCTTATTCGGTTTATCTTACTCTACTCATATGATTCCGTGTCTACACATGAGTAACAAGTTTCATTCTTCTATTTTAATTCTTTATAATTATTTTGTTTCGTTCAATTATATAATATTATTATTATTTCGGATTAACATTTTTCTAACAAGTTATAACTCATCAAACCATAAACTAAGCAATTCATCTCTTTTTCTCCCATAACTGTGAGCGACTTTCCACTGATGAGAACTTAACAACTACCAGCAGTCTGTACCATGGACATAACTTTTCCTCGACACCATCAAAATTTAATGTTTCCTGTATTACATCTAAACTACACATAAGTTTGATTTGACACAAAAGGCAATATTCCCTCCAACTCACCTTTGTACTTGGAATGAAAAAGTGGTTAAGGTTTTCTATTTCCAATGGATTAGAGCTCTTAATATTTAATACTACAATATCAAACCCTGACTTGCCTGTTAGGTTAATGTCACACCCTAAAAATATTAATATTTAACTATTAAGATAAATTAACATTTTATTAGAATATGAAGATTGATATGAAACTCTAGCAAAGTTAAGGGAATTGGGACTTGTTTACCCTTCATCACATGGTTAGTTGAAATGGAGGTTGAACTTTTCAACTTATGGGGAATAGATTTCATGGGACCCTTCCCCACATCTTTCGGAGATCTGTATATTCTCTTAGCAGTGGATTATGTGTCCAAGTGGGTTGAAGCCATTGCAACACCTAAAAATGATTCCAAGACCGTGCTCAAGTTTTACACAAGAATATATTCACACGTTTTGGAACACCACGAGCTATCATTAGTGATGAGGAACACATTTTGATAACAAATTAATTGCCAAGGCATCAAAACGATATGGAGTGTGACATCGGATAGTTATGGCATATTACCCTCAGACTAATGGTCAAGCCAAAGTCTATAATCGAGAAATCAAACAAATCTTTGAGAAAGTGGTCAACCCAAGTTGAAAGGACTAGTCACCAAAGTTAAATGAAGCACTATGGGCTTATCACACAACATTCAAGACACCGTTAGGAATGTCCCCGTTGAAGCTCGTCTACGGTAAAGAATGCAATTTATCGGTGAAACTTGAACATAAGCCCTATTGGACCATTAAGAAGTTAAACATGATGCTCAGCTTGCTGGAGAAAGAAGACTCTTGAAACTGAAAGAAATGGATGAATTCAGAGCACACGCCTACGAAAATGTCCGCCTATACAAAGAGAAAAGAAAAGTATGGAATGATAGAAAAATATTGCCTATGAAATTTTATTCGGGACAATAAGTATTGCTCTATAATTAACGACTCAAATTATTCCCAGACAAGCTAAAGTCAAGATGGTCAGGACTATTCATCGTACATCAAGTTCATAACAATGGAGTAATAGAAATCAAGAACCGAGATAATGAATCCATTTTCAAGGTGAACGAGTAGAGACTAAAGGAATACAAAGGAGTATCAGTCATGCAGGACAAACCGGCATCAACAACACATGATGCCCAAGAGTTTGCCTTACTTACTTGAACAAAATTTGTTGCCTAAGCAATGGAAATCTGAATTTTATACATAAATAAATTAAGTTATTTTATGCACCCATTATCCATTTTACTTTATTTCAGTTTTCTTTATTTATTGTAGGAATGCAAAGTACATGTGGCAGCATGGGAAGAGAGTTCACGCATAAAAAGAAGAGAAACCCTAGGGCATGGAAAATTTGGGCGACATATTTAAAGATGGAAAATATCTTTTCCCCCACTTTACGTCCAATCAGAAATTAAGTAATCAATGCAAAATATTTTTCCCCTCTTGTTTTGACCGAATTGCCCTAAAGAAACCACCCATTAACTTTCCAGAAAAACCACCTAAACTCTATCTTTATCATCGTGCTTCACTCTCTCTCTACTTCAAGAAACTATTTTTTCAACAAAATTTCCCCCATCACTGCCACTAAACTCACTGTACCAAAACAAGTATCATGTATAGATCGAAGAAAAACCCAGCCCCGACACAAAGCTTTGAGCATTTTCAAACAGCCAAAGCCGAGGCACGATTCAAGAACCTTAAAAAACGACAAGTGTATTTAGAAGACGATTTCGTTTTTCCATCAGAGAACAAAGAGCTATTTGAACCGAAGGTCATAGATGTGGTTCGAAAGCACAACTGAGAGAAGTTTTCTCGCCACCCTAAAGTCGTAGCATTGCTGATGGTTAGAGAGTTTTACGCTCAACTAGAAGACCATTCCAACCATACTGTGTGTGTCAGAGGGAAACTCCTTCGATTTTCCCCTTCAACACTCAACATATATTTCAAGTTAAGGAAAGTAGAGGATCAACATAAAAGGTTTGTGGCTGAGGCAGACCAAGAGACTTACGAAGGAGTACTCGAAAATCTTTGCTTCGGGTGGGATAAGCTCGAGGGGAATGCACCAACAAGGAAAAGGGTCGATCGCTGAGCCCTTAAGCCGGTTGTAAAATTATGGAATCATTTTATGAAAGGCAAACTTATGACAATCTTTTATAATACAACAGTGGTCGTGAAAAGACTGATGTTGTTACACTCAATAATACACGAGAGAAAAATCAACGTTGGTGAACTCATCTTCGAGAAAATCCATGAATACGCCAAAAATCTGGGGTAATCTCTTATTTCGTAATTTGATCACTGCTCTATTTAGGAAAAAGAAGGTCCCGGAGCAACCCTTTGAGGATTTCATCAAATCCAAGGAGGGAATCACCAAAAAGAAAATACCAGAATTGATTAGTTTTGATGGTAACGCCCCGCATGAAGGATTAGAGAGAGGAGAAAAATCTGTTGCCGCGGCCAAAATGGCAGCAGTGGTCACTTACACATTAGAAACGCGTGAAAAGATTGAGCACCTAGAGAATCATATTGAGATATTCTTTGGGTATGTCAAGGCACAGGACGTACAACTAAACACCTTCTTCAAGGAGCTGCTCCCGATCACAAATGATAATCTGCCCCTGATGTCATTCTAAAGCATACTGCTAGCGGCAACACATTCTAATCCTCGACATCGAATATTCTCCCATAGGTACCCACAAATATTCCACCACTGGCCACTCATGTCTCACCAATACCAGAGGAAAACTAGGGCGACACAGATGAATTTCTCAGCTCCTCCTCCTTCCCTACCTCTGAAAGCACTCACGAGATTCCACCCAACTTCTTCACCAATGAAGATTTCACTCTTGCCCCGGCGTAACCTGAGCAAGCTCAAGTACAGTCCCCAACCCGTCAAGCAGCTCCAGTCCCTAAAATAGATCAAGGCAAAGATCCAGTTCCTGCACAACCCGCTCCAACCGTTGAACAACCTACACCATCACAAGCCCATAGCACCAAGAGCCACATCAAGAGAATGGCAGGTCGGGTCCTTCAACTATCACCCTCGATGATAGCAGCAGTAATTCGGATTAAAGAATCCCCTCCTCTTAAATGATGACGAACGAGGGTGTCCAGTCAACCACACCACTACAGTAAGTTCGCATCTTAATTTTTTCCTTTTCTTTCAGCATTTGCATATAGATACATGTAGTTTAGTTTTTAATGCATTGAGGATAATGTATCCCTCAAGTTTGGGGGAGGTATTGTAACATACTTTTTTAAATAGCAATGAATGATATTTGGTTGAAAATTTTGTTTGTCATGACATAAGCATGTTAAGTTTATCGTTTGGAATGTATTAATGAAGCACAATGATAAATATATAATTGGATTACCTAGGCCAGAATTATTGTAAAGGCTGTCAAAAGGAGAGAACCAACCCTAGGTCTGATTCCTTGAATATTTATAAACATGATTGTAGGCTGTCTCTGCTTAAGGTAATCAATAAAATTTGTAGGAAATAACTTTCTGCTTGCCGAGACATCAAAATATTTTAAGGTTAAGGTTAAACTTCATAATATTTAAAACTTGAAGAATAAAAGGGACACTCCTCTATGAAAGGGCATAATAAAAAAACTCCATAAAGAACTAAGAGTTACCGAGGTATATGGGTGAATGAAAGTAGTCAGAGGATAACTCTACCCGACTATATGGGCATGGAAGGTATGCTTCCTTTCACCTAGAGTGTGGGAAGATGGTGTGATGAGCTGACTCCCCTAAAAAAAGTTGATAAATAACTAGGATTAGATGCTAAGCTTGACAAATAATTTGATGCCTTGACAAACCAAAAACACTTACTTTAGATTTTCTAATTACTTCAATACATAGACTGATTACAATCATGCACACACAATAGCAAGTAATTTTGACTAGGGAATGTACTTGACTGATATGACAGTCAAACATGTTGAGGCCAACTTTTAGCTGAGGGCTGAAATCTCAATCCACATGATTTCTTTAACATTGCTTTGCCATGACAATTTTAATTTTTCTCTAACTATTGTACATTGCTGAGGACAAGCAATAACTTAAGTTTGGGGGTGTGGTAACTGTATAAAAAGACTCAATTTCTAGTCTTTTTACTTAAGTTATTGTTCGTCTAAACAAAATATACACAACATTTTAGTTGCATTTAGGTTATATTTGTTTGTGGTGGATAAGTTTTGCTTCAGCAAAATTTATTTGGTTTGACTGATGCTGCTGAGGAGAAAGGGTTTATTTGGATTGTGTATTGCAGGAAATTTACGGAGGAAGAACATTTCAGTTGCGACAACGTAATTTGTAATGGCCAATGGAATAGAGAAGTTGACAAACGTGAGGAGCAAATTTATCTCAGTGAGGCAAGGTTTATTTGGAAAGTCTGAAGCGATATGACGAAATCACCTATGTCACATGCCAGTTGTACGAAACCCTAGGGGATTTCCCTCTATAAATACCCAACCATAGCCGCCAAAGAAAGAGAAGAAGGAAGTTAGAAAAGCATTACTGAAAGTGTGAGAAAACAACTACAATTCTTCCCCACCGACTACCAACCAACCTTTCTTGGTGTCCTCCATAGCCAGACTGTATCGGAGTGGGTTTGTATTAAAATGATGATACTTGGATGACTTTTTGATAACACCATGAACTGTCTTACTTGGTGTTAATCTTTGTGTTGTCTAAACAATTATTTTATGCTTTATGAATGATGAATTATGATTATGCTCATGACTGTTTTGTTCATTATTTGAATATTTTACCTTGACACCGTAATAGCTTCGAGAGAATGCCTGGGTTTGGGTGAAACATGTCTTGGCAATGTAAGAGAGTCGAAAGATTTCCTTTTGTCTATATATTTATTCTTAAATTCGAGAGAATTTAGATGGATCAACGTGAACAATGGAATGGATCCGGGATGGTGAAGTTCTAATTTGTCTACCTTAGAGATAAGAAGTTGGTTTCAATCGACTAAAAGGGATGAACACTTAAGTAGGATAGATAACAACTATAGTTTACGCTGAGAGGTATTGCTACAACAACAGTATGACAAACCAAGGGTTGTAGTTAACGCCGAGGAGTATTGCCATAACAATCATCTAAGAACACTTAGTAATCTTGTCGGGCAGTTTAAGCATGTCTTAATAATTCATTCTAAACTTAGAATAATTGCTTGTAAATACAAAAGATTAGCACGAGTGCTCTATGATAAGTCTGACTATGTGAGGTTGTTTTGAATATATTTGAATCAACGTTTGTCTTTGCTTTATTTATTTTACTTCGATAAGTTCTGCATTTTATTTTGCCTCAACTAAACTTTCTGTAATCATAGTTTATAGTGTTTTATTGTTTATTAATAATAGTTTTCAAGTTTTACAAGATAGTAGGAATTAGATTGTGACAACTAGTTCAGGTTATGGTGAAGTTTAAAAACTTTCGACCAATCCCTGAGGAGATGATAACTCACTTACCCTAGATGATAACTCACTTACCCTATATTACTTGATTCGATTATGTATACTTGCACAAAATTGCTTGTCTTAACATATACATTTACAAGCGATCAGTTCTTCAGGAAAAGACGATAGGTCTTCAGTGGTAACTGGTAATAGTTCCTTGAAGAAAGTGTTTAGATGTGTATCTCTGGCCTTGACATAATTGAAGAACGTCTACATATGACCTTCAAAGCGTTCTAGCTAATTCTGTGTCTCCCGAGTGTTGGTGACCACAACCACTATTCTCTCCACGGCTATAGATTTGGCACCTTGTTCTAATCCTTTAGTTAGAGTATCATAATCAAAACTCATCATCTCTGGCACCTTTTTATTGGTGATTCCCTCATTTGATTTGATAAACTCCTCCAAGGGTTCATAAGGGACATTTTTCTTCCTGCATAAAGCAGTGATTAAATTGGAAAAAGTAAGTTACCTCTGGCCCACTTTGCATATTCGTAGACCTGCTCGAAGATAATTTTACTCACATCAATCGAATGCCCATAGATGATGGAATGCAACAACATTAATCGTCGTAGCAACACTATGGTGTTGTATGAGGTAGGCATCAACTTGCCCTTCATGAAATGTTTTCGTAGATTTGTTACTGGTTTAAGGGCATGAAGATCGACACATATTCGGTTGGGGGCTCTCCCTTCAAACTTTCCCAGCCAAAACACAAGTCCTCCAACACATCATCGTAGGTCTCAGAATCTATCTCGGCAAGAAATTTATTATGTTGATTTTCGACTTTGCCAAGTTTAAAATATTGGTTGATAGTAGAGGGAGTGAGAGGAATGAACTTCCCTCAAACATAAATAGAGTGATGGGATGAGTCTTCTAGATGCGTATAAAACTCCCGGACCAGTGTCAGTGCCACCGCCTTAGGATACCGGGTAAACTTTTCCCAGTTGTGCTTCCGAACAATGTCCATCACCTCTGGCCCGAACGGTTCCTCGTCAGTCTCAAGGAAGACAAACCCATCCTCCAGGTAGACTTGGAGTTTCTACAGTGCCTTAAATTTTGTCTTAGCCTCAGCACTTTGGAAGCGCTGAAAACTTGTAGCCACGACGGACGATGTGGAAGTACTAGGATTTGACTTAGAGCAAGATATGGTTTCTAGATAATAGATTTTTTTGGAGAGAGAGAAGATTTTGGACGAAAACTATGGAGGTTTTGGTGAAAGAGAAAAAAACAAAAGAAAAACATGAAAATAGTGTGAAAGAGGAAGGTGAGAGAGAGAGAGAGTAAAGTTTGCGATTTTGGAGAAATATGTGAGTAGTGGGTGATTTCTTGGGGGTAAATAGGTAAAAAAACATAACAAAATAAGATATGCTTATTAATGCAAAAGCATTTTTATATGATGAAAAAGAATAAAATAATGAAAGAAAAAACTTTTCCTCTTAAAAGTGCCACTAAATAATTTATTAGGGTTTGCTTTCTTCCATGCATGAGATTTAACCCTAAGCTGTCACATGTCATAAGATTACTAATAGAGACAATATTAGAGAAGAAAATTGAAATAAAATACTCGTGCAGAATAAAATAAGGATAACTATTTATGTACAGAGTGCAAATTATGTTGCCTAGAAACAAAATTTGTTCAGGAAACAGGAGCAAACTCTTGGGCATCGTGGAGTAGCGACGTAGCTTTATCTTGTAGGATTGGTGCTCTATTTTATGCCTTCAGTCTTTGACCATTCACCTTAAAAATTGCCACACCATCCAAGTTCGAGATTTAAATTGCGTCGTGGCTTTGTACTTGATGCACTCTGAAAGGACCTGAACATCGGGACTCAACTTACCTGGAAACAACTTGAGTCTTGAATTATAGAACAATATTTGTTGTCCCGTAAAAAATTTCCTTGGCACAATTTTTCTGTCATGCCATCTTTTTGTCTTTTCTTTGTAAAGGTGGGCATTTTAATATGTCTGAGCTCTAAATTTGTCCATCTAGTTTAATTTCAACAATCTCCTTTCTCCAGCACATTATTGATAACTCCGTAAAAAGACTCAATTTCCAGTCTTTTCACTTAAGTTATTGCTCGTCTAAACAAACTATGCATATCATTTTAGTTACATTTAGTTGCATATAGGTTATATGAGCTTGTGGCGGATAAATTTTGCTTAGGCAAGATTTATTTGGTTTGACTGATGTTGTTGAGGAGAAAGGGTTGTTTGCATTGTGTTTATGTAGGAAACTTACAGAGGAAGAACATTTCAGTCGTGACATAGTAAATTTGCAAAGGCCAATGGAACAGATGAAAACATGAGGAGCAGATTTATCTCGCTAAGGCAAGGTTTATCTGAAGAAGTCTGAAGTCGGTGTGATGAAATCGCCTATATCACAATCCAGCTGGATGACCTCTTCACGTGCAAGCAAGCCTTAACTATTCTGATAGCCGCCTTTCCTTTTTAGTCTGGACATTTAATAACGATCATTTAAGGAAACTCCAAAAGCATGCAAAGCCCTAGGAGATTTTTCCTTATAAATAACCAGCCGTAGCCGCCAAAGATAGAAGGCAAGGAATAAGAGAGAAGAGCTTTACCCAAGGCGTGAGCAAGTAACTGCAGTGCTTTTTCACCGTCTACCCACCGACCTTTCTTGGTGTCCTCCATAACTAGACTTTAGTAGAGCGGTGATCAGGTCTCGAGAGAGACTGATCGCCAAGGCAGGCGTAGTGCTGATAAAAATCGTCGCTACAGAGCCCCCGGTTTTGGGAGTCGTTCTTCGTTGTTCTTAACTCTTTATCTATTTGGGGTTGTATTAAACATTGAATATTGAATGACTTTTGATAGCATCATGACTGTCTTACTTGATGTTAAACTTTTTTTTGCCTGAATAATATTCTTAAGTTTATGAATGATGACTTTTGTTTTGCGTATGATTTTTTTGCTCATCGTTTAAATATTTTACCTTACGTTATAAGAGCATCGAGAGACCGCCTGGGGTTTTGGTAAAACATGTCTTGGCAATGTAAGAGCATCGAGAGATAGCCTTTTGTCTAGATAATGATTCTTAGATTGGAGAGAATTAAGATAGATCCAAGTGAGCAATGGAATGAATCTGGGATGGTGAAGTTCTAACTTGTTACCTTAGAGATAAGGAGTGAGTTTCAATCGACTAAAAGGGATAGACGCTAGAGTAGGATAGACAAAGCCTATAGTTTATGCTGAGAGGTATTGCTACAACAACAGTTTGACAAACCAAGGGTTATAGTTAACGCTTAAGAGTATTGCCATAGCAACCATTTAAGAATACCTAGTAATCCTGTTGGGAAACTTTCATAAGTCATAATAATTCATTATAGACTCAGAATAATTATTGCCAAAGCAAAAGTTTAACATCAGTGCTCTGTGATATGTTTGAATATGTGAGGTTGTTTGCATTATATTTGAATCAACACTTGTCTTGCTTTATTATTCTACATACTTATTTTTCCTCGACCAAACTTTCCTGCAATATTTAAATCACTTATTTGTTTTATTAATATTAGTTATTAAGCTGACAATCTAGTAGGACTTAGTTTCTAACACTAGTTCTAGTTGTGGTGAAAATATATTTATCGACCAATCCATGTGGAGATGATACTCACTTACCCTATATTACTTGAATCGATTGTGTATACTTGCACAAATTTTCTTGCCTTAACATATACATTTACAAGCGATCATGTTTTTGGCACCATTGCCATGGATCGAACTCGGGTCATCCTTTGCCATCACATTTGAAATATGTTTATTTAGGAGTTGATGAAGCTCTACCAGTAATAATTTCTACCAACCTAACCTCCGAACAGGAGAATAGTTTGTTGAATGTTTTGTCACAGTATAGAAAAGCTATCAGATAGACAATGACAGACTTGAAGGGAATCAGTCCGACCATATGCATGCATAAAATCAACCTTGAAGATAGCCATAGCACTTCGGTGGAACCCCAAAGAAGGCTCAATCCAATCATGAAGAATGTAGTCATGAAGGAAATCATAAAATAGTTAGACGCATGAGTAATGTATTCTATATCTGGTAGTTCATGGGTCAGCCTGGTGTAGTGTGTGCCAAAAAAGGGTGGTGTGACTGTGATTAAAGGCAAACATAACGAACTCCTCACTACAAGAACAGTTATAGGATGACGCATATGCATGGATTATAGGAAGCTCAACAAAGCCACAAAGAAAGACCATTTCCCCTTCCCTTTCATCGACCAAATGCTTGATAGGTTACTGCTTCCTCGATGGATACTCATGGTAAAACCAAATAGCCATAGCACCAGAGGACCAAGAGAAAACTACTTTCATATGCCCGTATGGTACCTATGCATTTAGACGAATGCCGTTTGGATTGTGTAACACTCCAGCTATATTCAAAAGATGCATGATGAAATCTTTTCAGATATGGTGGAAGAATGCATGGAAATATTTATGAATGATTTCTCCATCTCCGGTGATGATTTTGACCGATGTCTCGATAATCTATCCAAGGTACTGAAACAATGTGAAGAAGCCAACCTAGTGTTGAATTGGGATAAATGCCATTTTATAGTGACTGAAGGAATAGTGTTGGGTCACAAAATTTCATGCCGAGGCATTGAAGTCGATAAAGCCAAGGTGGACGTGATTGCTAACCTACCCCCACCCACCAATGTGCGAGGTGTACACAGTTTCCTTGGACATGTAGGCTTCTACAGGCGGTTCATAAAAGATTTTTCTCAAACCTCTAAACCCTTATGTATTTTGCTTCAACCAAATCATCCATTTGAATTTACTAATGATTGTTTGAAAGCCTTCATAGATTTGAAGAAAACACTTTCGGTAGCACTAATCGTTGTCCCACCAGACTGGAACGAACCATTTGAACTCATATGCGATGTCAGTGACTATGAAGTTGGAGCAGTGCTAGGGCAATGAAAAAAGTAAAATCTTTAATGTCATATACTATGCGATCTGTAGTCTTAATGATGCACAAGTAAACTATACCACCACTGAAAAGGAACTTTTAGGAGTAGTATTTGCATTCGATAAGTTTAGGCAATACCTAATAGGCACTAAGGTAATTGTGCATACATATCACTCAGCCATTAAATATCTGATTAATAAAAAAGATGTAAAGCCTAGACTAATTCGATGGATATTATTACTACAAGAGTTCGATTTAGAGATTAAGGATAGAAAATGTATAGAAAATCAAGTGGCAAACCATTTGTCTAGGCTAGATAAAAAACCTGATTATCTTGACATAACAGAAATTAAAGAGGATCTCCCTGATGAGAAAATATTTTTTTTCACGACTACACCGTGGTATGCTGACATTGTTAACTTTCTTGTTAGTGGTATTGTTCCTCTTGATTTAACTAGCCATGAAGAAAGAAGTTTCGACATGATGTGCAACTTTACTACTGGGATGAACCGTTTCTATTCAAGCAATGCGAAGACCAAATAATCCGAAGATGCATTCCAGAAGAAGAGTAAAAAGATATTCTACACCAGTGCCACTCGTCACCATGTGGAGGGCATTTTGGTGGAATGAGAACAGCAACGAAAGTCCTTCAATCTGGATTTTATTGGCCAATCTTGTTCAAGGATACGCATTAATTCTATAAGTCATGTGATAGATGCCAACGAACAGGAAATATATCAAAAAGGTATGAGATGCCATGACAAAATATTATGGAAATCGAACTCTTTGACGTATGGGGAATAGACTTTATGAGACTTTTTCCCACATCTTTTGGAGATTTGTACATTCTCTTGGCAGTGGATTATATATCAAAGTAGGTGGAGGCCATCACAACACCTAAAAATGATTCCAAATTGGTGTTAAAGTTTTTGCACAAAAATATACTCACCCGATTTGGAACACCACGAGCTATCATCAGCGATGAATGCACACATTTTGACAATAAATTGATTGCCAAGGCATTGAAATGATATGAAGTATGCCATAGGATTGCAATGGCGTATCACCCTCAAACGAATGGACAAGCTGAAGTATCTAACAGGAAATTAAACAGATCATTGAGAAAGTGGTCAACCCAAGTCGAAATGACTGGTCACCAAAGCTAGATGAAGCACTATGGGCTTATCGCACAATATTTAAGACACCATTAGGAATGTCACCATTCAAACTGGTCTATGGAAAAGAATATCATATGCCTGTTGAATTAGAACATAAAGCCTACTGGGCCTTCAAAAAGCTAAACATGGATGCTTAGCTTGCTAGAGAAAGAAGACTCTTGGAACTGAAGGAGATGGAAGAATTTAAATCACACGCATACGGGAATGCCCGCCTATATAAAGAGAAAAAATGATGGCATGACAGAAAAATATTGCCAAGGTAATTATATTCTGGACAACAAGTACTGCTTTACAATTCACGTCTTAAGTTATTCCCAGGCAAGTTAAAATTATGATGGTCAGGACCATTTATAGTACACCAAGTCCATAACAATGTAGCAATTGAAATCTAGAACCAAAACGATGGTTCCATCTTCAAGGTGAACGGACAGAGACTCAAGTAGTACAAAGGAGCCCCAGTCATGTGCGACAAATTGGAATCGTTGGCACATGATGCCCAAGAGTTTGCTATATTTACTTGAACAAAATTCGTTGCCTAGGTAATGAAAATTTGAAATATGTACATAAATAAATTAAGTTATTTTTGCTTTCATTATCCGTTTTATTTTATTATCTTTCTTTATTGTAGGCAAGCAAGGAACACGTGGCAGCATGGGGAGTTAGAGCATGCATGAGAAGAAAAGGAAACCTTAGGATGCATGGTTTTGGCGGCAGAATAAAGAGGGAAATAGATCTTTTTGCCCCACTTTATGTCTAATCATATATTTTTCATTAAATGCAAAAATATTTCCCCTTCGTGTGTAACGACAAAACTACCCCGAAACGACTCATTACTTTCTAAAAAAAAAATCGTGCAACTTCTTCTTCTTCATCGTGCCTCATTCTCTCTTTACTAAACAAGAAAAACTTTCTTTCTCTCAACGAATCCCTCCCCTTCGCCACCACTGATTTCACAAAACCAACCAAGTACAATGGTAAGAACAATGAAATCCCCAGCCCTAACACAGAATTTTGAACGTTTCCAAACTGCAGAAGCAGAAGCACACTTCAAAATCTTTCAGAAACGTCAAGTATATTTGGAAGATGGATTCGTCTTTCCAGCCATGGATAAGGAACCGTTTGGACCGGAAGTGATGGACATGATACGGAAACATAAACGGGAGAAGTTTGCTCGCCATCCCAAAGTCGTAGCACCGACGATGGTAAGGAAGTTCTATACCCATCTCGAATACCCATCCAACCACACAGTGTACGTCCGAGGGAAGCTCATTCGATTTTCCCCTTCAGCACTTAATAAATACTTTAAGTTGGGGAAAGTGGATTAGTAGAACAAGTGATTCGTGGCTAGGCATATCAAGAAATGTACAACGGAGTGCTCGAAGATTTATGATTCGGTTGGGCCAAGTTCGAAGGGAGTGCCCTAATGAGGAAAAGAGTATATCACCGAGCCCTAAAGCCTAGCCTGAAGTTGTGGAACCATTTTCATAAAAGCAATGATAATTAGTTGAAAATTTTGGTTGTCATGACATAAGCAGGTTAAGATTATTATTAGGAATGAATTAGGGATGCTCGATGATGAATGTATAATTTGATTGCCAAGGCCAGAATTATTGATAAGACTATCTAAAGAAGAGAACCAACCTTAGGCCCTGATTCTTTGAAATTCATAAACATGATTGTAGGCTGTATTTGCTTAAGGTAATCTGTAAAAAAATTTGGATAAGAACTTTCTCCTTGCTGAGACTTCAAAAATATTTTAAGTGTGAAGTGAAAACTCTCTGGTGTTTAAAAACTTGAAAAATAATAAGGGACACTCGTCTGTGCAAAGGCATAAATAGAAAAACTCCATAAAAAATTAAGAGTAGCCAAGGCATACGAGTGAGTGAAAGTAGTCACAGGATGACTCTGCCCGACTAGCTTGGGGGTGGAAGGTAGGTTCCCTTTCACCTAGAGTGGGGAATGGTAGGAGTGATGAGCTGAATCCCCTAAAAAAGTTGATAAATAACTAGGAGTATAAATTAAGCCTGACAAATAATTTGTTGCCTTGATAAACCAGAAGTGCTTACTTAAGTTTTCTAATTACCTTTATGCATAGACTGATTACAATCACGCACATACTATAGCAAAGAATCCTGACTAGGGAAGGGACTTAACTGATATGACTGTCGAACATGTTGAGGCCAAACAATTTTTTTTTGCTGAGGGCTGAAATCTCAAACCATATGATTTTCTTAACACTGCTTGCCATGACAATTTTGATTGTCTTCTAGCTATTGTACATTGCTTGAGGACAAGCAATAGCTTAAGTTTGGGGGTGTGATAAATCCGTAAAAATAATCAATTTCTAGTATTTTCACTTAAGTTATTGCTCCTCTAAACAAAGTATGCATAGAATTTTAGTTGTATTTAGTTGTATATAGGTTACATGAGCTTGTGAAGGATAAATTTTACTTATGCAAGGTTTATTTGGTTTGACTGATGCTGCTGAGGAGAAAGGGTTGTTTGGATTGTGTTTGTACTGGAAAATTACAGATAAAGAACATTTTAGTCATGACAACGTATATTTGCAAAAGGCCAACAGAACACATGAGAATGTGAGGAACATATTTATCTCGCCGAGGCAAGGTTTATCTGAAGAAGGCTTAACCCAGTGTGCCGAAAGTGCCTATGTCACAAGCAAACTGGATGAACTACTTCACGTGCAAGCAAGACTTAATTATTCTAATAGCCACCTTTCCTTTTTAGTATGGACATTTAATAATGGTCATTTAAGAAAACTCCAAAAGCATGCAAAGCCCTAGGAGATTTTTCCTTATAAATAACCAGCGTAGCCGCCAAAGAGATAAGGTAATAAAGAAGAGAGAAAAGCTATACCCAAGGCATGAGTAAGCAACTGTAGTGCTTCTTCACCATCTACCCACCGACCTTCCTTGGTGTCATTCATAACCAGACTTTAGCAGAGCGGTGATCAGGTCTCCAGAGCGACTGATCACCGAGGTAGGCGTAGTGCTTATCAAAATCGCCGCGATAGAGCCCTTGGTTTTGGGAGTCGGTCTTCCTTTGTTCTTAACTCTTTATCTATTTGGAGTTATATTAAACATTGAATCTTGGATGACTTTTGATAGCGTCTTGACTGTCTTACTTGATGTTAAACTTTATTTTGCCTGAACAACATTCTTAAGTTTATGAATGATGAATTATGTTTTGCGTATGACTTTTTTGCTCATCATTTAAATATTTTACCTTAAATTGTAAGAGCATCGAGAGACCACCTGGGGTTTTGGTAAGACATGTCTTGGAAATGTAAGTGCATCGAGAGATAGCCTTTTGTCTAGATAGTGATTCTTAGATTTGAGAGAATTAAGATAGATCCACGTGAGCAATGGAATAAATCCAGGATGGTGAAGTTCTAACTTGTTACCTTAGAGATAAGGAGTGAGTTTCAATCGACTAAAAGGGATAGACGCTAGAGTAGGATAGACAAAGCCTATAGTTTACGCTGAGAGGTATTGCTATAACAACAGTTTGACAAACCAAGGGTTGTAGTTAACGCTGAGGAGTATTACCATAGCAACTGTCTAAGAATACCTAGTAATCCTGTCGGTCAGCTTTCGTAAGTCATAATAATTCATTCTAGACTCAAAATAATTGTTGCCAAAGCAAAACTTTAACATCAGTGCTCTTTTATATGTCTGAATATGTGAGGTTGTTTGCATTATATTTGAATCAACACTTGTTTTATTTTATTATTCTACATATTTATTTAGCCTCGACCAAACTTTCCTACAATCGTTAAATCACTTCTTTGTTTTATTAATATTAGTTCTTAAGCCACAAATTTTCTTGACTTAACATATACTTTTACAAGCGATCAGTTGTGTATCCATATTAAGTTTCTTGATGGCCCAGTATGCCTTGTGTTCTAGTTCTAAGGGAAAATGAAATGCCTTTCTATAGACTAACTTGAATGGAGACATCCCGATCGCCATTTTAAATGTCGTGCGATATGCCCACAATGCCTCATCAGCTTTGGCAACCAATCTTTTCGTGTAAAGTTAACCACCTTCTCAAGGATCTGCATGATCTCTTGATTTGAAATATCAGCTTGCCTATTGGTTTGGGGATGATATGTCATGGCAATTTTATGACTTATCCCGTATCTTTGTAGTGCCTTGGCAATTAATTTGTTGTTTAAGTGAGTGCCTTCATCGCTGATAATTGCTCGTGGTGCTCCAAAAAGCGTGAATATATTTTTGTACAAGAACATCAGCACGATCTTCGAGTCATTACAAGGTATTGCAATGGCTTCAACCCAATTGGACACATAGTCCACATCCAAGAGTATATACTAATCACCAAAAGACGGTGGAAAGGCCTCATAAAATTGATTCTCCATACATCGAAGAGTTCAACCTCCAGAATATTATGCCATGGCATCTCACTTCTCTTTGATATATTCCTAGTGCATTGGAAACGGTTACATGACTTATAGAAGTCATGCACTCATGCACATCCTTGAATAAGGAGGGCCAGTAGAGGCCGGATTGGAGGACCTTTGTAGTTGTCCGCATCCCACCAAAGTGCCCTCCACACGGGGATGTATGGCAATTAAATATGATATACTTATATTCATATTCGAGGATGTACCTTAAGATTATTTAGTCACCACACTATTTGAATAAGAATGGTTCATCCCAATAATAATGTCGTACATTATGTCTGACTTTTTACTACCCTGGCTAGATAAATCTGGAGGCATACCACTAACAAGAAAGTTATCTAAGTCATCATACCACGACACTACCATGACAAATAATATTTTCTCATCTGGGAAATCCTCCTGAATTTCTTTCATGTTATGAAAAATGTTTTTGTTCTCTAGCCTAGATAAGTGATCCGCTTCTTGGTTTTCAGTACCATTCCTATCTTTCACCTTTAAATCAAATTCTTGTAGAAAGAGTATTTATCTAATAAGCCTACGCATGACATCTTTTTTATTAACTAGGTAATTAATGGCAGAGTGATCTGTATGTACAATAACCCTAGTTCTTATAAGGTATACCTTAAACTTATCAAAGGTGAATACCAAGCAAGTAATTCTTTTTCAGTGGTGGTATAATTAAGGTGTGCATCATTAAGAGTGCAAATAGCATAGTAAATGAAATATATGATTTTACCATTTCTTACACTAGCACTGCCCCAACTAGGTAGTCACTAGCATCGTACATCATCTCGAAAGGGGTTTTCCAGTCAAGTGGAACAATAATTGGTGCCGAGTCAAGTTTTTTCTTCAGATTAGTGAATGCATTGAGGCATTCATCATTGAACACGAATGTTTGGTTTTTTTAAAGCAAAAGACACAAATGCTTTGAAATCTTTGAAAAATCCTTGATGAAACGCCTGTAGAATATTGCATGCCCTAGGAAACTTTTAATTCATAGTGGTAGGTAGAGGCAAATTCTCATTTACTTCCACCTTGGCTTTGTCAACATCGATGCCTTGGCGATAAATTTTGTGTCCCAAAACAATTCCTTCTGTCACCATAAAGTGATATTTCTCCCAGTTTAGCACAAGGTTGGACTCCTCACATCGCTTCAGCACTTTAGATAAATTGTTGATGCATTGGTCAAAGTCATCACCCGACATAGAAAAATCATCGATAAATATTTCCAAAAAGTCCTCTACCATGTCAGAGAAACAGGCCACCATATATCTCTGAAAAGTTGTCAGGGCATTACATAGTCCGAACGACATTCTCTAAAAGACATAGGTGCCATATGGGTAGGTGAATGTGGTATTCTCCTGATCTTCAGGTGCTATTGTGATCTGATTATACCCATAATATCTGCCAAGGAAACAGTAAAATGCCTTGCTTGCTAACCGATCAAGCATCTGATCAATGAAAGGAGGAGGGAAGTGGTATTTCATTGTTACCTTGTTTAGCTTTCTATAATCCATACAAATCCGCTAACCTATGATAATTCTTGTAGTCAATATCTCATCATTTTCATTTTTTACCACGGTCACACCACCTTTCTTCAACACGCATTGAACCAGACTAACCCAAGAGCTATCGGATATGAGATAGATCACCTCATCATTGAGTTATTTTATGGTTTCCTTCATCATCGCTTTTTCATTATAGGATTAAGTCTTTTTTGGGGTTCATAAAATTATTATGACATTCATCTAGCTGGATCTTGTGCATGCATATGGTAGGGTTGATTCCCTTCAAGATTTTCATAGTCTACTCGAGAGCTTTTTTTGATGTGACAAAATATTCGACAAACTACCCTCTTGCTCAGGGGTTAGACTAGCTAAAACTATAATTGGTAAAGTATCGTCACTACCTAGATAAGCATATTTCAAATATGATGGAAAAGGTTTAAGTTCTAAGGTAGGCACATGTTGTAGTGAAAGGTTTGGAGGAATAAATTCATTGAAATCAAGGGGCTCGAATCTCATACCTGGTTTAGCTTAAAGTGATCGCTTGTAAATGTATATGCTAAGGCAAGCAATTTTGTGCATGTATACACAATCGATTCAAGTAATATAGGGTAAGTGAGTATCGTCTCCTCAGGGATTAGTTTAGAAATTTAATTTCACCAACACTAGAACTAGTGGTCACGAACTAATTCCTACTAGATTGGCAACTTCAAAACTACTAGTAATAAAACAAAGAAGTGATATAATGATTACAGAAAAGTTGGTCTAGGCAAACTAAATATGTAGAATGCTGGAAAAAAAATAAAAAAACTGTTGATTTAAATATAATGCAAACAACCTCACATATTCAGACTTATCACAGAGCACTTATGCTAAACTTTTGTATTGAAAACAATTATTCTAAGTCTAGAATGAATTATTATGACTTGCTAAAGCTGCCCAACAGGATTACTAGGTATTCTTAGATGGCTGCTATGACATTACTCCTCAGCGTTAACTACAACTCTTAGTTTGTTAGAATATTATTGTAGCAATACCACTCAGCGTGAACTATAGGCGTTGTCTATCCTACTCTAGCATCTATCCCTTTTAGACTATTGAAACTCGCTCCTTATCTCTAAGCTAAACAAGTTATAACTTCACCATCCGAGATTCATTCTATTGCTCACGTGGATCTATCTTAATTCTCTCAAATCTAAGAATCACTATCTAGACAAAAGGTTATCTCTCGATGCTCTTACATTGCTAATACATGTTTTACCAAAACCCCAGGCGATCTCTCGATGCTCTTACAGTGTCAAGGTAAAATATTCAAATAATGAACAAAACAATCATTAGTAAAAAAATAATTCATAATTCAAAAAACAAAAAGTAATTGTTAGGCAAAGTAAAGTTTAACACCATGTAAGACAGTTATGGCGCTATAAAAAATCATCCAAGTTTTCAACGTTTAATATAACCCCAAACATATAAAGAGATTAAGAACAAAGGAATAATGACTCCAAAAAACTGGGGGCTCTGTCGTGACAATTCTGATCAGCACCGCACCTTCCTTGGTGATCAGCCTCTCTCAAGACCTGATCACCGCTCTACTACAGCCTGGTTATGGAGGACACCAAGGAAGGTTGGTTGGTAAACACTGAGAAAGCACTGCAGTTGCTCACTCATGCCTTGTGTAAAGCTCTTCTATCTTCTTCATTCCCTCTCTCTTTTTTGGAGGCTATAACTGGTTATTTATAAGGAATGATCTCCTAGGGCTTTGCATAATTTGGAGATTCCTTAAATAACCGTTGTTATATTCTCAGTCTTAGAAAGGAAAGGTGATTGACAGCTGTCAGAATGTTTAAGGCTTGCTTGCATATGAATTATGTCATCCAGTTGGCGTGTGACATAGGAACTTTCGTCATACCCGCTTCAGACTTCTCAGATAAACCTTGCCTCAGCAAGATAAATCTCCTCCTCACATTCTTATCTGTTCCACTGGCCCTTATAATTTACGTTCTCACGACTGAAATGTTCTTCCTCTTTAAATTTCCCTTACAAACACAATCCATACAACCCTTTCTCCTCAGCAGCATCAGTCAAACCAAATAAATCCACCACAAGCTAACATAACCTATATGCAAGTAAATACAACTAAAATGATGTGGATACTTTGTTTAGACGAGCAATAACTTAAGTGAAAAGACTAGAAATTGAGTTTTTTTACGGAGTTATCACTGTTACACCTCCCGTGAATAATCCTCAGACTGTTCATTTATTCTATCTTCAGTAAATCCTACGTTTGTTTCACTCAGAAAAATTTTGCATGTGGAAATATTTTTTCCTACCTCATTCTAAAAAAATTCGCCTGGGCCAAAATTATTGTTTCTCTCTGGCTGTAAAATATCATCGGGGCAAAAATTGTTACACTTCTGTATTTGGGCAATGTTATCTTTGCACAGAGTATCATGTTCATATAAATGTAAACTTTTGGCTTGATAAAAAATTTATATCCCGTCTTCTTCATGTGGCTCGATGTCTCCAATACAATGGTATTCTTCAGAATCATAAACATATTTAAGAGGGTTGAAGACATTGATGGTGACACTTTGATCAACCACCCTCATCGTAAGCACTCCCTTATCACAATCTATTAGGATACGCCCAATGGCTAAGAAGGGATGCCCAAGAATAATAGGTGCATTTTCATCAATCTCACAGTCTAAAATAAGGAAATCTACTAGAAAGACGAAATTGTCCAATTTAACTATCACATCTTCAATTTTTCCCTCGAGATGAATAAGTGATCGGTCATTCAGTTGCAAAATCACAGTGGTTGGTCGAGCATTACCCATTCCAAGTTTAAAAAATATGGACTTGGGCATCAGGTTTACGCTTGACCCCAAGTCACAAAAGGCTATCCCAACATATTTATCACCGATGAAGCATGGTATAATAAAACTTCCAGGATATTTTTGCTTTGGTGGAAGTTTACTCAATTTTGAACAATATTCTGTTGTTGTGGCAACATTTTCTATTCTTTCTACCTTTCTCTTTTTCATGACAATATCCTTCAAGAACATGGCATAAGATGGCATCCGATTAATAGCTTCGAGCAGTGGTACATTGATATACATCTTATCAAAGACATTAACAAACTTTTTGAACTGGATCTCATAATTATGCATCTTTAACCGTTCAGGGAAAGGAGGTGGAGGTATGATTTCATCTATTGTAGGTGGGGGTAAAACTATTGCCTTGGCAATAAATTTTCCACCCTTATTAGGTTGACTTGTTGACCCCTCATCCTTTTTCTTCTCCACAAGGAAGTTTTCTTGTTCAACATGTTCAACTTGACCTCATGGTTCTTCTTGCGTAGTGCCTTAGCGAAATATTTCTTGCTTTCCCCCCAAACTTATCATCAAGATTAATTTGGGTACCACTTATAAGTGTAAGCGCACTCATTGCTCCTTTCCATGAGGCTTAGTGACCTCATTATCACTAGGGAGGCTTCATTGCAGGAGAAAATGTAGTGTCATGGCAATTTGGCCCACTTGATTCTCCAACGCACTTAATGATGAACTATGGCTTTGTAATAGAGTTGCTTGGATTTGTAACAATGTACATTGATTCTTGATTGTCGATGAGTGTTCATGTATCAAGGTCTTTGTTGAAGCCATGAATCTTTTGTCGAGGCCATAAATTTCTGCAGTGAAAGTTTAATGGAGTTAGAATTTGAGGAAGATGCATTACCTTTATTGTTATTTTCCAGGGCATCTGCTGATGCTGTAAACTTGAATGTTCAGAAATATTTTGTTATGTCCTATTAAAATGGCCTGTATAGTCATTTTTTTTATTCCCTTGATTACCCCACGAAAAAATTGGATGTTGTCACCATCCAGGATTGTATATGTTAGAGTAAGGGTTGTTGTTGCTTACATTAAAATTTCCCACGAAATTGAT
The DNA here is from genome assembly GCF_006381635.1 of Hibiscus syriacus. Lineage (NCBI taxonomy): Eukaryota > Viridiplantae > Streptophyta > Magnoliopsida > Malvales > Malvaceae > Hibiscus > Hibiscus syriacus. The sequence continues at coordinate 1,456,800 of NW_024062845.1, read as the reverse complement.
AGACTCATGGTTTTTTGGGCATTCACTCTTATTATGGTTGCCGCGACAAATAATACATGTTGAGTTATTTTCCTTGATTTCTTTCACATCACTGGAATGCTACAAAATTTTTAGCATGTTAGTTATGACAAAAAGTTGCGTATAAACTGAATTCTTACAGTCAAGTTCATATGCCCAAGATATTTTCCTACCAATTTCAAGCCTTACAGACGGGAATTGATGGTCGTTGTTGGCTATCCAATTGAGTATATGAAAGGCTCCTCAAGTGATTTGTCAAGAAAAGTGCCATTCTTCGAAACGTCCAACATCACCCGAGTAGTTACGTTAACTCCATTGTAGAACACGACAACTTGAGTCCAGTCGTGGAATCAATTGTTGGTGCATTTATGAAGCAAACTTTTATATATGTCTCAGCACTCATACATAGATTCATCATCGCCTTGATGAAAACTTGAAATGTTCGTTACGGAGTTGGGTGTGTATATTAAGTGGGTTGTATCGAAGTAGAAATTTTTTGCATAAGTCAGCCCAAGATTCCATTGAGCCTGATGGACTCCACTCAACAAATCTCTTGCTCGGTCGTGTAAAGAGTAGAGGAATAATTTTAGTTTCAACACTTCCTCATGTACAACTTGGTTCCTGAACGAGTCATACACTTCAAGGAAAGCACACACATGTTGTCTATCATATTCATTAGGCAAGCCACCAAACTGACCGATATATTTGAACATTTTGAACATCACCAGTTTGAGTTCAAAGTTGGCTGCATGTATTTCCGGTGCCATGATTCCAGGGTTGAGATCATCAAGAATAGGATTTAAGTGATCTCATATAACTCGTGCTCTTGTAGCATTTTGGAGAATATTATTTATCGTGACAACAAGATCTACATGATCTTCCATAAGATTATCATCTTGAAAATCCAGTCGATTCATATAGCCTTTGGCACGTTGAGTATATAGCCTTTGTCTGAATAACTTCTCGATCTCAGGGTCGAATGGTATTAATGGTTCGTTAGCAGATCTTTTAGTCATGCAAAATCAAAAACCTACAAAGGAAAATAATAAAAACAAACAAGTAAAAATAAAATAAAGAAAGAAAATGTGACAAGAAAATAAAATTTGCTATGGCAAAAATTATTAAAATTCATCCAGCTGCCAATCCCCGTCAACAGCACCAAAAACTTGATCGCGTGAAAATGAGTGTGTTATGGCATGCAAATCTATGCAAGTATACACAATCGATGCAAGAAATATATTAGTAAGTGAGTTATCGTCTACACATGGATTGATGAGAATTTTTTATGTTTGCTACAGTTAGAACTAGGTATCACTAACTAGTCCAACAATTATTGTCAAATGATATTCAAAAAAGAAAAATGAGTAGTATATAATGATATGAACAACTAAAGAAAGTATTGTTGAGGCAAGAAAAATTGTAAAGTGTAGTGCGCAGAAAAGTTTGGTTGGGGTAATAAAAATATGCAAAGGTAAACAAATAAGAAATGTCAAGGTAATAAAAAAATATTCGAGTGTAATATATTCAGAAAAACCTCACATAATCAGACTTCTAACGGAGCACTTGAATTGAACATGCTACGGTGAAAAATTATTCTACGTTTAAGATGATTTGGAACGCTATGTCTGTAGTACCGTAAAGGATTTACTATAGTATTCTATTCTTTTTCTATGGCAATACTACTTGGCGTGAGCTACGACGCTTGGTTTATTAAATTGTTGCTGTAGCAATACCCCTTAGTGTGAGCTGTAGCCTTTTTCCTATCTTACTCAGGTATTTACCCTTTTTTAGTCGAATAAAACCTCTCCTTATCTCTAAGGTGGATTAAAACCTCACCATCCTGGATTAGTTCCATTGTTCACATAGATTTACCCAAACACTCTTGATACTAGGCATCTATTCCTAGAAAAATGGCAATCTCTCGAAAGCTCCTACAAAGACTAGGAATGTTTTATCGTGGCACTAGACAATCTCTTAAAATGATATGGAAATGAAAGTCAAATGAAGAAAAACTCCCAAAAACAGAGCTCTGTCGTGACATTATGACCATCACCATGCCTACTCTCACGACCAGCCTCTCTCAAGGGCATGATTGCTACTTCAATGAAGCCCATCTATGGAGGGACCAAGAACCGTCGAGTGGGAGACGGTGGACATGTGAAGTGCTACAGTTGCCTACTCCAATACTAGGGTATATTCTCCTCTCCTTGATTCCTCTTATGAAAAGTTATAATGGGGTATTTGTAGTGGGCATTTCTAGGGTTTAGTGACCTTGGAAATTCCCTAAATACCCTTGAAGTCATACCCATTCTATGAATGATATAGCAGCTGTCAGTGGTATCAATTAACTTAATGAGGGCATGATTGCATGTGAGGTTGAAGCTAGGTAATTGACGTCAGTAGTTTCATTGAGTTACGTCATACTTACAAGATCTATCTCGTATAGGCAAGAAAATATGTTCCTTAGTTTTGTGTTCTTATGTTCCACTAGCCCTAGAAAATTGATTTGTCTCGGCAAATGAATTATTCCTTAGTCATTTCCTGTATCAACACAACCAACAAACAACCTTCCTCCTCAGCGCCATCAGTTAAGCCAAATAAAGTTTTCCTCGGTAAAACTTATTCACCACATGCAAATATGTCCTAAATGTAACTATATGCAACTAAAATGCTATGACAAATGGATTTTATACAAACAATAACATATGTAAAAAGAGACAAAACACAGTCTTTTACGGAGTTATTAATTCCTAGGCTGACAAATGATAAAAATGAATTAGTGCCGAAAAGGACCACTACCGGTTGAAGGATATGTATGGACTATAGGAAGCTCAACAAAGCAATGATAAAAGGCCACTTTCCATTACTCTTCATACATCAAATGCTAGATCGACTTATGGGCAATGATTTCTATTATTTTTTGGATGAACATAGTGGTTATAACCAAATTGCTATAGCTCTAGAAGATCAAGAGAAAACAACGTTTACATGTTCGTATGGAACTTTTGGTTTTCATGGAATGCCATTTGGGTTGTGTAATGCTCCAATTAAATTCCAGTGTTGTGTGATGGTCATTTTATTTAATATGATTGAGGATTAACTTGAAGTTTCTATGGATGATTTTTCGGTCTTTAGGCAAGATTTTGACAAGTGTTTAAGCAATTTGGTTGTAGTTTTAAGAAGATGCAAGGATACCAACTTAGTTTTGAATTGGGAAAAATGCCATTTTATGGTCACAGAATGCATAGTGCTTGGGCATTAAATTTCAAGTCGTGGAATTGAAGTGGATAATGCAAAAGTAGAAGTTATTGAGAAATTGCCAGCACCTACTAATGTGAAGCCAGTTTGAAGCTTTCTTGAACAAGTGGGTTTCTATAGAAGATTCATTAAAGACTTATCTCAAATTGCTAAGCCATTGTGCTCATTGCTGGAGCAAAACAGGAAGTTTGTTATTGATGATGAAGTACTTAAATTTTTTGAGATAATTAAATCGAAGTTAATGAATGCCCCTATTATTATATCATGGGATTGGACTTTTCCCTTTGAATTAATGTGCGATACTAGTGATTTTGTGGTAGGAGCAATGTTGGGGCAATGAAAGGATAAAATGTTTCACGCGATACATTATGCTAGTCGGACATTGAATGAAGCTCAGATCAACTACACCATAACTAAGAAGGAGTTGCTTGTTGTAGTGTTCACTTTTGATAAATTTTATTCCTACTTGGTGGGGACAAAAGTGATTATCTATACCGATCACTCCGTGCTAAAGCATTTGTTTGCTAAGAATGATACAAAAACTCATTTAATTAGATGAATATTGTTACTCCAGGAATTCAACATTGAAATTTGGGATAAGAATGGATCTAAAAATCAAGTGGTTGATCACTTGTCTAGGTTAAAGTCTGGCAGCGAAGATGGTTGCATTTTGGCAATTCCATATGAGTTTCTTGATAAGCATTTGCTAGCTGCTAAAACATTACCATGGTATGCTAATTTTACCAACTATCTTGTTAGTGGCATGATGCCACTAGACCTAAATTACCAATGCCGAAGGAAAATTTTGTGAGATGTAAAGCAATACCATTGGGAAGAGCCATATTTATTTAAGCAATGTAATGACTAACTCATGCGGTGATGTATTCCTCAGTGTGAGCAGCAAAGCATTCTGCAATATTGTCATAGTTCCCCATATGGTGGACATTTTGGTGGTGTGCGTACACCAATAAAGGTACTTTAGTGTGGATGTTATTGGTCATCATTTTTAAGGATGCTACTGATTTTGTAAAGCATTGTGATCGTTTCCAGTGATTTGGAAATATTTCTCATCGAAATGAAATACCGACGTAGCCTATTTTGAAAATCGAGCGATTTGATGTGTGGGGATTAGGCTTTATGGGTCCAAATCATTCTTCATGTTGTAGCCTCTTCATTTTAGTTGTTTTAGATTATGTATCCAAATGGGTGGAAGTTGTAGCCTTGCTAAACAACAATGCTAAAGTAGTGTTGTGATTCTTGCATAAAAACATTTTTACTCATTTTGGAATACCTAGTGTATTTATCAGTGATGAATGATCTTAATTTATTGGTCATCAAGTTATTAGAGCATTGAATAGATATGGAGTGAAACCTAATATTGCTACAATATGCCATCCATAGTCTAATGGCCATGCCGAGGTGTTTAACATAGAAATCATGCAAATCCTTGAGAAAGTTGTGAACCCTTCTTGAAAGGATTGGTCCAATGCCTTGAAGAAACACTATGGGCTTATCGAACTGCTTATAAGAATCTATTGGGAATGTCCCCTATCATCTTGTTTTATGGTAAATCATGTCACTTATTGGTGGATTTGGAGCATAAAGCTATGTGGGCGTTAAAGAGGCTAAATTTTGATCTTGATGTTGCAGGTGAACACCGGATGATGGAACTTAATGAAATGGAGGAAATTCAAAATATTACCTATGAGAGTTCATGTATTTATAAAGACAGGATCAAGAAATGGCATGATCAAAATATTTTTCCAAAGGAATTCATTGCTGAACAACAAGTGTTGTTATTTAATTCAAGATTAAATTGATTCCTTGGGAAGTTGCATTCTCGTTAGTCAGACCCTTTCGAATTTCTTTAAGTTTTCCCTCATGGTGCATTATCATTGAAAAACTAGGTGGATGGAAGAACATTTAAAGTCAACGGGCAACACTTAAAGCATTATTGCCAGCAGCAAAGCCCTAGCAGTGCTTCGATCACACTAAGCTATCCTCATTCTTTTTAATATTTTATTCCATTGAATAAGTTAATTCTTTTAGAGTATATTTTGTAAGTAATTTTTTTCTTTATTTCTTTTTGTACATGTGTTTTAGTTTGATCATTCCTGATCAACAATTTTATGCTGTAGAGCTATTCACATTATAATGTGCATACATCGTTGTACTGAAGCCATAGCATTACAAGGTTACCCAAGTATTTTTATGGTAAAAATTGGTGTGAGTTGTTTCCCATTTACACTTTTCAATTTTTAATCGTCTACTAAACCCAATCATAACCGTCATTCCAATCTAACCTTTTTTCCATCCACCTTAGAATTTTAAATTTTGAAATTATTTTATCCCTTCATTCACGCAACCCAATTACCCCCATTTATTCCACTTTCATATTCTTCGCAAGCCTAAAACCATTGGTAATATTTTTTCACTTTTTTTCACTAATCTTCATATTGTTAAGGAACCTAAGAAGAAATCAAGTTCAAAATCATTAGCCTAAACACCCACTCTGTCTTCTTCTACAACTACCCCGCTGACAATGTCCCCGACGGAGGAAGTCACACAGTTTATGGATGACAAGCATAGATGACGCTATGAGGAAGAATTTGAAGGACACGATTTTTTTTATGAGTAGAGTTTCTATTTGTTAATAGAGAAGGAGCCCCAAATCTTAGATTATATTTCTCAGTTGATCAGTCAATACAGTCGGGGGAAATTCAGTGAGCACCTCAATGACATAAACCGACACATGGTTTATGAATTTTGCAATAATCTCAATGACCAGACTAAGCATCTAGTCTTTGTTCAAGATAAGATGGTTCATTGGTAGGAAAAACTGATAAACCTTTTGGTGGGTATCACTGAATAGCCTTGTAAACATACATTTGTGGACAATTTAACCGAGGAGGATTTAGAGCAAGTAGGGTGAGATATTTGCTTACCTGATCATTCATAGATGAGATCTTCTACGAAGTTCAAACCATGTGACACTTAGATCTCCATCGTGATGCACGGGTATGGTTTATTTTCCTTAGAACTCGTTAATGTCAACTATACATTCTTCCACTATCATTGAGGATCGAATCTTGTTACTTCATTCTATTTTATTTGGATGAAAAATTGATGTTGGTAAAATAGTTTCTACTTAAATATTTTCTTGTGGTTAGAAGACTTATGAGTATTTTTATTTTCCATCGCTAAGTCCTCTCAAGCACAAGTAGTTATTTTGTCTTCTATTAATCTTATAGAGAATCGAAGCCCAATCACTCTAGCTGCTATAAGTTGAACGTTTTAAAGGAGGGCTAGACAATAATGAAGCCCCTGGGAATCATTTGTTTCCATACCTACAACACAACTCCCGTATATTGATGATCAAACTTTGGAAGGCCTTAAAATGGCTATAGAATCGATTGTGTTAAGCTGGATTAGGCTATGGCGTTGATGAGCCACTCTTTTCAAAATAAATCCAGATGCAATTCACCCAGGTTCAATATTGGGAGTATGCACAGAAAAAGGACATGACGACCAAGACTATGTTCGCGAAGCTATTTACAGAGGCTGAAGTGTTATTTCTAATCTTTACACCGAAGGTATTAGAAGATATGGTACATCCAGCAATGCCTGATGTTGGTCATAGCTTAACTAGCACGGAGACTCATAACGCCACACAACCAAGATAGGAAGAAGGAACTATGGCTACGGATACCAAGCCAATGGAGGGTGAAAAGAAGATTGAAGAAGGCGATGACAGTGAAAAAAAGAGGACTCTAAGAAAGATACTGAACTTTTACCTTTGGATAAGGAAATTCCAGGTGAGACAGAACAGGTGAGCAGCGATCTGCTGCAAAAGAAGGTTACTGATGACCCAAAAGACCAAGTGGCGGCTCAATTGCTGAATTTAAAAGTCACCATAGTTTTAAAAGCTACCATTGTTATTGATAAGCTAAATTTGGATGTATCGATAGTCATTCGTAATGTTATAGTTGCTGTTAGAGAATTAGTTATTGCAGGTCAGTCGGAGAGCAATCACATCACACAGGCCGCTAAAGTTATGAGACCTACATGAGACACACAACAAAATATAGATTCCACAACATCCACAACTACAATCTCTCAGGCGATTATGACGAAAACCTCGATAACGTCAGCTAATCAAAAGGGGAAAAACTTGGTGAAGGAAAAAATAATTGCAAAGCTGCTCCGCCCGAACGTTATTAGCCCCCAAAAAAGTTTGATAAAGCCCACTTAGGAGAGTGTTGCTTCCCTTTTTCATATTTTAGTTTGTTTTATTTTCTTTTTGTTACATGCATTAGGAACAATGCATTCCTTAGGTTTGGGGGTGTGTTGTTAGGTTTAAATGTTGCATTTAGAACATAGTTTGCATATAGAATTGTATTGGTAATGCCTTAGGATAATTTTGAAAAACTAATAAAGTAGTTTAGGGAATTTTGATGATGTCCGATGATGAATATTAATTGAAATGAAAAGCTATAGGAAATGTTGTAGAAACCTTCGAATTAAGGATCCTTAGATGTTTTTTACACATAGGTGTATATTTTTAATACTTAGAGAATTTAGAAATATTCAATCTGTAAATTTATTATCTTTATTAGATGATATAGAAATTATTAAAAAATTGAGAGACTTAGAGAATAAATTGGGTAATGCTGGTAATAGCTCCCAAGAAATAGGTTGGAATTCCAACATTGGTGAGGAAATATTGTTGTAGCATTTAATACCTTTAATAGGGTATATGCCAATTTTTCTAACTTAGCTAAGTATTGATTTGATATCGATATTTCACACACTGCATACCGAGGATTCTGATTTTGAGGTGATGACATGGTATTTTGTTATTTGAGATTACATATATGCTTTATAACATTTACTGAGGGTTGAAAAAAAACTTTGCTACTTGGTTATTTTTTCTTGGTTATTCTATGGCATTTTTGTTAGTTAGGTATTTCATTCATGTTTTGCTTGAGGACAAGCAAACTCTTAGGTATGGGGTTTGATAACTATCCAACAGAGTTATCTTTAGTATCTTTAATTATATGAGTTTAGTTTGAACTTAAGCATATTTAAGAGCATTTTAGGATTAAATTTACTTAATTTTTCATATTTTCCATGTTGGGAGCATAGTAGGTTGTTAAGGACTAAACTTGATTTTTGTTGCTGCAAATTGTTGCACTAATATTGTAGCGCTGCAGGAAATGTTGATTGGATGTTGTAGCGGTCGTCTAAACTCCAGGCGGTTAGAAGAATCTTTTAGATTAGGATAACTGGTGTGGGTAGTTGTCATGTGGATGGATAACGTATGAAACATGGATTTATCCTATTAGCCGACGAGATTTCCATTCAAGCTATAAAAAAGAGTACTTTGGTGCAAAGAGTGTGATGAGGGGGACAGATTCAAAGTACCATTTCCATTATATTTTTCTTCAAACCATGGACACCTATATCCTCTGTTAGAGATTGTTGTATTAGAAATGAAGCTTGCTGAAGAGCTTCAATGGTTAGTGGGTCACCGTTTAGTGTCTTCTATTGAGAAAAAAAGTGTTTCGAATGTTTAACTTGTTATTAGATGTTTATTATAGATTTCTTTATTTCGTGTTCTCTTGGATATTTATTTTATGAGCTTTGAACTTCATGATTGTGAGTATAAATATTTGCAATTATATATATAGTATTTTTGTTTAAATCTATAGTTAGTTTTATTCAAGTTGCTATATACTTGTGTGAGTATTGATGTTGCTGAGTGGCATAGTTACATTAAAAAGTGTGCAACCAGTTGATTATCAATGTTAATGGTTTAAATATTTAATTGATGAAAATTATTAATGTTGTTCAAATGGATTTAATCAATGTTGATTACATAGATTAAGTATTCAACGCTTGCATAGTATTTGGGAATCATAATAGCATATCCGTCAATTCGATAACTGACCATTTTCTTAATGGAATGTTGTTGCAGGAACTGGTATCTTTCATTATTGATTACATTTAATTTCACTTTAGCATCATTTTCTTTTGATTCATCTTATTGAAAAAACTCTAATATAATCATTTTGGTCCCCGTGGGTTTGACATCCGTAGCATTTGTTTTCTACCACTTTCTTACTTGATTTGCGACATGTGCACTTGCATTGTATGCTATAGCATTTTTGTATAATCACTCTATAGCCAAAGGTGCTTACGTGGGATCAGTTCTTAAGAGAGTTGAGAAGTAATTATATCGGTAAGACATACATAAATGGCTTGGGGATGTAGTTCTATCATCTAGTTCAGGGAGATCGCTCAATGTATGAGTACGAGAGAGATTTTCTACGATTGAGTTGTTACACTCCAGAGTTAGTTGCAACTGAGTCCTTAAGGTGCAAAAGGTTCCTTGAGGGACTTCATAATAATATACATAAGAAGTTGGAGATAGACCTGCCTAGGGTGTTTTCAGAGTTGACGCGACAGGCAAATGCTGTAAAGATGGTGCAAACTACGTGAAAGAATTTGTTGGATGAATCAAGTATCCCAAGTATGAAGACGTGTGTTAGTAAATCTATCTCAATTAATGGCAGATGGGACTAGAGCTCCACCAGAGCATAAAAGAGTGACATCAGTGCTGTCACTCTAGTCGAGTCAGAGGTCTGATAGAGGGCCTCGTAGGAGGCCGTCGGCTTCACTATCTGTGGCAAGCTCTAAAGGCTCTGATCAAGCTTTAAGGTATATAGAGTGCGAGCATTGTGGCAAAAATACCGAGTACGGTGCTTCAAGAATTCTAGGAAGTGCTATATATGCAGATCCTTAGCATATATAGTGAGTTATTTCCCAAGTTCAAATGTTGATGTCTTCGCTCGATTTAGGGTAGTAGCCCTAGTGGTTCAACATGAAAGAGAGACTAACCATATGTTTGTTAGTTCTACGCTAAGGCATGAGAGTAGAAGAGTGGATAGATCTATTACTGATTCGACATTGGATGATCCAGCTTGTCAGATCGTAAAGAGACAGGGTCAGGACGTTGCTATTACAGATGAGATGTCAGGTATGTTTTCTACTATCTTAGTTTTTCATGTTGCTTTAGTAGGCATAAGTGCATGCATTATTTGGTAATGTCAAGTGAACTACGTAGGAAAAGTATTCATGTTGAGGACCTTAACATGAGGATCTAAGTGATGAGTTGGTTGACCTTAGCATAATAGGAAAATTTGACCTTAAAGATTCTTTGAGAGTCATGGGTCCGAAGGATTATGAATTGATAGTTGTCCCTTGTTGAGTCGATGGCCAACTCTAAAAAAATATTGAGCTGTAGAATCTTCCACCTTGAATGTTCCCTTTAGAAGACATTTTTATGGTTGTCAAGGTTAAAAAGGAGACATTAGGGATGTTTTGTATTGCTAGAAGAGGGTATGTGTGGCCAACCGGAAGAGATTTAGTAACCTGAAGTTTAGCTTTAGTGATAAGAACTTCCACAAGAGTGTTAATAATACCCAAGTTGCCCTAGCCAGTATGACAATCACATTGTTATCAGAAACATAAGGATATATCTTCGTTAGTACCAAGGAACTTCATTTTCTAGTTGGGCTCAAATGCCCCAAGTACGAGAAGTTAGTAGGGTGTGTGCTCCGATGCACCAGTTCCAGAATTCCACTATAATACTAAGGGTACTATAGGTCAGGTAGTGAGTTCCGAGTCTCGAGTGTAGAGAACCATCTAATTTCGTCAATATGTGTTGGGAACGTCAGCTCACCCCATGGCGCAATAGAAAGAAACTAGATGGTCTCACCAGTGATCCATGTACGATAAAACTAAAATCGGGAGGAAGGGATACGATTACTTACATTGGGTTCCTTGAAAAATAGAAAGATTGTACCTACGGTAAGAGTAATCATGAGCAACTTGAATCACAAGCCTCCACGATAAAAGTCTCGGCCTCTACGGAACGTCAGCTCACCCCATGGCGCAATAGAAAGAAACTAGATGGTCTCACCAGTGATCCATGTACGATAAAACTAAAATTGGAGGAAGGGATACGATTACTTACATTGGGTTCCTTGAAAAATAGAAAGATTGTACCTACGGTAAGAGTAATCATGAGCAACTTGAATCACAAGCCTCCACGATAAAAGTCTCGGCCTCTACTCTGTTCACCCGTTCAAATGAACAGTTGAGAGAAATTCATTTTGCTCAAAAACTGTTTTGAAAAAAAAATTCAAAAACCAATTAAGTAGTTGTTCGCCAATAACATACTTTTTATATCGTGTTACCCTAACCCTTAGGGTTTTGATTTCAAAAATTATAATAGGAACATAATTACTCTAATTATATGTTTTTAACTAAATTCGGCATTCCATGTATAATTAAAATTAAATATATCATTATCACATAATTCAAAGGAAGTGATGAATCAATATAACGTCTTTGTGATTAACTATTCTAATTTATTATATCCTTTTGTCCTTTATATCCAGAATATACACAATTCTTGGAATAGTCACACTTGTATAACCCATCTATTATTTCTTGATATCTAGAGTAGACTATAATAAATGAATAATTTGTGATACTCATATCAACTTATTCGAGCATGGCCATGCATTTCTAGTTTCACTCAATCAAGTGGCCTATGATATGTTTCTTATTATATAGGAAGGATAAATCATATCTTGATCACTCGCACCCCATTACATATATCGTGATATGTTCAATATCAGTTTTTATAGTGCAACCATTTACGGAGCATGTTTAACTGTATCAAAACATACAACAATATATGTTGAAATAATAATGATATCAAGTCTAAGGATCATAAATTTAGTTGTCACCATGAACAATATCGTGATAGTCACATAATAATCCAAGAAATATGCTCATAGTAGGTCAATCCAATATATTGTTCTCCAACAACATATACATGTATCAATTTTGACATTACTATGTAAATGACAACTCATTGTCATTAATCAAAACATGTTAAGTCTTAAGCGTATTATTATTGTCCATTCTCATAAAAATACTTGACTAAGGATCTTTTAATAATAATCATATTATTATATGTACATTATTATCTTTTAGTTTATTTAAAACATATAAATATAACAAAAGAAAATAATGGTAATTCCTTTATTCAATAAATACGGTAAAGAAAATATGTCAACACAATTATTATATGAGTCTGAGATAAGTGAATAAGCTAAGTGAGTCAAGCCTCGTCAATGATATCTTCGTATGGGTATATGAGCATGAGCTATATACAACACATAGCAGCATGCATCATGGTATAATACCATAGATTTTAGTACTTGAAACTAAAGGAGATCAAGTGCGTTAAGCATCATATGACTAACATTAGTTGTTATCAGAAACCTCAATGGTGGTAAGCGATAATGAGTGTAAGACGTAGAGTCTTAGAACGCTTAAGTCAGAGGTGTGCGATTGCCAGACACCTTTGTTTTATAAGGTGTACACTCCAGAAGAGTCAGATATTGCTAGTTCCGCTGGGCAAGTGGTCGAATTTCGGCTGTGAGTACCTTAAAGGCACGATCCCATGAATAAAGCATGTGTAAACCACAAGGTAGATGAATCAATTCGATAATGCGCATAAATGTTGAATCAGAGTTGCACAACAGAAATATAGAGATCAAAGTTGAGAAATCAAAAGTTGTCATCACACCTACAATAGTTAGTTTCGAGAATGTATTGGAAAATACTACAAGATCTTAGGATGTAGCATGATGAGTTGCCTATGTTCATCAGATAAAAGAGGTATTTGAGTTATGTAATGTGTTAAATCGATTGTGTGTGGTTAACCATAAAAGGATTTAGTGCTAGCAGATGAGTAATGTAGTAGCATTCTTCTTACGAAACGTTCTAAGTATTTAGTTTTAGATCAACCAGAGTAAGACTTAATGGTTTTTTTGCTTCTTAAAAGTTCATGCTTAAGGATCAACATAGTTAACACCCTATAAGAAAAAGGGGGTTATGAATCAATTTATTAGTTACTGAGTTCCAAGAAATGTTATAGGGATTTCTTCTGTGAGAAATGTTGATATGAGTTTGTGTGCTTCAAGGTTTCTAAGTGTTTGACCTAAGGATGGGTTGTAGTTTAGACCAAGTAAATTTTGAGAACAAAATTTCTTTTAAGGAGGGGAGAGTTGTAACACCCCAAATTTTAGGCTAGTAGTTTCAGGTTTATCCGAGAGACATGTTGACCCTTTGAATTTTATACTTTAATTCGTTGGGCTTAATTGGGTTAGAATTAGGCCCAATTAGTCATAAAAAGGATATTTTTAAATAGAAGAATGATAAGAAAGCATCAAAGTGGTAATTATTCCATTTTGAATGATGATAACCTTTTTTTATCACTTTTCATTTTCTTTTTTTCTTCATTTATTTTCTTTTCTTATTCTCCAAGTTCTATAGATCAGGTGGAAGTTAAGAAATTCATTCCTCATTTCTCTATACTTGAAATTCATTCCTAAACCTTACTATAATCTTCTTTTTGATAAGGGATACTTAGGTTTCTTGGTTAGCTAGAAAAGTGGGTGTTTTTAGCCAAATCATAAAGGAAAAGAGTGTGGCTAAGCAATGAGCTTAATTTCAGGTCACTAACATCAAGGTAGTGTATTTCTAATCAGTTGGAGTGTTAAGGCTTTCATAAATATGAATATTTGCTAATATTGAGTATTAAAGCATATTAGGGTTTAGGTTTAATTTTATAATTAGATGATGAATTTGATTTAAATAAAGGTTTTTATGCCATATTAAGACATTAAGTAACTCCCTTAAGATTTAGCACATGATTAGGAACCAAACTAAGACATATAGGATGTATTTTGGGTGTTTTCTGAGTATAAATAATATATTTTTGGGTTTGAGTATCGATACTGGATGAACAATATAGATACATGTTAAATTGAGGAAAATTAGGGTTTCCAAGCAATGAGTATTAATACTGCCAGGTAGAGTATCGATGTTTCCCCTACAGTATCGATGCTTAGGATGACAATATCGATATTGGGCCTATTTTTCAAAAATAGAATGCATTTTTAGTAAAGATACTCATAGGGGTATAAATACATGACCCTAGGGTATTGATACTACAAGTAACAAATGACTAGAATAGAGCAGCAAACACAATAATCATTGGAGAATCACAAAATACTTAGAGAATTTTCTTGAGACAGAATGACTAAAATGCCCTTAAGTAACGAACGACCAGAATATATTATCTTAATAAATAACAACATTAATATACTAATAATCCTTTACATAACGTTATAGGTGAGAGAGCGAGTGAGATAGTAGCTAGTGGGAGGATGACCTCACTTTAGGTAGTTTATCTATGCTAGGGTATAGCCAGGTAACCTTAGTTGCCCTACTGGGCCACTGTCAGTGCGCGAGCACTTTAAAGGATAACTAGGATGCAAGGCCTGAACACTCATGAAGAGTATGTTAGCGTTGTCAGTTTTGTGTGGCCTATAGGCCTTAGTCATACATGTATAGTTGTATCAGTCCATCACAACAGATATTTTAAAGCTTGGCTTTAAGGCTATATGAGACTGATTCAATGCTTTAGTTAGACGAGAATTGTACCATTGATTTTTGAGTACTAGAAGATTATTCAGCAGTCTAGTGAGAATTGTACCGATGCTATGTGACACCAAGTTCCCTCAGTTAACTAGTGTCTGATAGTTATGTGAAACCAGATGCTAGTTAGGGTGCATTTAGATAATGCACAGTACAATTAACTTTGCATTTAGATAATGCATATAAGTATCAATGTTGCATATAGATAATGCGTAGCAGTTACAGTTATTAGTGTTAGAGACCCTTTACAGGTGTACTCATGGAGAGGCCCTTAGTAGAGGATTAAAAGGAGTGTGAAAAATCAAATTTCAGCGATAGATTAGTTAATCCTTAAGTAGGTAGCAACTGATCTAGGTCATGCATGTACATACTGTTTAGTACCATGACTTTAGCATACTTGTGTTTATGGAACTTTATATTTTTCTAGATTAGTGATTATACTACTATGCTTTTAATGCTCAGCCTTCGGATGTTTTCCATTGGCAGGTCAATAGCTTGAGTTGTTCGTGGAGCACTATCACAATAAGACTTCCAGCATCTCCTTCAGAGTATTGTACTGTAGCTTAGTGGGCATACATATTCATAGAGCCTTACTCATGTAATCAGATTTATAACTTCGTTCTGTATTATTTTGGTTTTAACTATGTGTTATGGAGCTCCGATTTGTAAAAGTATTTTTATAACTATTTTTATGTCTATTATGATATTATTCAGAATGTTGAAAAGAAATCAAAAAAGTTTTTTTCAAAATCAAGGGTTGTCTCGTCGGTCCAATGTGATATTTTAGGCCCATTCGGGTTTAGGGTGTTACATTTAGTGGTCTCAAAGCATCAGGTTGAGTCAGTCTAGGATCCAATGGTAATTTTAGTAAGGTGTCAGTAAATACATTCCCCTGGGTACTTAAAGTACTTGTATAAGTTTGGATCTCGATGATACTTTTTTTAATCTGTGTTGTTGAGTTTTACGATGGCCGATTATTTCGAGCATGGTCTCAAGGATAGGATGGAGAGCCAAGCCTCTCATCCAGATAGCTTTGGCGAGGTGGCTATGGAAGAAGACCATGGGGTTCCATTAGGCATAGGAGTTATAGAGGTGGCCTTCTTTAGAGGTTTGACTTCCACTATCAGGGATATAGTGGACGCTATTCCTTGGGCGTAGGATGTTCAGCTGGCCACCCAGAGTATTGTAGAATTGATAGAGTCCCCCGTAGAGAGACTTAGGAGATAGTTAACTTCTATGGTTTCGGCGATGATGATCCAGTTTTAGCAGATCAATGGTTGAGAAAGACCATGAGGAATTTGAGGCAACTTTACCTTGCCTTAGAGGGTAAGATAGAGTGTTTTACCACTTTGCCTATCAATTGGTGGGAGAATGTGGACATGTCTCGACAACCAGAGGTGCCTACATGGGATTAATTCCTGAGAGAATATAGAGGCAAGTATATCAGCAAGGCATATATAAATGGTTTGAGAATACAATTCTATCAGCTAGTTCAGGGAGACGGCTCAATGTACGAGTACAAGATAGATTTTTTCAGGTTGAGTTGTTACGCTCAAGAGTCGGTTGTGACTTAGTTCTTAAGGAAACCCAAGTCGCCCTAGCCATTATGTCGATCACCTTGTTATTAGAAATAGCAGGATTTATCTCACTCAGTGCGAAGACATTTTAGTTACTAATTCGGCGTATATGTCCTAAGAACTCCCGAAGAGTAAGTTAGTAGGGTGTCTGATCTGATGCCCTAGTTCAGAAATTCCACCATAAGTACTAAAGATACTATATGTCAGGTAGTGAGTTACGAGTCTCGAGGTGTAGAGATCCATATGATTTTGTTAGTATGTATTCATTCATGAAAATTAAGTGAATCGGCTAAGTGAGTTAAGCCTCGTCAGTGATGTCTTCGTGTTGGTATATGAGAATGAGCTATATACAACATATCGCAATTTGTACATAATATAGTACTATAAATTTTAGTACTTCAGAATAAAGGAGATCAAGTGTGTTAAGCATCACATGACTATAATTGGTAATTATTAGATAGCTCAATGGTGGTAAGCGATAAAGAGTGTAAGACGTAGCGTCTTAGAACCCTTAAGTCAGAGTGCGATTATAAGAGACTTCTTTTTTGTAAGGTGTATACTCCGGAAGATTCAGATGTTGCTAGTTCCGCTAGGCAACTGGTTGATTTTTGATTGTGAGTATCGTAAAGGCACGATCTGAAGAGTAGAGCATGTGTAAATAGCAAGGAAGATGAAAAATTATGATAATGTGCATAAATGTTGAATCAGATTTGAACAATAAAAACATAGAGATCAAAGTTGAGAAATCGAGAGTTGTCATCACACCTTCAGTAGTTAGTTTCGATACCGTATTGGCAAGTACTGCAAGATATCAAGCTGTAGCTTAACGAGTTGCATATGTTCATTAGATAAAAGAGATATTAGGGTTATTTAGTGAGTTAACTTGATTGAGTAAGGTTAACCATAAAAGGATTTAGTGATTGTAGATGAGTAGTATAGTAACGTTCTCCTTGCGAAACGTTCTAAGTATTCAATTTTAAGTCAACCAAAGTAAGACTCAACAATTTTATGCTTCTTGAAAGTTGTTGCTTAAAGACCAACACAATTAGCACCCTATAAGATAAAAGAGGTTATAGATTAGTTTATGAGTTGCTAAGTTGCTGAGTTGCAAGTCATGTTGAAGGGACTTTTTCAAAGAGGAATAGGTTGATATGAGTTTAGGTGTTTCGAGGTTTTTAAGTGTTTGACCTAAGAATAGGTCATTAGTTAAACCATGTAAATATTGAGGATGCAATTTCTTTTAAGGAGGGGAGAATTGTAACACCTCAAATTTCGGCCTAGTACTTTCGAGTTAATTCGAGAGACATGTGGACCCCTAAATTTTATAATTTAACTATTTAGGCTTAATTTGGTTGGAATCAAGCCCAATTAGTCATAAAAAGGATTTTTTAAATATTAGATGGATGAGGAATGACAAAAAGGGTAATTACTCCATTTTGAATGATGAAAACTCTTTGTATCTCTTTTCATCTTATAATTATCTTCATTTCTCTTCTTCAATAATTCTCCAAGTTATATAGATCAAGGTGGAAGGTAAGAACTTCCTTACTCACTTCTTTATACTTGAAATATGTTCTCAATATTTCCTATAATCTTCTTTGTGCTACGGGATCCTTGGGTTTCTTGGCTATAAAGTGGGTGTTTTCATCCAAATTATAAAAGAAATGAGCTTTATTTCGGGTTGGTATCATCAAGGTGGTGTATTTATAATCCTTAGGAGTGTGAAGGCTTTTATAAATATGAAGATTTGCTAAGATTTTAGTATTTAAGCGTTTAGGTTTGAGTTCAAGATTAGACGACAAATTTGATGTAAATAATGGGTTTTTATGCCACTTTAAGACCCTAACTAACTCCCTTAAGCTTTAGCACATGATTAAGAACCAATCTAAGATATATAGGATGAATTTTGGGTGTTTTTCGAGCCTAAATAAGACATTTCTGGTTTGAGTATCGATACTAGTTGAATTGGGGCAATAATAATGGTTTCCAGGCAGAGAGTAATGATACTGACATGGAGAGTATGGATATTGCCCCTACAATATTGATACTTACGGTGACAGTATCGATACTAGGCCCATATTTTAGAAAAATAATGCATTTTTGGTACTAATAGTCATAGGGTTATCGATACTTCACCCTAGGGTATCGATATTGCAAGTAGAGTATCGATACTACCCACTTTAAATGGTTAGATTTTACCTATTTAAAGCCAGTAAAAGCTAAGGACGATTCATAATAGCAAGACTTAATATGTAGGTGCATAAATGATCAAACCTACCAAGAAACACTCGCATGAGTGGGTTACAAAAAATATAACCATAAAAAGCGTAATACATCAAAATATCTTCAGTTGAGCACGTATATGGATAGTTGAGAATGAGGATCATTGTAGGGGATGTACAGATAAACGTTACGATGAATAAGTCAAATTCAATAATAGCGGAAAGCGTGGTCTTTGAGAAAATCAATGAACTTAGGAAGTATAATTCATCCCTATAGTTTAATGGGTATTAAAAGGAAGCACGATAGTACAACCAGTGAACAACAAACACAATAATCATCATAGAATCATGAATTGTACAAAGACTTCTCTTGGGACAAAATGACTAAAACACCTTTAAGTAACAAATGACCAAAATATAGTAACTTAATAAATAATAGTATTAATAAACTAATAAGCCTTTGCATAACATTCTAGATGAGAGAACGAGCGAGATAAAAGCTGGTGAGAGGATTACCTCACTGTAGTTAGTTGAGCTATACTAGGGTATAGCTAGGTTACCTTAGTTGCCCTAGTAGGGTATTATCAGTGCGCGAAGCACTTTAGAGGCTAACTAGGGCGCGAGGCCCGAACACTCATAAGGAGTGGGTTAGCAATGCCAGTTTTATGTAGCCTCTGGGCCTTAGTCATACATGTATAGTTGCATCAGTCCAATACAACATATATTTTAAAGCATGGGTTGAAGGCTATGTGAGAATGAGTCAATGCTTTAGTTAGGCGAGACTTGTACCAATACTTTATAAGGACCATGAGATCATTCAGTAGCTTAATGACAATTGTACCGATGCTCTGTGACACTAGGTTCTCCCAATTAACTAGTTACTGATGGCTATGTGAGACCAGATGCTAGTCAGGGTACATTCAGATAATGCACAATACAACCATGCTTTCATTTAGATAATGAATAAGAGTATCAATATCGCATTTAGATAATGTGTAGAGGTTACAATCACTAGAGTTAGAGACCCTTTAGAGGTATACTCATGGCGAGACCTTTAGCAGAGGATTAAAGGGAGCATGAGACTCATATTCTAGCGATCGAATAGTTAATCCTTAAGTAGGTAGCACTTGATCTAAATCATGCATGTATCTACTACTTAGTATTATGTCTGTAGCATGCTTGTGTTTATGGAACTCTTAATGTTGCTCTAGATTAGTCATTATAATACTATCTTTGTAAGCTCAACTTTCGAATGTTTTCCGTTGGTAGGTCAATAGCTTGAACAATTCGGGGAGCACCGTCGTAGTAGAATTTCCAATATCTCATTCAGAGTATTGTATCGTAGCTTAGTGGGCATATGTATTCATTGAACCTTACTCATGTAATGAGATTTATAACTCAATTTTGTATTATTTTTGTTTTAACTATGTGTCATGTAGCTCTGATATATAAAAGTGTTTTTATAACTTTTATTTATGTCCATTATAATACCATTCAGAATGTTGAAAGAAATCGAACATGTTTTAAAAAATATTTATTCTTGTCTCGGAGGCATAATGTGACACTTTAGGCCTATTCGAGTTTAGGGCGTTACAACCTTAACAAGAGGCCTCGATAACTTAATAGCATACACAACATTCCTCCAAAAAGAATCTTGTAAAACATATGATTTCAATTTCTTTCCTTCTTCATTTAGTCGCTTTAATTCAATGCATTCTTGAGAAATAATCTTCCTCAAATTGTTTCTTTGCTTGTGAAATCATGCAAGAGTTATGAAAGATGTTGCAAATCTTGTTATTGACGGCCTATGTAAGTTCCTTTTGCTTGTGAACTTCCTCATCATGTTCACAAGGGAGATATGGCTATATATATACATTCATAAATATGTATTTTTTTGGTGCATTCTTCACTTTAGGAAGCTTTACAATATCCTCCAACATAAGATCGATACAATATGTCGCACAAGGAGTCCAATAAAGATTCGATATCTTTACTTCTAGCATTTTTCCTACAAGTTAACAAAATAAAAAATTACTAAAAAATTCAATACTTAAGTAACTTGAATAATAAAAAATAAATAAAAGAAAATGATTCAACAAACTTATATTTCGTACCGGTTTTAACGAAGTTCGATGCATTATCGATCACCACTTGGACTACATTTTCCTCCCCCACTTACTCAACCATATTATCAAGCATCTGAAATAGAAAATTTACATCTTTGACAATTTTCGAAACATTCACTGACTTAATAAATACATAGACCATTGTAGAATTGACAAGAAAGTTCACAATATCCTTTTGGACGATAGAATCACGTCATCCATCTGAAAAAATTGAGCAACCCTTTTGTTCCCCTCTTTTTTATGATCTTTTAACAGCTTTCGAGTGTCATCAACTTCCTTCTTGAGAAAAATAACTCTAATCTCATGCATACTTGGAGGTTTCAAACGGGACCATATTGTGTAATAGCTTCACACATTTCCTTGAAGCTAGATTGATTTGTCACATTGAATGCTAATTCGATATCATAGAAAATCTTAAAATTGCCCTACAATTTTTCTTTATTAATTCTTTTTGACAAGCTGCATGGACACCTCTCTCTTTGTTTGGATTAGCTTTAGGAGTGACAAAAAAAAGCCATTGGAACATTTTTTCTTGGTTTTTTAGGTAAGGGCCTCTCACTCTTCTGACTTGAGTTACCCCCACTTGAGTCTAATATGTCAAGTTCTTCTTCATCGTCATACTTGGGGTAACATTAAATTTGTAAACTTTGAAACCTCCTTTTTTAGCTTGAAAGTTCATCACTTCCTCCCTTACACGATTAGGGCAATTAGGCCACTTGGTCACATTCCGAAATCCTCTAACCAAATGGTATTTAATCCGATATACTCCCCTTAAATTTTTTTTAACAAAAATTACAAAACCATTTATTATTGTTCGTCGGCTCTGACGTTTTATAATTTCTTATCGGATCCATAGTGTCGATGATCCGGTTGAAGTTGTTCCACTTCCCGATTCCATTGTTTAATTTTTAACAACCTGAAATCAAACAGTAAAAGCATTACAATGCTTCCGTTGACCATTGTCGAGTTAGTATCATGTTGGGTTTTGGAACTACATTCAATGTAGCATACTAGCATGAAGAAATGAATCATTCGAATATGGAGTAAAGAACGTTTATATAAGACACTTATTATTTGAAAATATTTAATATATATGTACACAGTACCAAGTACCAACCTGGACCAAATAAATAATTCATATACCAACCTGAACCAAATATATTATGTCAGCATCAATATTTAAAAAAATAAAAGAAATTAAATTCCTTCTTCAGGATGAAATCTACATGTTTGTTAATTAATGGATCAATTCTTAAATGATTCAAGAGAAACACTTTTGCTGCCTTTTTCAAACCTAGAAAGTTGCTGCTATGTTTATAATATTTGCATATTTGTTGGTTGATGGTAAAGACTAAAGAATGAAAGAAATAGAAGGAGAAGCTGAGGAAGAGAGAAGGTTAAGGGGGTTACCTGGTCGATACCGTGATTGTTGTGATGAACGATGGTGGTTTGAAGGCTGATGGAGAAGAGGAGAAAGGTGTGCGATGGAGGGGAAAAATTAGGGATTTGTTCGTGGGTGTCTTGCTCTAACAATCTTGACTTGGTAAGTTTTTTTCTTTTTTAATATATTAAAAAATGATTATTCATTAAAATATTAGTATTTCAAACAACAATCTGCAAAGCGTGAAGGCGCAACACCCAGCGCCCAACGCCTAATGCATGGAGGCGCACGCCTTAACTCGCCTGTCATAAACCGCCTCGCCCAGACCCAGGAGGGCATTTCTTCTATCGCCTGGTTGCGCCTCGCGCCTTTGAAAACCAAGATGTTGGTTTGATCGGTAAGTTAAGTTTGATTGTGGAGTTGACCTCGTTTGTTACTTTAAATTAGATTCAGAATTCATCGTTAAGCCCGTGGAGTTTGTTCATCGAGTTTGATCATAAAATTTCTCGAATCTGTCAAATTAATTTCCATCATGTTTTAAGAAGTTTTGTCACGTTGGCTGAATTTCTTGTTTAAGAATGTAATGTTGAGAGTCAATTATGTTTAAGCCTGGTGTTGAATTCTAGCATTTTGGCAAACTTTAATTGCTTGATTCTCTGTTACGTTTCAGTTCTGAATTTCAGGTTGATTGTACGTTTGTTCTTCCCCTGATTGTGTTGTACTATTTTTCCTTCATTTATGATTACGGAGGTTTTTAATAAGTCACACAATTCAAGTTAAATATTAATAAAATATTATATTTGTTGATAAAAAATGAATAGAGATTTGGAATCTCTTGATGTTAATATAAAAGGGGAGGGTGACTGTGTAAAAATCTGTAAAAAAATAATGAAAAAGAAAGTTAGAATCGGAGAGGAACTAAGAGAAAAAGTTTGTGAAAAAATGAAAAGAAAATTATAAGAGGTATTTTTTTTTTGTTTATACTTCCCTATTTTTGTCTACTTTATTTGTTTGTTGTACTATGGTGGGTTTGAGAGACATTTAGCTCATTTTAACTTGTCGAAGGAGGAGAATCAATGAAAATAAGGGTATTTGTTTTCAAAATGACATTATTTAGATATACTCCTCTCTTGAGTTTTTCCAATGAAAAGTGACAGTGAATTCTTTAAAAGAATGAGAGCATTCAATTGGTGTGAAAATCACATTTCTCTATCGCCAACAAGTGGCAGCGGCGACCAATGTTGACTTTGGGTACCTAAAATATACTATCATTTTCAGTTAAGAACCTAAAGTATTCTTTAATTAATATTATATGCATTTTTTTAGAACTTAAACAAAAATATTGAATACTTTAGGTGATTATTTTGACTGCAACATCCAAAGTTTTGGTCTACTAGTTTCATGTTTACCTAATAGATAAGTGGACCCTGTGAATTTTATAATTCAGTCATTATGCCAAGTTAAGTTTAATTGGGCCTATTCAGAGCCCGATTAGTCAACAATGAGTTTTAAATGTTGGAATATTAAAAGACCAAAAGTGCAATTATTCTATTTTCAAATTTTGAAGCCTTTATATATTCTTTCAATTTCTTTTTATCCTCATTTCTTCTATTTTCCCTCTTCTTCCTCCCCTCCAAGGGTTTAGCCAAAGGTAAGTGTTTTAGACTCTTTTATTCTTCATTTTTTTTTGTAATTCCTCATGCAACATAGTTTTGTTGAATCAAGCCGTATGTTTTTATAGTTAAAGAGAAAAATGAGCTTTCATCAAAATGATCAAGAAAAGGAGTTTGGCTAAGCAAAGGGTTTCAATTCGGGTTTCTAACTCCAAGGTAGTGTATTTCTAATCCTTTGGAGTATTAAGTTTTCATAAATTTAGGGATTTGGATAAGATTTGTGTATTTAAGCATCTTAGAGTTTATATTTAATATCAATATCAAATCAAGTTTTAGAGGTTAAAAAGTCATTTTTATGTTACTTTAAGACCCTAATTAATTCCCTAAAGCTTTATCACATGATTAAAAACCAAACCATGACCTTTAGGATGATTTTGGACTATTTCTCAAACCAAAAATAACTATTTTAGACTTCGAGTATCGATACTGGGATAAACAATATCATGTTGGTAGAATTAGGGAAAAATTAGGGATTTAAGTTGGGAGTATCGATACTGCCAGGAAGAGTATTGGTAATGAGGCCTCCTTTTCGCAACAAAATAATTTTTGATATCGATACTTGACCCTATTACTACATGTAGAGTGTAAATACTACTCATTTTAGATGGTTAGTTTTGACCCATATATTACCCGTAAGAGCTAAGAATGATCCAAAATAGTAAGAATAAGTCCATGAGGGACCTGAGAGCCTGAGCATACAAGGAAACAGTCATAGAATGAAGATTACATCAGAGTAACTATTCTAAGTTGTATACGTTGAGGTATCTTTAGTCGATCACATACATAGATAGTGGAGACGAGGATCATTGCAGGGGATATATCAACCAGCTGTACAATGAGCGAGTCATTCATAAATAAGGGATAATGTGGGCTTCGAGCATGTCAGTGAGCCCAAGGGTGTAAGTCATCCTTTCAATTTGAGGAGTATTGAAAGAAATATCAATGAGGACGATTAGAGTATCGCTACCCAGTGTTGAACCCGATTCAGGCATCTGGCTAACAGATTTTTCAATCAGTGACGATCGAGGCACTTTTGTGGCTGACTATGTGCCAAGGCCTTAATACTCGTGAGGGGTAGGTTGGCAGGTTTGATGTCCTCACTCGAATACACTATAGTAAGTGCGTGAGGCACTTTAGCGAATACTTTGGGTGTGTGGCCTAACATTCACAACGGGTGGGTTAGCCGGACGTGATTTCTATAGTTGCTAGTGTCTGATTCTCTTGTGAGACCAGATAATAATCAACATTGTATATAGATAATACACATTCGAGTTAAATTTGCATTTAAATAATGCAAAGTAGTTACAGTCAGTCTGAGTAGAGACCCAATAAAGGTGTACTCATGGCAAGGTCTTTGTCCGATGTTTAAGGGAAGCTAAAATAGGAGTGCAGTAAAGCCTTAAGTAGGCAGCATTTGATCAAGACCATTTATGTGCCTACTGTTTAGTACCATATCTTAGCATTTGATCAAGACCATTTATGTGCCTACTGTTTAGTACCATATCTTAGCAGGTTGGTAGCTTGAACAGCTTGTGGAGCACTATTGCAGTAGAACTTCCAGCGTCTCCTTGAAAGTACTATACCATAGCTTTAGTGGGCATATGTATATTGAGAACCTTACTTGTGTATTTATTTTATTTTTCAGTGATATGTATTATTTTGATTTAAATTATGTGTCACGGAGCTCCGGTTTGTAAAATGTTTTAATAAATATTTTATATGTTGTATGATACCAATGAGTATGTTTTATATGTGTCACGGAGCTCTGGTTTGTAAAAGAAAACAAGCAGGTTTTGAAAATCAATGATTGCCTCAGTATATAATATGATATTTTAGGCCTATTATGGTTTATGGTGTTACATTTAGTAGTATCAGAACATCAGGTTGAGTCGGTCCTAGGACCTAGTCATTAGTTTTAGTAAGGTGTCAATGAATACATGCCCCTATGTATTGAAAGTACTTGTATAAGTCTGGAATTCTGATGATGTTTCATTCCTTAATATGTATTGTAGAATTTTACGATGGTTGATAGTTTCAAGTGTCGTTTGAGGAGGCAGTTCTATTGGCTAGTTCAGGGAGACCACTCAGTGTACGAGTATAAGAGAGATTTTTTTGATTGAGTCACTAGGCTCTAAAGTTAGTAGCGACTAAGTCCTCGATGTGCAAGAGGTTCCTTGAGGGACTTTTTATGGAGATCTTTGAACAGTTAGTAGCAGACCCGCCTAAGGTATTTTCAGAGTTGATATGACAAACTATGACCGTTGAGAGAATGCAAAGTATAAGAGGGAGTTTGTTGGATGATTTTAGCTCCCTAAGTTTCAGGACTGGTCTATCAGTAGACCCATCACAGCCAGCCATAGAGAGGACTAGAGTTTTACATGAGATGAGAAGACTCATGTCAACTTTGTCATTTCAGTTGGGTCAAATGTCAAATATAGGGTATCGTAGGAGATCACTAGTTTCACCATCTACAGTGAGCCTTAGAGACGCTTGAAGTGTTTTGAGGTATCAATAGTGTGAGAATTATGGCAAAAAATCATCGATGAAGGTGCTACAAGCTTTCTAGGAAGTGATATAAATGCGGATCCTTTGTGCATCTGACGAGAGATTGTTTTAGATTGGATGGTAATGTGTCAGCTCACTAAAGGGAGTGATCGCATGAGCTTATCAAGAAAGAAGACCTATCGAGAGGGGAGTTAGTTTGATGTCCGGCTAGGAGAGCAGAACAGCATATCGACCCGTTCTCATTCTGGTGCGTGATCCCGCCTTTCACTTTGTTGGAGGGTAGGGTCGAGATGTTGATGTCGCATATGAGATGTCAGGTATGTTTTCAGCTTTTTCAATTGTTCAAATTGTTTTAGTATGTGTAAGAGCATGCATTTGTCGATAGTGTCAAGTGAGCTAGGTAGGAAAATTGTTCATATAGGGAAGCCGAGAGTGAGAATCAAAGTGTTTAGTTGGTGGACCTTAGTAGAATAGACCATAGTGACCTTAGATATTCTTTAAGAACTAGATTCAAATTTAGTATACAACTTAAGGGAAGTCCGTTAGTGCAAAAGTTGTGTGACCTCCAGAATTGAGGGTCTAGAGTTTAGAGAAAGAGTGGTTATTCCTAGCAAAGTTAAAGGTCAAATCCAAGAGAATATCGAGCCACAGAACCTTTCACCCTTGTGTGTTCCCTAGGGGAATATCTAAATGGGTTGTCAAAGTTGGATAAAATACCATAAGGAATTTTTGTATCACTAGTTGAGAGGGTTTGTGGGATCGACCCGCAGCGAGTTAGTAATCCCAAGTGCAACGTTAGAGATTAGGGTCTTTGTGAGAGCGTTAAGAGAACCCAGTCTCCAAGCTAGAACTAGCAGGATGTATAGCAGTCAGTGTTAAGGCACTTCAGTTGCTAACTGCGCGCATATGCCCCAGGTGCTCATGAGGAGTAAGTTAGCAAGGTGTGTTCTGATGCAGTAATTCCAAAATTTCACCCTAAGTACTAAGGATAAAATAGGTATGATACCAAGTTACGAGTCTAGAGGATCATTCTCGAGGTGCAAAGAACCCTTTGATTATGTCAATATACATTCATGTATGATCAGCAAGTGCTTTTCAGCTAAGTGAGCCAATAGCCGTCAGTGGTGTCTTCGTGTTGGTATATGAGCGCGACTATATACAACACATAGCAACATGCAACGTTGGGCATCACCCTTTAATTAATATTATATGCATTTTATAGAACTTAAACAAAAATATTGAATACTTTAGGTGATTATTTTGACTGTAACATCCAAAGTTTTGGTCTACTAGTTTCATGTTTACTTAATAGATAAGTGGACCTTGTGAATTTTATAATTCAAGTCATTAGGTCAAGTTAAGTTTAATTGGGCCTATTCAGAGCCCGATTAGTCAACAAGGAGTTTTAAATGTTGGAATATTAAAAGACCAAAAGTGCAATTATTCTATTTTCAAATTTTGAAGCCTTTATATATTCTTTCAATTTCTTTTTCTCCTCATTTCTTCTATTTTCCTTCTTCTTCCTCCCCCTCGAAGGTTTAGCCAAAGGTAAGTGTTTTAGCCTTTTTTATTCTTCATTTTTTTTTGTAATTCCTCATGCAACATAGTTTTGTTGAATCAAGCCTTATGTTTTTATAGTTAAAGAGAAAAATGAGTTTTCATCAAAATCATAAAGAAAAGGAGTTTGGCTAAGCAAAGGGTTTCAATTCGGGTTTCTAACTCCAAGGTAGTGTATTTCTAATCCTTTGGAGTATTAAGTTTTCATAAATTTAGGGATTTGGCTAAGATTTGTGTATTTAAGCATCTTATAGTTTAATTTAATATCAATATCAAATCAAGTTTTAGAGGTTAAAAAGTCATTTTTATGTTACTTTAAGACCCTAATTAATTCCCTAAAGCTTTAGCACATTATTAGAAACCAAACTATGACCTTTAGGATGATTTTGGACTATTTCTCAAACCAAAAATTAGGGATTTAAGTTGGGAGTATCGATATTGCCAGGAAGAGTATTGGTACTGAGGCCTCATTTTCGCAACAAAATACATTTTTGATATCGATACTTGACCCTATTACTACATATAGAGTGTAAATACTACTCATTTTAGATGGTTAGTTTTGACCCATATATTACCCGTAAGAGCTAAGAATGATCCAAAATAGTAAGAATAAGTCCATGAGGGACCTGAGAGCCTGAGCATACCAAGAAACAGTCATAGAATGAAGATTACATCAGAGGTAACTATTATAAGTTGTATACGTTGAGGTATCTTTAGTCGATCACATACATAGATAGTGGAGAACGAGGATTATTGCAGGGGATATATCAACCAGCGGTACAATGAGCGAGTCAGATTCAGAAATAAGGGATAATGTGGGCTTCGAGCATGTCAGTGAGCCCAAGGGTGTAAGTCATCCTTTCAATTTGAGACGTATTGAAAGAAATATCAATGAGGGCGATCAGAGTATCGCTACCCAGTGTTGAACCTGATTCAGGCATCTGGCTAACATATTTTTCAATCAGTGACAATCGTCTAGTGGAATAATATATTTGAGAACACGTAAAGTAAGTGCTCGAGGCACTTTTGTGGCTGACTATGTGCCAAGGCCTTAATACTCACGAGGGGTAGGTTGGCAGGTTTGATGTCCTCACTCGAATACACTACAGTAAGTGCGTGAGGCACTTTAGCGACTACTTTAGGTGTGTGGCCTAACATTCATGACGGGTGGGTTAGCGGACGTGATATCTATAGCTGCTAGTGTCTGATGCTCTTGTGAGACCAGATAATAATCAACATTGTATATAGATAATACACATTCGAGTTAAAGTTGCATTTAAATAATGCAAAGTAGTTACAGTCAGTCTGAGTAGAGACCCAATAAAGGTGTACTCATGGTGAGGTCTTTGTCCGATGTTTAAGGGAAGCTAAAATAGGAGAGCAGTAAAGCCTTAAGTAGGCAGCATTTGATCAAGACCATTTATGTGCCTACTGTTTAGCACCATATCTTAGCATTTGATCAAGACCATATATGTGCCTATTGTTTAGTACCATATCTTAGCAGGTTGGTAGCTTGAACAACTTGTGGAGCACTGTTGCAATAATACTTCTAGTGTCTCCTTGAAAGTACTATACCATAGCTTTAGTGGGCATATGTATATTGAGAACCTTACTTGTTTATTTATTTTATTTTTCAGTGATATGTATTATTTTGATTTAAATTATATGTCATAGAGCTCCGGTTTGTAAAATATTTTAATAAATGTTTTATATGTTGTATGATACCATTGAGTATGTTTTATATTGTCACGGAGCTCTGGTTTATAAAAGAAAACAAGCAGGTTTTAAAAATCAATGATTGCCTCAGTATCTAATATGACATTTTAGGCCTATTCTGGTTTATGGTGTTACATTTTATAGTATCAGAGCATCAGGTTGAGTCGGTCATAGGACCTAGTCATTAGTTTTAGTAAGGTGTCAATGAATACATGCCCCTATGTACTGAAAGTACTTGTATAAGTCTGGAATTCTGATGATGTTTCCTTCCTTAATATGTATTGTAGAATTTTATGATGGCTGATAGTTTCAAGTGTGGTTTGAGGAGGCAGTTCTATTGGCTAGTTCAGGGAGACCACTCAGTGTATGAGTATGAGAGAGATTTTTTTGATTGAGTCACTAGGCTCTAAAGTTAGTAGCGACTAAGTCCTCGATGTGCAAGAGGTTCCTTGAGGGACTTTTTATGCAGATCTTTGAATAGTTAGTAGTAGACTCGCCTAAGGTATTTTCAGAGTTGATATGACAAACTATGACCGTTGAGAGAATGCAAAGTATAAGAGGGAGTTTGTTGGATGAGTCTAGCGCCCTAAGTTTCAGACTGGTCTATTAGTAGACCCATCACAGCCAGCCATAGAGACTCATGTCAACTTTGTCATTTCAGTTGGGTCAAATGTCAAATATAGGGTCTTATAGGAGATCACCAGTTTCACTATCTACAGTGAGCCTTAGAGACGCTTAAAGTGTTTTGAGGTATCAATAGTGTGAGAATTATGGCAAAAAATCATCGATGAAGGTGCTACAAGCTTTCTAGGAAGTGATATAACTGCGGATCCTTCGTGCATCTGATGAGAGATTATTTTAGATTGGATGGTGATGTGTCAGCTCGACCAAAGGAGTGATCCCATGAGCTTATCAAGATAGAAGACATATCCAGAGGGGAATTAGTTTGATGTCCGGCTAGGAGAGCAGAACAACATATCGACCCGTTGTCATTCTGGTGCGTGATCCCACCTTTCAGTTTACTGGAGGGTAGGGTCGAGATGTTGATGTCGCATATGAGATGTCAGGTATGTTTTCTGCTTTTTGAATTGTTCAAATTGTTTTAGTATGTGTAAGAGCATGCATTTGTAGATAGTGTCAAGTGAGCTAGGTAGGAAAATTGTTCATATAGGTAAGCCGAGAGTGAGAATCCAAGTGTTTAGTTGGTAGACCTTAGTAGAATAGACCATAGTGACCTTAGATATTCTTTAAGAACTAGATTCAAATTTAGTATACAACTTAAGGGATGTTGTTAGTGCAAAAGTTGCGTGACCTCAAGAATTGAGGGTCCAGAGTTTAGAGAAAGAGTGGTTGTTCCTAGCAAAGTTAAAGGTCAAATCCAAGAGAATGTCGAGCCACGAAACTTTTCACCCTTGTGTGTTCCCTGGGGGAATATCTAAATGGGTTGTCAAAGTTGGATAAAATACCATAAGGAATTTTGGTATCACTAGTTTAGAGGGTTTGTGGGATCGACCCGCAGCGAGTTAGTAATTCCAAGTGCAGCGTTAGAGATAAGGGTCTTTGTGAGAGCGTTAAGAGAACCCATTCTCTTAGCTAGAGCTAGCAGGATGTATAGCAGTTAGTGTTAAGGCACTTCAGTTGCTAACTGCGCGCATATGCCCCAGGTACTCATGAGGAGTAAGTTAGCAAGGTGTGTTCTGATGTAGTAATTCCAAAATTTCACCCTAAGTACTAAGGATAAAATAGATATGATATCAAGTTACGAGTCTAGAGGATCATTCTCGAGGTGCAAAGAACCCTTTGATTATGTCAATATACGTTCATGTGTGATCAGCAAGTGCATCAGCTAAGTGAGCCAAGACCCGTCAGTGGTGTCTTCGTGTTGGTATATGAGCGCGAGCTACATACAACACTTAGCAACATGCAATGTTGGGCATCACCCTATATTTTAGTATTTTAGAATAAAGGAGATCAAATGCG
The DNA here is from genome assembly GCF_006381635.1 of Hibiscus syriacus. Lineage (NCBI taxonomy): Eukaryota > Viridiplantae > Streptophyta > Magnoliopsida > Malvales > Malvaceae > Hibiscus > Hibiscus syriacus. The sequence goes on along the minus strand of NW_024062845.1, from coordinate 1,425,204 downwards.
TTAAACATCGTTAGACTAGTGTTAGTCGTCATCAGATAGTTCTGGGTGGTAAGCGATAGTGAGCGTAAGACGTATAGTCTCTTAATCTTATGTCAAAGTGCAATGAAGCGAGATCTCCATTTTATGAGGCGTGCTCCCTAGGAGTGCCAGATGTTATTTTGGCTCAACCAGTGGTCAATTTTTAGTTGTTAGCACCTTAGATGCTCGATTGGATTAATAAAGCAAGTGTAAACTATTGGGTATATGAGAAAGCAGTCATGTAGCCTGGATGAGTTTAAAATCAGAGTTGTCCAAAAGAAACATAGAGATCGACGTTAGTCGAGGATCTTCGTAAAACCTTTATTAGTCGATATCGAGATATTTTGGCAAGTGTCATAAGATCTCAAATTTATTTATGTTCAGCAAGTAAAAGAGGTTATCGAATTATGCAGTAAGTTAACTTGATTGAGTAATGGTAGCTAGGGAAAGTTTTGAGCACTAGCGGTGGAGTCGTGGAGTAGCATTCTCCTTACGAAATATTCTAAGTATTCAACCAGAGTAAGACTAGATGGATTTGCGCTTTCAAAGGTTGTTTCTTAAATATCGATGATTTTAGCAGACTATAAGAAAGTGGGAGAGGGTTATAGATCAGTGGTTGAGTTGTTGAGTTGTAAATCGAGTTGCAAGCACTTTTCAGTAAGGTGCAAGTTACAATAGTTTAGGTGCTTCGAGGTTTCTAAGTGTTTGACCTAAATATGAGTATCGTTGTTTAGACCGAGTAAATATCAAAGATGAAATTTCTTTTAAGGAGGGGAGAGTTATAACACCCTGAGTTTTGGGCTAGTAGTTTTGGGTTTACCTGAAAGGTAATTGGAACTCATAAATTTTATAATTTAAGTCACTAAGACGAGTTAAGTTTAATTGGGTCGATTTGGAGCCCAATTAGTCAACAAAGTTTTTTAAATGTTTGAATATTGTAGAATGACCAAAAGTGCAAATATTTTTTTCAAAAGTGAAATTCTTTCAATTTCTTTTTATCCATTATTCTATTTTACTTCTTCTTTCTCGCCTCTCTAAGTAGCCAAATGTAAGGGTTTAATCCTTTTTCATGCTTCATTTTTTGTCCGTAATTCCTCCAGCAACGTAGTTTAGTTGAAACAAGCCTTAGGTTTTTATAGTTAAAGAGAAAAGTGGAGTTTTCATCAAAATTATCAAGGAAAGGAGTTTGTGTAAGCAAAGGTCTTCAATTCAGGTTTCTAACTCCAAGATATTGTATTTGTAATCCTTTGGAGTATTAAGTTTTCATAAATTTAAATATTTGGCTAAGATTTAAGTATTTAAGTATTTTAGGGTTTATATTTAATATCAAGATCAAATCACGTTATAGAGGTTAAAAAGACATTTTTATGCTACTTTAAGACCCTAGTTAACTCCCTAAAGCATTAACACATGATTAAGAACCAAACTATAACCTTTAAGATGATTTTGGACGATTTCTCGAGCCTAAAATAACTATTTTAGGGTTTAAGTATTGATTATGGGATGAATATTATCGATACTAGAAGAATTGGGGGCAAAAATTAGGGATTTAAACTGGGAGAATCGATATTTCCAGGGAGAGTATCGATACTACCCCTACAATATCGATACTCATGATGACAATATCGATATTAAGGCCGTATTTTTGCAACAAAATTGTTTTTTTGGTACCGAAACTCATAGGGTATCGATACTTGAACTTAGGGTATCGATACTACAAGTAGAGTATCGCTAATACTCACTTTGGATGATCAGTTTTGACCCGGATATGGCCCGTAAGAGCTAAGAATTATCTGAAATACTAAGAATAAGTTCGTGAGGGACCTGAGGGACTAACCATAACAATAAACATTCGTAGAAGTGGGATTACAATAGAGGAAACTATTATAAGCGGTATATGTCAAGGTACCTTTAGTCGAGCACATATATGGATAATGTGAATGAGGATCGTTGCAGGGGATATATCGACCAATGGTACAATAAGCATGTTAGATTCAAAAATAGGGGAGAACATGGGCTTCGAGAATGTCAGTGAACCCAAAGGGTGTAAGTCATCCTTTCAATTCGAGGGGTATTGAAAGGAATTTCAATGAAGACGATCAGAGTATCCCTACCCAATGTTGAACCCAATTCAGGAATCATGCTAACAGATTATAGAGTAAGTGAATAAAGACCTCAAAAATAGTTGGAGAATATCGAGATAGAGTAGAGACTTCGCTAGAGGCAGAGAAAAAGTAAATTGCATGATAGTAACAAGCTATCAGAGTGGAGCAACATAGTAACTAATATTAATATAAGATCAATAAGCCTTCGTGTAACGTTTTAGACAGAGAACGCGCGAGATAACATCTACAGAGAATACGACCTCACCTTAGTGAGTCCAAATAAGCTAGGGTTTGCCAAGTTACTATAGTTGCCCCAGTAGAGCATTGTAACTGCACGAGGCACTTCAGGAGCTAGTGAGGGTGCGAGGCCCAAACACTAACGAAGAGTCAGTTAATGATGTCAGTGCCATGTGGCCTCTAGGCCGTAGATATACCTGTATAGTCGTATCAGTCCAGTTCAGGCAGTGACGATCATCTAGTGGTATATCATATCCAATAACACCTGAAGCAAGTGCTTGAGGCGCTAACACGCACGAGGGGTGGGTTGGCAGTTGTGATTTCCTCACCTGGATACACTACAGTAAGTGTGTGAGGCACTTCGATGGCTAATTTTGGCATGAAGCCTAACACTTAATAGCGGTGGGTTAGCCGGACGTGATATTTACTGTTGCTAGTGTATGGTGGCTTTGTGAGACCATACACTAGTCAATATTGCATATAGATAGTACACAGTCGAGTTAGAGTTGCATTTAAATAATGCAAAGAAGTTGCAATAAGTCTGAGTAAAGACTCGATAAAGGTGTACTCATGGCGAGGTCCTTGTTCGAGGACTAGGGAAGTGTGAGTCTCTTACTTCAGTGGTAGAGCAGTAACACCTTAATTAGGTAGCACTTGATCAAGATCATATATGTGCTTACTGGTTAGTATCATATCTTAACATGCTTATGCTTATGAAATTTGATCAAAATAATAACTTTAATTAGTTACCTTAACCAAAAACTATTTTTAGTACAAAGATAAAAAGTAATATAATTCAAATACTTATTTATAATATAAACTCTCAAGAGAATAATTTAGTTTAAAAGTTTTATATGCAATGAAACATAAAATATAGAATATTTCTTGTAATCATCTTTCAATATATAAAGACTAGTATTTGATAAGATAATAAAGGTATAATTGTACTATGAGATGATTTTTTTGTGTTTATATTTTTTTAAGGTTGTTGAATTTATAGTTTTTGTCTGCGGAGATTATAAGATAGTATTCATTCGAAAGTTTTTAGTCATTTGACAATTAATGTTCAAATACATGTGTAAATGTCGTGCTTAAACACATGACATCTAGGGATAACAATAATTTCTTAACCACTGAGGTCGCTTGGTTAGTGCAATTGTGTATGCTTAAATACTCATGTATGAATAATGCATTAGATATATATAATATATTTATATTTATTATTCAATTATTAAATAATAAATTTTATAATTTTATTTAAAATTTATATAAAAACATAAAATATCAAAATATCCCTATAATTATATTACTTACCCTAAAATTTGATTTTTTTAATATTGCAAAATCATCATATGTTTTAAATAAGGTTTAATAATGAAATAAGTGCCCAAACTATAACGCTTATCACAAATAGGTGTGTAAATTATTTTTGAATAATTCTAGTGTCTAACGTTACAAACGTTATCACTTTAGGTGCTCGAACTATAAACGCCATTAATTTTTTTTGTTAAGTAGTATGTTCCACTTTTTGGTATTCAAAACAATTATTTAAAAAAAAAATTAAAATTATATATTTAAAAAAATCAAAATAGTCCCAAAAGTTTGAAAACCTTCATTTTAACCCTTAAACTCATACCAGCTGCTGCACTTCGTTCACCTCCCCATCAATCAATATCCCTATGAAATCATGACCGACTGATGGTCGATCAACGATCAATCAATGTTTTGTACCCCATGAACCTAGGATAAAAATCTCAATTTCACGTGATTTCGAAGACCAGTAGATGGCAACTATGGAAGCGTACGACTAGGAGGATGACAAGGACTACGTCGGCAACAATTGTCATGACTGAAAAGGGAGGCGATAGTAGGTTAGGGTTAGGGAGTTATGATTTTTATGAATTGGGTTTTTTTTTAATTTAAGAGAAAGTAGGGTTTTTTTATAAATATAATAATATTTTAAATTTAAAAAAGTTCAAAATTATCAGAATGTGACATGTGTCACTTAATGGAGAAAATTGACAGTAGTTACAGTCCAGACACCTAAAGCGATAACATTTGTAATTTTAGATACTAAGATCATTTAAAAAGTAATTTAGGCATCTATTAATGAAAAGTGCGATAATTTGAACATTTATTTTATAATTAAGCTTTTAAATAATGAAATATATATGAAATGAAATTCCCTGCCAAATAGGGAACCCGTCTTCGTGTGACCCTAATATAAAATCTTGACACATTATATAAACTATATTAGAAACCCAAGTTGTCACAACCTAAAAAAATTAAACAATTTGGTGAAATTTGAGGCGAAATTGAAATTTTTAGAACTTGTAGGTTGTTTAGAATGATACAGAAAATTCAGGGACTTGAAACCAAATTTACCCATTTTCTGTCATCAGAAAAAAAATTAATAAATGAAAAGGGGAATGAATGCTGCCGCGGGTTTCAAACCTCTAGGACCTTGTAAGATTACTCACATCCCTACCACTATGCTAAAAACTATTGATGTTTATTTTTTTGGGCAGATATATATGTTAATCTTATGGCTCAGGATTAAAATCCCAAAATCCTCAAATTTCCTCCCCGCTGATCCTTCTTCCACAAACAAATTCGTCATAGTCAAGGAGTTCCAGCTCGCGCCACTGCTCCCGTTTGGTTTGTCGTCGACCTGGGAACAAAACCCTTCAAACCTATCACCGTGAGACGCCGCCTAACATCGTAAATTTTGACGCAAAGTTTTAAAGTTTTTAAACCCCATCGCCATGAAAATAATTGATCCGTCGTCGATCGTTGCTCTATTCTCGACATCTCCCACGCCATCATGTTCCTTGCATCGTTTCGAGTCCACCGATGTCCATCTTTTCTCCGTTGTCACTAGCGTGGGAGGGGGTGAGGAAGATAAAGTTTTTGACGTTTTAAAATCGAGCTCTATGCCGTTCAAAGTTGTGAACTGAGCTTGGTAATTGTCTCAAAATCCCATAAAATAATTGTATAAATTTTTGTAGAATTTTTCGGATCTCATAGGCCACCGTACGTGCGGGGAAGTTCACCGAGTGGTGAACAGCTGTTCTAATGGGTTGTTTGACCTGAACCGTGTCCGACCTGACCCATTTGACCCGACTGAGTTAACCCACATTGAGTCAACTTGGTTGAGTCAACTCGTTGACTTTGACCGAGTCAACTGGTTGACCGTTGACTTTGACCGAGTCAACCCGTTGACTTTGTTTTTGATTGAAAAAGTCAAATTTTCTAAAAAAACATTATTTTATGTTTTTTGACGTCCTAAGTCAGATTCTAAAGTCTATTTTTTCTAATTCGAACCCGAATGCCTCTAAATTGCCAGTCAAACTTGAACATGCATATGTACTTAGGAGTTTTAACTTTGAATGATTAAATTAAGACTTGAGGGTGATTAGTTATTATAATTTAAAGGTACAAGAGACTTTTCTGATCGCTCGACAGCTCAACCCAGCTACTCTCGATCTGATAAACTGCATGAGCCAGTATTCACTCGTATGAACCGTAAACCTTACGATTTCATAATTTAATTATGTTACCCGTTAGTAACTTAGTATTGTTATGAATTAGGTTTGAAAACTATAGTTGAGCGTGGCGAGGATGGTGCTCAATAGATCTATTGTTTGTCCCTATTATCGAGGTGTGTTCCCTATGTATCACTTAATTGTTTTATCTGTTTTTACATGTGGTACACCGAAATTTATGTTTATTATATTATTGATGTACCGCCTTACTGGTGATGGCCTATGGACTATAACTGATATATGATTATTGGTTTTCACTGGTACATGATTACGATGATTATGGATTTATGGAAATTATGCTTACTGTATAAATTATATTTTTGAAATACTAATTTTGGGTAGGACTGAAGTACGGAGGTACAACTTTGATCAAGCTGGTAAAACCTTACGGACCTAATGTGACTCTTGGGTAGGCTCTCAGGCCCCAAGATTCTCCCTTAGGTTGGCTCCCTTTGTTGTGTGCTTAGGGTCAGCCATACAGACCTAAGGATACATAGGCCCCAAGGCATATCCTTAGGTTGGCTCTCTTTTGCTGTGTGCTTAGGGTAAGCCTTACAGACGCAGTTCTGGGGAACTGCATATGGTGTACGGGAGGAGGGTTTTAAACTACGAGTTTAAAAAGCTAAACTATATTATGATTTATGAGGTTTTACTGAACCATTACTGGTTTATTGTACCTACCATGATTTTATCGTACTGTTGGGACACACTGAGCCCTAACTCAATTTTCAAAATGTTTTCCCCTTTTAGATACTTTTGGTTAGACACCTCAGATCAAGAACTAGAGGATCGGCACATTTCTTGTAGTCATCTGATTGTAATGTTTTTATCTTTCAAGTTGACCATATTTTGGTGACATGGGCCATTATTTTGATGTATTTGATTTTATGACAACTACGACTTTTGCTACTGATATTCAATTTATCGTGATTCAGATTTTACGACATGTTTTAATTTACTTAGTTACCTTTTAGTTTTATATTCATGAGTTGGGTCTTTGTCGTTAATTATTATAATATTATAAATGTTATTTGTAATATGATTTTGAAATTATCAAATAATTTCTTGAAAAATGATTTATGAAATTTCAAGGTAATCCGTTAGACTTAATCGAAACGCATAGGCTAGGTGAAGAAGGTTACTTTTAGTTGGTATCAGAGCTTTTGGTTTTTAAATCTCGGACTGTGCATGGGTCCAACATAAATTCTAAACTATTTTAAAAATGTTTTACGAAAATTTATATAAGGCTATGTCACTCATTTTTACATGATAAATGTGTCCAATACTCCAATGTCAAATCTAACCTTATGTTTACTTCTTGTAGTGAATTTGAGATTTTTCTCGATGAGTACTAAACGAGGTCGTCGACCTGACCACAGGCGAGGATGAGCTGGTAGGTTTTGTGACCCTATAGATGACTCTACTATAGACCCGCCACCTGCTCCTGAGATAGATATGACAACCCCCATTAAGGAGCTTCAGATATTAGTTTTGAGCCTACGAGAGTAGTGCTCGACGAGACTCTCAGTAGGTAATTTTTGTGACTGATTTAGGGAGCGATCAGAGCTATGGTGTCGTCCCTGAGGTCCCAATTGCACATACCCTAATTACCAATGGGGTCAGGACTTTTGGAGGTCCTACTGGAGGAGCCCCTACTGAGGTTGAAGACTGGCTACTTGATACAAAAAGACGTATGGATCAGCTGGGTTTGGACCCAGCGAAGAGATATTTAGGAGTTGTCATAATATTAGATGGGAATTCCCACAACTGGTAAGAGTCAGTGGTCAGCAGTGTCCCAACTGATCGTCTGACATGGGATTTCTTTAAAGATAGCGCTTTAGGAAGCATTTTCTAAGATAGTGTTATCCGGCTGAGAGATGAAGTAGTTGCAGGATTTGGTGCTGGGGAATATGTCAGTCTCTGAGTACGAGATAGAAATTCTAAAGTCGTTGAAATACGGTACTACCTTGGTTCCCACTGAGAGAGATAGATGCCGCAAGTTTGCTCTTGGACTCAGATATGAACTATGTAGGCAGGTTGTGACTCACCAGGATGAGATATTTGATGTTTTAGTAAGTAGAATGAAAGATGCTGAGGTGGTAGAGACCTTGGTTCCTGTTACAGACCGTGTGGATCGAGAGTGACCTAGGAAGTTTTTTGGTCCGATCGGCTCTTCTGTACATCCTGGGAATAAGACTCGTACTTCGGCCCCCCTAAGAAGCAATATTAGTTCTAGGTCTCTAGCACCTCCACCCTTAGTTGTCAATCAAGGTGATTTTTTGGTATTGCCTCATGGGCCCCTTTGTGAGTATTGTGGTAATCGACACACAAAAGAGTATCGTAAGAATATGAGTGTCTGCTACCAGTGTAAATCCAGTGGTCATTTTCAGAGGGACTGTCCACAACTAGCTTCATCTGAGAGGATATCTAACTCGACTCCTGTGCATTCCCAGGCATCAGTTCAGACCCCAGCCAGAGGTCATAGTCAGGGAAAACCTTCTGGATAAGCATTCAGGGCAGAGAGTAGGGCACGACCCCAGCAGAGCTAAGAGCCTGCAGTTTCAGAGGCCATACAACTAGCTCTAGTGTATGCTACCAGACGTCGGGATGACAGAGATGAGCCAGAGGTTATTACAGGTACATTTACCATTTATTTTATACCATACATTATATTAATTGACAATGGCTCCACCCACTCCTATGTATCAAGTTCTGTATCCCATGACCTTCAAATTTCAATTGAGGACAGCGAGTGTGTTGTTATGGTTATAACTCCAGTAAGACAGTCAGTAGTTATGAATAAGGTATCTAGGCATTGTCTTCTGAAGGTCCAGGGTGAAATTTTTCCCGCTGACCTTATGGAGTTTCCTTTATAAGAGTTCGATCTAATTCTAGGGATGGATTGGTTGAATGAACACAAGGTAAATATGGATTGCGAGTACAAGAGAGCTACTTTGAAGACATCCGATAGTCAAATGGTTGTGTTAGTTGGTGGGCGTCGTGTCTATCTCTCCAATATAGTATCAACTTTCGTTGTCGATCGTATGATCCGAAAGGGGTACGAGGCTTTCATTTCCTTATCCTGAACATGAAACGTACATTGTCCAAGATTGAGGAGATTCATACTGTTAACGAATTTCTTGATATATTTCCAGAGGAGTTGCCAGGGTTACCTCCTGACAGAGAGGTAGAGTTCGAGATTGAGACTTATCCGGGATCTGCACCTGTTTCCATGGAACCCTTTTGCATGGCCCCAAAAGTACTCAAGGAGTTGAAAGTTCAGTTGAAAGAATTACTTGATCTGGGATTAATCAAACATAGTACATCACACAGGGGAGCTCCAGTCTTATTCGTGAAAAAGAAAGACATATCGCTTAGGCTAAGCATAGATTATCGAAAGTTGAACAAGTTGACGGTTAAGAATAAGTATCCATATATGATTGAATATTTATTCAATAAATTGTGAGGAGCTATCATATTTTCTATGATTGATCTTCGTTCGGGATACTACCAGTTGAAGGTGAAAGATTCAGATGTTGTAAAGACTGTTATTCATACTAGATATGGTCATTATGAGTTCTTAGTGATGCCTTTTGGTCTGACGAATGCTCCCGCAACTTTTATTGACCTAATGAATCTTGTATTTTAATCATATCTAGATCAGTTTGTTGTTGTCTTCATTTATGATATTCTGGTATATTCTCATACTGAGGCAGAGCATGATGAGCATTTGAAGATCATTCTGTAGACCTTGAGAGAGCATCGCATGTATGCTAAGCTGAGCAATTGTAAGTTTTGGCTTCAAGAAGTGTCGTTTCTGAGGCATATTATTTTTGCGGAAGGTATTCAGGTCGACCCGAGCAAGATCGAGGCTATTGTAAGTTGGAAACGACCCAAGAACATCTCTAAGATCCGCAATTTCTTAGGCTTAGCCAGATATTATCGATGTTTTATCAAGGTCTTCTCAATCATTGCTACTCCTTTGATGAAGCTGTTAAGGAAGAACGTTCCGTTTGACTAAAAGCTTAGGTCGCATGAGTGTAATTACCCAACCCATGATTTATAGTTAATAATTGTTATATTTGCTTTAAGATTTGGAGACACTATCTCTATGGGGAGAAGTGTTCCATTTTTATGGATCACAAGAGTTTGAAGTATCTTATGACTGAGAAGGAACTTAATTTGAGACAACGTCGTTGGTTTGAACTTCTAAAGAACTATGATTGCTTGATTGACTATCACCCGGGTAAATCTAATGTATCGCTGTGGATGCTCTGAGTCAGAAGGCTATAGCCAATCTGAGTTCTTTGTTTGCCAGGATGAAACTTTATGATGATGGCACTTTATTAGCTGAATTGTAGGTCAAGCAGACTTTGGCTGAGGAGATCAAATCTAATTAATTTCTTGATAGCTATTTGCTTCTCATCTTTGCGCAAGTAGAGCAGGGGACGAGCTCATATTATGCCTTTGATCAGGATGGGGTTTATACTTTAAGGGTCGATATTGTGTGCCTGATGATGCAAAATTGAGACGAGATATCCTTAATGAGACTCACAGTAGTCCATATACTATGCACCCCGGTGGAGATAAGATTTACCAGAATTTGAGAAAGAGGTATCATTGGATCGACATGAAGAACGACATCTCCGTCAAGACATTTCTCTGCCCTGGCAATGGAGAGTGCAAATAGTACACCCCAAACGATGTAACTAGTCTCGAAAAGGTAAGTGTTTAGCTTTCATGAATCAGATTAAACACCAAATTGTAGAGTCGCCACCAATCTTTTAATTCGGTGAGATTGGTCACCAAAAATGTCATATTATTTTAAAATAAGAATAATATTAAAATAATACAACTATGGTATGCTTACCAGAAAAATGAGTTCGGGAGTCGGTTACGTATAGAGAGGATTAGCACCCCCAAAATGCCCAAAATTGGTACATGTATTTATTAATTAAGTGTATTTGCAGTATTTGATAAATTTTCTTTTTAGTCTTAATATATACTAAATATTTAACATAAATATTATTGATACTATTATAATATTTAATGTTGAAACTATATTATAAAATTATCCTAATATATAAAAGTATATTGATACTATAATTAGTCTTATAATAATAATTATTGACTAAAATATAAAATAGTAACATTAATTAACCTACTTCAAAATAATATTAAAGTTGTATATTAATTATATATTTTAACCTAAATTAATTCGGAACTAAAATATACATTTTTAATATTTTAGAGACTAAATGCATAATTTTACCTATAATATATATTAATATAATAAGGACTAAAAAATAATTAAAATACGAAACCAAAATTGAAATACATGAAAAACCTTATTTCGGGACCAAAATGAAAGATTTACAAAGTTAGAAGGACCACGCACGAAATTTAGCCCTTTTTTAATTACACTGAAGCCCCTCATTCTAAAACGATGTAGTTTTGGGGAGGGTATAAATATACCCCAACCGGCCCTTTAAGGGCAACCTCTCTCATTTCTCTCCTTTCTTTTCTCTCTCTAAATGAGAGATGCTCTGGCATCTCTCTAAAAACCCTCGCCGAAGGGTAGCCGGTCACCAGTCGGCAGTCTCTCACCACCATATTCTGCCGCCGCTGGCCACCACCCACGATGGCCGAAAATTCTGAATACACCAAAATAAAGCTCGAACCCTCCTAAAGCCGAATCTGGGAGCCTTTTATTCTAAAAATCCCTAAATCAACGTAGATCTAGGATTTTTACCTTCGAAGTTCGACTTCTCCAACGGCATGTGGAGGCGCATAGATTCTCTGATGAAGGTAATATTCCCACGACCCTCTCTATATATTTTCTTATATTTTCTTGTGGCTTGGTTACTAGGTTTCTTGCATTTTCTTCATTGTAGGTGCTTCCCTATTTATAGGGAGTTTCTATGCTCCCTATGGATCGGTTAAAAGACTGTACCCTAGTGAGTCACTAGAGCTACAGAGGTGACTCACCCTAGGGGTGGTAAGTTATGCGGTGCTATTTAATCTTCTAGAGCATTCGAGAGAACTCTGGAGAGTTAGAAGCGTCGTGGCAATGTATGGTTGGATCTGTCGGAGACAGTGGCCGAAATAGACCCTAGGGTTACAATGATACCCTAGGGTTTCTACTGGATGGCTTCTAGACCATTGGATCTCCATCTACTCATGCGGTGGAGAGCTATGCGACGTTGGAGTAGAGATGAAACCCTAACTTCTGGTAGGGCTTCTCACGTGGCTCGTTGGATCTGGTTTTGGATGAGTTTGGGCTTGCATCTGACTCGGGCTCGGTTGTAATCGGGCCTGTGCGCTTTGTAATTGGGTTGTCCTCCTGTAAATGGGCATGTGTGCCTTACTTTGTAATTGGGCCTTCCGGGTTTATAAATAATAATATTTATAATATAATATTATTATATATATAATAACTTATATATAATAATCATCATTCAGATGAAAATGACCATCGATAGTTGCCCCTCTTTGCTTATTTTTATGTAAACAATAATAAAGGGAAGATAATAAGACAAGTTTTCATCGAGTGAACGTCGTGTTTTACTGGGAATTTGTTCCATTACTCTTTCGTGGAGATCAAATTTTTATCTGATCATGCTCCTGCTTCACTACTCTTCTGTGAAGGCTAAGGATGACTTTGCAAATTATTTGCTTCACTACTCTTCCGTGAAGGCTGAATTCGCATGACTTCATGAAGGCTTCATACTTTGCTAAAAAATCCGTTCCACTACTCTTCCGTGGAGATTAATCTGGAATGACTTGAACAAAATCTGTTTCACTACTATTCTGTGAAGTTCAGATTGAAACTTGGATTGCTTCACTACTCTGTCGTGAAGCTTTCATATTTTGATGAAAAATCCATTCCAGTAGTCTTCCGTGGAGAGTGAATTTTGATCTTGTTCTTGCTTTTGCTTCACTACTCTTCTGCGAAGTTTGAAAATGATTGACTTGACAAGAATATAATTTCACTACTCTTCTGTGAATATCATATTTATTTTATTCCACTACTCTTCCATGGAGATCTTACAAATGACTTTAAGAATTCACCATCTTCCTCGAAAGACTTACAGATGACCCGAAGGTTTTACAAATTTGTGGGAAATAATTTACTGGGTAAGAAACTTCTTACTTTTCAAAAATTTCAGTTTTGGAAAAGATTGAATGAGAAACGTTGAAAATCCCTTTATCATGCTTCAAGACAACTTGTAAGGTTGGGCATGCCCCAAAAATAATTATTATTCTATGGATTACGTCCATCTATTCTTCTGATGTTTACCTCTTCTACATTTTATGTGAAAATATATCTAAATGCAATCAAATATATCAATGTAATGTATACTCTTTTATGCAAATGATGTTTCTATGAATGTAAAATGTTGATTCAATCTTCTTTTGACTCCCAAGTTCGATTTTCTTTAACTTGATCATTCCTTTCCAGGGCCTTTTCGAATATCAGTGTAGCAATTTATGCTATCAGACTTGCATTTTCAAAGAATCATCTGATCAAATTGTATCTTTGTATATTGTTTTACCTTTAGAAGAACTGTTTCATTTATGAGACTCTTTCCATACTCAGAATTATGACCTTGTTGCCCCACTTCTCTTGATAACACCAGATGTCTCTATCTAAACTTGTGTAGGAATCCAATAAAGCTTTCATCTTTGAAAAGAGAATCTATCATCTTTGAAAAGAGAATCTATCATTTTTGCAGAATGTAGATATGAATATGCCAAACTCATCAAAGATTAATCAGGATATCAGCCACGTCTATTCTAATTTGACTCTTAAAACATACAAGAAGGATTTATCCTAATTCCTTTCATGTCTCCATATCTAATCAGATCTCGAACAGGATTATTCAGATCTTATCATGTCAAGATGTTTAACCCATCGTTTAATCTTAGTTGGCTCCACTAGTTTCTTGTTGTTAAAGTTCCAATGTTCTTTCGTGGAGAGAAACTTCATCATTTCTCATTTCTGACCTTTGGAGTGGGAAGATAAACTTCATCTTATATCACAAAATAGAATGCCCCATGATTGCAACATTGGTTCAACATTATAAGTATTGGTTCGTAAAACATTTGACAACACATTCATCTATTTCTTGTGGCTTCTGTCTAGATTTCTCCACCAGTGAACTCTTCGTATGACGTTCATCACAATGATTCTTCAATAAAAATACTAATGGGATGCTTTAACTTGTTAACATCATATCAAATAACATTTGACAACACATTCATCCTTTCTTATGCCTTTTGTGGGAATGATGTAACCGCAAGGTGGACAAAACAGTAATGTATAGTCAACTCGATGGTCATCGTTTCGCCATTTTCATTCTTCATACCTTTTTGTTTCAGGAGAATGATTTTTCCTTAGAATGATAAGGGTCCAGCATGCCCTAGTATTTTGCTAATACAAATGCTACTGATGTGATTGTTTGGAATACCCTATTAGATCATTTTTGTTTGAAATGAGCCTTCATTATGCCTCACCATTCTAAGCTGTATGGTTCAATCTTAATGTCCATTCATGCTTCTCATGAGGTCCAACTTTGATATTGTCCTATCGTGGATACTTGTGGCTCTATGCATGCTAAATATGTCCATCTTGAAGATTTTTATCCTTTTTTATAGATGAGGCGATCATCTTTTCTTGACAGGTTGCCATAAAGGAATGTTATAAATTTGGTTCTTCAAATTTTTTATCTTTCGAACCACTTACTTTCAAGAATATGAAATGTTTCATTATTCTGGCCTTGCTCATTCTTTTCTCCAATGGATATAGAATAGGCATCAATTTCCTTCAAAAACCTTTCTTATTTGAAACTGTCCTATTTGAAAATGTTCTTCCTTCTTTGTTATCAAAGAATGAAAGAATTTTGTAAAATATTATCCTTACAGGTTCACAATAGAATCAAATCATAAGCATGAATTCAAAGAATATTAAAAGAATCAACAACTTTTACTACTTCAGAGTTATAGTTCTTTGACAAGTATCAAGATTGAGAGGTTAGTTTCAGGTTGGCTTCCTTATTTTCTATGGTTACATCTTAGTGAAGATGTCACTCCTTTCTTGCTCTTTTGTGAACATTGCCACATACCTCACTTTCTTTGCTTGGTATCTTTAACCAAACGTATACCAAATGACACAATCTAGTATAATAGTTACTAGACTTTCTAAAGTACCTCCATTTCAATTCTTTGAAATATTTGATTTTATTCAAAGCAGTGTGAAAACATCGATCTAACAATGAGATTTTTTGTGTCCACTTGTGTGAAATAGACTATAATAGGTATTTATTTCACTTTTTTACAACGACTTCTTTTGCCATTTTGACTAGTTGAATTTAGCTTTATTGACATTAGTCATCATTAGGCTAATTGAAACTTATCCATAAAGTCAGGGCTATGAACTAATTGCTCTAGAGGGACAGCTTTTTCTGCTTATGACTCTTACTTTTTTTAAAAGAACCTGTTATAGTCTATGTATTTGGTGGAAAAAATCTCATTACCAAATTTCAATTTACCAGCAGCTGACTTAGATTAGAAAAAGTTTCATCGTCGAGTCTCATCAATGGAAAATAATCTAGTTAGCTTTGCAAGGTTACAAAAGATGCCTCATGTTGTATGCTTCTAAATATCAATACCAAGCCTTTTGTCTGATTCATTGCATTGGAGAAGGCTCTCTCATTTTTGTGGGAAGGGTAGTATTTGGGGGATGTATTTTTTTTAGGTAAGGTCAGGGTCCTTTTTTTTCTGGTTTTCAATCTTGATACTTTGTCAAAAATGTATAACTCTTCTTGTGAAAAGCTTTTAATATAATGATATTCAAAGAGCTGCAAGATTGAAAAATTGATTCAATTCTGATAACCTTAAAAGCAACATATTTTTATTTCAAAAGGTGAAGAAAGTAACAAAAACATTTTCAAACAAGATGCTACAAAATGAAAGGTATAATAGTGGTAGATAGCAACTTCTACTGCCTCATTTTTCCTTAGATGTTGGATGTATAATCAAAACAGGATCTTTGTCTATATTTGTACCCCATTTCTTGATCATTTCTTGGGTAGCTTCTTTGGACGAGCAAATCTCAGCTTTCTCTTGAGCTATCTCTTGATTAAATCCCATCATCATCTTTTCGGACTGGCAATTGGGCTTAGTTTGAATTTCAGAACCAATCTCTTTGGTGGTAATAGTTGTATCCTGGTTCTGGATGTTTCTTACAGTAGCATTCACTAAATTTCCCTCTGCTTCTCTTGATTTCAAAAGATTGATATAGGTGTCTCCAAGATTGTATCTACCTTGCTTCTTTTTAAACTTGTAGGCCAGTCTCGGATTACCTTTCCCTTTGATTTTTCATTTCTTATTCTTGTATCATCTTTTAGCTTGAAAGAAGTATTGAGAGTTAAATCTGCCATACATACTTCATCTGCCTTGGCTTTGTCTGATCCTTCATTTGTTTTGACATTATCAACTTCATTCTTGGGGTTGATTCTCAAATGTTTGATCAAAATGGATTGACTGTCAGCATCCACTTCTATAACTCCATGAGTTAGAAGATCTAGAACTAGTCGTTTGAAGTTGCCACAATTTTTGATGAAGTGTCCTCCGATTCCCGCATGATACTCACAAAAGACCCTTTTATTATACCATCTTGGGTAAGGAGGTACCAAAGGTTTAGCCAGACATGGGGCGATAAGTTGGGCTTCATGTAATTTGTCATATAACTTGCTACATGAGATTGAAGGAAAACAAGGTAGAGATTCCCTTGATATGATCGTTTCTTTACTATTGCATTCTTGAAAATGTTTGCTTTGAATATCTGACTTTTGATCAACGTCTTGAGAGAGATGACTTGAACATTTCTCTTTCCCAATCAGCTTTGAGTTTCTGAGGAGCTTAGGTTTCCTTTTATCAAAACATAACAACCCTTCTACCATAAGGTCTTGCACTTTTAATTTCAGCATTATGCAATTTTTTGTGGAATGACCAAAATCTCCATAATGATAATTGCATAGATTCTTGAAATTTTTCCAATTTGGATGCAGATAAGTACTAGGAGGGATGGGAGTCACAAGACCACTTTCAAAGAGAAAGGGTAACAACTCTGAATACAAAATGGGAATTAGAAAAAAATGTGTCATCCTTTTTTCTTTTTTTTTTTTTTATCCATTTTCAATGAAACTTGTTTCATGTTTCCCTTACTTAAACCACTTCAATGTCCATGTTATCTGTCATATTTCCTGATCCGTGAAAATGAGTTGGATTTATATATTCAACAACAGGTTCTTGGTCATTTTTCATATTGAATTCCAGACTTTTTCCTGAGGCCTTCATTTTTTCATGCTCAATAAGGGTCTTCTAACATTTTATCCCCATATAATAGAGTACCCATCATACTCATCATTTCATACATTTGTTCCATAGACTCGGCTTAGAATATTCTTGTTTCTTCAAGCATTTCTCGTTGAATTTCCACAAGTTATTCTTGGATTCTCTCAATCCTTCCAACTCGAGTTAATATTTCATTCATTGCTTTCAATCCTTTTTTTAAGTCCTTCCCCTGATTTTTAGAACTCTTGATTCCAAAATCTTTCACTGATTACTCTCATGTGATGTTATGCAAAGCATGAATAAAAATATAAATGTAAATATTTCCCTCCTAATGTCTCTATTTCCTTAAAAAGCCAATTTAACTTCCATTTATGCTCCAGAATCAGATTGTCATCTTGTTTCAGCTCCCTTGTAAAACCAGCTAAATTCACCAACTTGTGGGCTACCTTGCTTGCTTGAGCATCAGCTTTCTTCAAGTCATTATCTTTTTCTTTAATCTTGCTGTCATCTCCTGAAGTTGAAAACAATATTGTTCATTTTCCTTTATCAAAGAACCTTTATGTTCAAGAAGTTCTTGTACCAGATCTCCATATTCATCCACTATTTTCAGCAATGTATGATTCTAAGCTCTAGTAGATTTTAATTCAGCATTAATCTCACATTGATGGACTAGATATTAAGTTTTCGTGTGGCTATTTCCTTCTTCAATATCTGGTTTTTAGCTTGACATTTTTCCAAATTGGTGATTGCTGCATTGTATATTTCCTTAGCAATTTGAAAGTCATAGGAGAATTTCTTGGTTTGATCCTTATGTATCTTTTTCTAGTGCTTAGCATCACTCTTCAGTTTAATGATTTATGTCATCCATTCTTCAGGGGTATTTCCTAGTCCAACATCTTTGAAGGTTTGATTGACTTTCGAAAATCATCAAGCATGGCTTCAACCTCTGTGCTCAATTTCTTGTTTCGTCTTTCCAAAAACGGGCTTGAGCTTCATAAAAATTCTCTTCCTTATGATTGTTCCTAATGATGCTCTTACCATAAAAAGCTTTCGGTACCAATCTAATAGGATTTTTATGTGCATATCCTTTCATTATTTTAAAAGCTTCCTTGAGATATACTTCTTTGGCTGCTTCACAGTTTACTTGATTATGAAACCCTTTGTCCATAATGAAAACCTTTGATAATCACTCTTGAATCAACACCCTTGGGTATGTTATGATTGTGCAAATGCAAACAGAATAATTAATATTTGCATTTTCAGAATTATATACAAAAACTCGTTAGTAAAAACAAAAAATCATACCCTAACCTCATGCTTTCTAGTTGCATGATTTGTTTGGAAAAATAACCTAACCATATGATTTCTAGTTCGCATGCATTTATTCTGAAAATAAAATAATAATAAATAAAATAAAAAGAATCATGCTTTTCCTTTGTGTATTAATCTTACAAAACTCATTTAGGTTAGGCTTCACCTAGACTCCAGTTCTAAGTTTGCTATATGCTGAGTTTTGGCTTTAGAGTAAAAGGGTCAACGAATTGTCCTTTGTTGGTGCCCCCTTGGACTGCCAAACCCATAATCCTAGTCCATTACAGACTTTCGGATTAAGTTCAATTCGAAGGAACACACTTCCTTGAGTCCATACGGAGGTGAAAACCACACTAGGAACATAATGTGTGAGCTCAAAGAATGGTCCCCTATCCCATACGGAGGTGAAAACCACAAGAGGGAATAGCTTCTCATTCACTTAAATATGATAAGAGCTGGGTTTTAACTCATGTCATGAATGCAATGCACAGTGGGTGAGGAAAAGCATAAAATAAAAAATAATATACAACCTATTATTCTATTTTAATTACCCAAAATTAAATTTGTACACGTAAAAACAAAAGGTTAGTAAAATAATAAAAATAATCAAAACAAAATTAAAACAAATTTATTATTTACTGTAAAGACGAATAATTAATAAATTGGTGGCTAGACTCTCATTTTTTTAAAAAAAAAATCCCCAGCAAAGTCTCCAAACTGTCGAGACGTTTCTCTGCCCTGGCGACAGATAGTGCAAATAGTACACCCCAAAAGATGTAACTAGTCTCGAAAAAGTAAGTGTTTATTTTCCATGAATCAGATTAAACACCAAATTGTAGAGTCACCACCAATCTTTTAATTCGGTGAGATTGGTCACAAAAAATGTCATATTATTTTAATAAAAAATTCCTAAGAATAATATTAAAATAATACAACTCGGGTCAGTTTACCAGAAAAATGAGTTTAGGAGTCAGTTACGTATGGGGAAGGATTAGCACCCCCAAAAGGCCCAAAATTGGTACCGATATTTATTAATTAAGTGTCTTTGCAGTAATTGATAAATTTTCTTTTTAGTCTTAATATAAATACTAAATATTTAACATAAATATTATTGATACTATTATAATATTTAATGTTGAAACTATATTATAAACTTATCCTAATATATAAAAGTATATTAATACTATAATTAGTCTTATAATAATAATTATTGACTAAAATATAAAATAATATCATTACTTAACCTACTTCAAAATAATATTAAGGTTGTATATTAATTATATATTTTAACCTAAATTATTTCGGGATTAAAATATACTTTTTTAATATTTAAGGGACTAAATACATAATTTTACCTATAACATATATATTAATATAATATGGACTAAAATAAAAATCATTAAAATGCGAAACTAAAATTGAAATACACGAAAAACCTAATTTCAAGACCAAAATTAAAGATTTACAAAGCTAGAAGGACCACGCACGAAATTTAGCCATTTCTTAATTACACTGAAGCCCCTCCCCAAAACGACATAGTTTTGGGGAGGGTATAAATATACCCCAATCGGCCCTTTTCCAAAAATATACCCCGAACCCTCATAAAGCCGAATCCGACAGCTTTTTATTCTAAAAACCCCTAAATCAACGTAGATCTAGGATTTTTACCTTTGAAGTTCGACTTCTCCAACGCCGTGTGTAGGTGTGTAGATGCTACGATGAAGGTAATATTCCCTCGACCCTATCTCTATATTTTCTTATATTTTCTTGTGGCTTGGTTGTTAGGTTTCTTCCTTTTTTCATTGAAGGTGCATCCCTATTTATAGGGAGTTTCAATGCTCCCTTTGGACCTGTTAAAAGATTATACCCCGGTGAGTCACCGGAGCTACAGAGGTGACTCACCCTAGGGTTGGTGAGTTGTGCGCTGCTAGTTGATCTTCTAGAGCCTTCAGGAGAGCTCTGGAGTGTCGGTAGCGTCGTGGCAGTGTTTGGATGGATCTGTAGGAGGCGGTGGCCGGAATAGACCCTAGGGTTACAATGATACCTTAGGGTTTCTGCTGGATGGCTTCTGGACCATTGGATCTCCATCTGATCGTGCAATGGAGAGTTGTGCGGTGCTGGAGTAGAGATAAAACCCTAACTGCTGGTGGGGCTTCTCACTTGGCTCGCTGGATCTAGGCCTGGATGAGTTTGGGCTTGCATCTGACTCAGGCTCTGTTGTAATCGAGCATGTGCGCCTTGTAATTGGGTTGTCCTCTTAGAAATAGGCATGTGTGCCTTACTTTGTAATCGAGCCTTCATGCCTTATAAATAATAATATTTGTAATATAATATTATTATATATATAATAACATATATATAATAATCGTCACTCGAACGAAAACGATCGTAGATAATCTCTGATTTTGTGGCTAGGTGTTTAACTTGTTAACAAGTTAAGGCAGAGCACCAGCATCTGTCAGGTTTGTTACAACCTATCAAGATTCCCGAATGTAAATGGAAGCGTATTACTATGGATTTCGTAACTGGCCTGCCTATGACTCCTTCGATAAAGGATTCATTCTGGGTGATTGTTGACAGACTTACAAAGTCAGCTTACTTGATTCCTGTACGGGTAAATTATTCTTTGGATAAAATGGGTAGATTGTATATCTCAGAGATCATCAGATTGCATGTTTTTTCTGTTATCTATCATTTTCGATCGAGATCCGAGATTTACTTCGAGATTCTGGAAAGCACTTCCTGAGGCTCTTGGCACGAGATTGAACTTTTATACGATTTTCCACCCGTGACTGATTGTCAATCAGATAGAGTGATTCAATTTCTGGATGATATGTTATGGGGCTGCGTGATTGATTTTCGTGGTAGTTTGTAGAACTTTTTGCCTTTGGCTGAATTTGCTTACAATAACAACTACCATGCCAGCATTCGTATGGCACCGTACGAAGCACTGTATGGACGTAAGTGTCGCACCTTGATTTGTTCGACTGAATTGCATTATAAACAGACTTTGGGACCCGAGTTAGTGCGTAAGAATGAGGACACAGTCAGATTGATCCGTGACCACCTGAAGAAGGCATTTTACCGGTATAAGTCTTATGATGACCAGGGAAGAAAAGACATTGAGTTTGAGGTTGGATATCAAGTATTTTTAAAGGTATCTCCATGGAAGAAAGTGCTGAGATTTGGGCGCAAAGGTAAATTGAGTCCAAGATTTTTTGGACCATATTGTATCCTAAAGAGAGTAGGACTAGTTGTATATCAGTTAGAGCTTCCTCCTCAAATCAGTCGAATTCATGATGTTTTTTAACGTTTCCATGTTAAGACTCTAACTTCCAAACCCTAATCACATCATTCAATCAGAGGATGTTGAGTTGAGGACAGATCTATCCTATGATGAGGAACCGGTTCAGATCTTGGATCGAGATGAGAGAGTGCTGAGGAATAAGCGTATTCCGATGGTAAAGGTTCAGTGGAGTAAGTGTGGTCTTATAGAAGCCACCTGGAAAACAGAAGAATCCATAAAGACTCAGTTTCCACATTTGTTTACTGCACGGTAAATTTCGAGTACGAAATTTCTTTTAGAGGGGGAGAATTGTCGCAATCTAGAAAAAAATTAATCAATTTGGTGAAATTTGAGGCCAAATTGAAAGTTTTTAGAACTTGTAGGTTATTTTAGAAAGTAAGAAAAAATTTAGGGACTTGAACCCAAATATACACATTTTTTTGTCGGTTGAGAAAAAATTAATAAATGAAAAAGGGAATGAGTGCTGCCGCGGGGTTTCGACTGGGACATAGTATGATTACCCACGTCCCTACCACTATGGTAAACACTGTTGATGTTTATTTTTTTGGGAAGATATATATGTTAACCTTAAGGCTCGGGATTAAAATCCCAAAATCCCCAAATTTCCTCCCTAACGACCCTTCTTCCATAAACAAATTCGACATCGTCCGGGCGTTCCAGCTCGCGCCACCACTCCCGTTTGGTTCATCGTTGACCAGGGAACAAAACCCCTCAAAACTATTACCATGAAACGCTACCTAACGCCCTAAATGTTGACGCAAAATGGCTCCATTCTCGACACTTCCCGCACCATCGTGTTCCTTGCATCGTTCTGAGACTACCAGTGTCCTTATTGTCTCCGTTGTCGCTGGCGTGTGAGGGGGTGAGGAAGATAATGTTTCTGACATTTTAAAATCGAGCTCTACGCCGTTCAAAGTTTTTAACCGAGCTTGGTAAGTGTCTCAAAATCCCATAAAATAGCTGTAGAATTTTTTGTAGAATTTTTCGGACCCCACAGGCCGCCATACGCCCTCACGCGCCTCCTCTGCGCGTGGGGAAAGTTCACTGAGTGGTGAACAGCTGTTCTAATGTGTTGTTCGACCCGGCCCGTGGCCGATTCGACTCGCATGCCCGACCTGCTTGACCTAGTCAACTCATTGACCGTTGACTTTGACCGAGTCAACCCCTTGACCGTTGACTTTGACCGAAAAAGTCAAATTTTCTAAAAATCCTTATTTTCTGTTCTTCGACGTCCAAAGTCTGGTTTTGAAGTCTTGAGTCTAGTTCTAAAGTACATTTTGCCAAATTCGAACCCGAAAGCCTCTAAATTACCAGTCAAACTCGAACATGCATATGTACTTAAGAGTTTTAACTTCGAATGATTAAATTAAGACTTGAGGCTGATTAGTTATTGTTATTTAAAGGTACAAGAGACTCTTCTGATCACTCGACAGCTCAACCCAGCTCCTCTCGATATGATAAATCACGTGACATAGTATTCACTCGTATGACTCGTAAACCTTCCGATTTTATAAATTAATTATGTTGCCTCGCTAGTAACTTAGTGTTGTTAATAATTAGGTTTGAAAACTATAGTAAAGCGTGGCGAGGCCGGTGCTCAATAGATCTACTGTTTGACCATATTATCAAGGTGTATTCCCTATGTATCACCTAATTGTTTTATCTATTTTGACATGTGGTACACCGAAATTTATGGTTTACTGTTTATTGATGCACCAACTTACTGGTGATGGCTTATGGACTATGATTGATATATGATTATTGGTTTTCACTGGTATAAAATTATGATGATTACGGATTTATGGAAATTATGCTTACTGTATAAATTGTATTTTTGAAATATCGATTTTGGGTAAGACTGAAGTACGGAGGTACAACTCTGATCAAGCTGGTAAAACTTTACGGACCTAATGTGACTCTTGGGTAGGCTTTCGGGCCCCAAGATGCTCCCTTAGTTGGCTCCCTTTGTTGTGTGCTTAGGGTAAGCCCTACGGACCTAAGGATACATAGGCCCCAAGGCATATCCTTAGGTTGGCTTCTTTTTGCTGTATGCTTAGGGTAAGCCCTATGGACGCAGTTCTGGGGAACTACAAATGGTGCACGGGGGGAGGGTTTTAAACTACGAGTTTAAAAAACTAAACTACATTATAATTTATGAGGTTTTACTGAAACATTACTGCTTAGGGTAAGCCCTATGGACGCAGTTCTGAGGTTTGATAATAAATGCTCAATCACCTTACTGCAGTCGTTGGTGCTCGAACTCATGACCTCTAAGAACAACAACAATTTCTTTAACCACTGAGGTAAGTTGGTTCGTGCATGTTTACAATTCATTTCTTAAATAACCCTAGTTTCAAACCATGATTGAATTATATATATATATATATATTCTAGATTGGAATTTGAAGTTTCTTCTGTTAATTATCTATTTTATTAATTGTGCTATCCTGAAGTTTTATTTATGCTCATCCTATTCAAAAATTTAGTGTAATTAATACATGTGTGTTTGTCTTAAAAAATATTTTTAGATTCGTTGATGTTTGTCATATACTAAAATTTAAATTTGCTTCCTTGACATAAAATTTAACATTTGTCCGTGTATATACTGAATCCAATGTAAACACATAGCTTCTGTTGAGTGAGTCCATTGGTTTTAGGTAAAAGAGACCTTGCACTTTTTTGTCTTTCCAATTCATGAGAGAGAGAGAGAGAGGGGGTGTCCAAGCAAAGAATTTAGGGTTATGAATTGAAGTGAAAGGGTTTTAGTTGTGGATATTGACAGCAAACAGTAAGTAAAGATTGATTTCTACTTTGTTTAATTGCAGGGTGGACAAATCTTATACTCTCTACCTTTGCACTTTTTTGTCTTTCCAATTCATAAGAGAGATAGAGGGGGGATGTCCAAGCAAAGAATTGAGGGTTATGAATTGAAGTGAAAGGGCTGTAGTTGTGGATATTGACAGCAAACAGTAAGTAAAGATTGATTTTTTCTTTGCTTAATTACATGGTGGACAAATCTTATACTCTCCACCGTTTCAATCCCCGACCTTCTGGAACTTATAGACCTCCTTTGGGAATGGCTGGTCAAATCCAAAGCACATTTAAATTATAGTTGAAAGAATGGATCACGAGATAGGACAGCCGGAAATGGTCGTTTTTATTAAAAAATTAAATTTTCATATAATTTATTCTTTTTATATATATTATTAATTATTTGGTTTTTTTCCTAAAATTTATAAATTCTTTTTCCCATATAAATTTATAGGTTCATATTTAACATAAATTTTTATCTCTATCCCGTATTGTTCATGACATAAACTAACAACTTATCAACATTTCATTTGACTCAAGTTCCTGGGCTTGGTTGGTGAGGCTACATTTTAGACCTATACAATTACGACTTTGATTTTTAATTATTAAATTTAAAAAATTAATTTTTTTAATAGAAATCCTGAATAGAATTAGAAAAAAAGAAGATACCAACATAAGAAGGTATCCCAAACACTGGCAATAATAAATAGTTAAAATCATATAAAATGGTTAAAATTGAATTAATTAATAATTTTTATATGAAATCTTAAATTTGAGTAGAAGAGAATAAGTGAAACGAATTTTGATCTTTAAAGTCAGGTGAATGAGAAGTGAAAACTGTTGTATCCGATAAGGATGCTTTCCAAGTTGATAGGGACATTGAAATAGGTTTTTCAATCGACAAAATTATAAAATAATGAAAACAGGTTTGAATGGAAGTTTTCTTTAATATCAGACGCAACAATGATGTTAAGGTGATGCTAAAACGCGCAATCTCTTCACCCATTGTCTTAGATTTTAAGTATTAATTATTTTTAGTGAAGTATAAATATTGATTAAAAATGACATATTTCTTTTTCTCCATTTCATTTGAAAAAATAAATAAATGAAAAACGGTGAGATGAAAATGTCAGCGGTTCCAATGTCTCCAGGCAGATAGCGATGTGAAATGCTCTCAAGGTCTAGTGGTGAATTCACGAGATAATGTTCTCGAACTTTTTTATTCACGATATAATGCACATCCCGGATTAATTGCTGGAATGGGGTGAATTCTACAGTAACCTTGGAGGTCGCCATGGCATCCGGGCGACCTTGGAGGTCGCCATGGCATCCGAGCGACCTGTGTGTATTTTGCAAAGGAATAGGTCGCCATGCAATCAACATGGGACGTGGGAATGCATGGGGGAGGGGATGCATGCTGTGCATGGGACGTGGGAACTGTGCATGGGCCATGCACGTCGAACGGTGTAGGTCACGGCGGCGTGGTAGGTAGGTCGCCATGGAGTCTCGGCGACCAAGGTCTGGGAGATTCCTGTAGCTGCTACTGTAGCTGCATGCATGCGTTGCATCATAGCTGAGAGATTCCTGCACCCGTAGCTGTATGTGTTGCATCTATAGTTGCGTTATTGCAGCGTTAATTTAGCTGTCAGCCTTTCAATGCTCAATAGTTAGACGATGCAATGCTAATATTATTTGCTTCAACAATCAAATTTAATGACTCTGTCCAACGCTCAGTTGCTTTATATAAAGGATATGGGGTTTAGGGTAGAAGCACAAGCAGAACCAGAAGCATAAGCACATATAAACTTTGCCGAGAGAAAGAAAAGGAAGAAGAAGAAAAGAAGATAAAGGCTCAAACATAGTTCGTGAGGTAATTTTTTTATTGTTTAATTTAGTTTATTATATGAAATTATTAGTTTGTTAGTTTCGGGTTTAGGGTAAAACTAAAATCTAGTTAATTAGTTTGTTAGTATAAATTATTAGTTTGTTAGTTTAAGTTATTATATTAGTTTATTAGTTTAAGTTATATATTATATTATATAAAAATTAGTTAATTAGTTTCTTAGTTTAAGTTATTAAATATAAAAAATATTAATTAATTTGTTAGTGTCTTTAAACGTATATTAGGTTGTTCGTTGAAGTTGAAGTTATATTAAAAAAAATTAATTAGTGCTTAATTAGTTTGTTATTTTAACTAAGTTATATTATAATAAAGAAATAGTTTATTAGTTTAAGGTATATTATAATATTAGATTATATAAAATTAATTTGTGGGAGCTATTATTGTTTAAATAAATATTTTGTTTACACATACATGACATTATTTCACAATATTTGCCCACGTACAGATTGATTCGAAGAAAGAAACAAGGCAGGAAAAGAAAGTAAAGGAAGAAGGCATAAGGACGTGAGTAATTTATTATTTTTGTTGTCCATTTTTTGTTGTTGTGTATGTGTAAATAGTTAGTTAGTAAGTTTATATTAGATTATATAAACTAATTTGTGCGAGATAATTTCCGTTTTAAAAAATATTGTGTTTAAAATATTTAGTGTTGTTTTAAAAATATTTTGTTTAATTTACATTGTATGTGTATATTAGTAAGAAGTAAAAATTAATTGAATGAAATAATCCGGACAACGCATTATCTCGCGAAATAATTATTTCGAGAACATTATCTCGACAGTTTTGCCTAACAAATTTGTTTGATATTTTTAAAAAATAAAAAATATTATCAAACTAATCATTATTATTAGTAATAATTACTAAATGATTAGTATCAAATCTAAATCATTAAATATTTATAATAAATAATTATTAGTGATTATGACTAAATCATATTATTATTAAATCATTAAATATCAAATCATTAGATTAATAGTAATTATCAAATCATTATTAGGTTTATTAGTAAGCATCAATCAAGTTAAATAATAAATTTTATTTGATCATTTATAAATATTATATTATTTAATAATTTATGAAATTATCTTATCTAATTTTTTAATCTAAATTAATTTATTTTTTATTTGTAGAGAAAATGAGCAACAACTTTTTCACGATTGTCCATTATAATGGACAGATTATGGAAAATGAGGTCGGAGTAGTTTTTCAGTCTGAAAAACCAATAAATATGATGTTCAAAAAAGACATCACATTTATAGAAATGAAGCATAAGATAGAAAGAAAAATTTGAGCTGCAGTTGATGGTTTGAGGTATAGGTTTATGATATGCTCTAACCCAGTCAGATATGCTGCAGTTCCACTTGAAGAAGATGATGATATTGGAACCATGGTTGGATTACATGAGTCAACCAATATAGCATTTATTGAATTATTTGTTGATGTGCGTAACATATGTGATGTTCCTGGGTCATCAAGAGGTGTGGCTCAAAATCCATCTGAAATGGCTTTATATAGTCAGTTTGAGGAGCCGACATACAGGTTCCCGAACAGTTTTATGGCACTATTGGAAAGTGTAAATGAAGTCGGGGGGACATCTACAGCAGCAGAGTATGAGACGAGAAACATACCGGAATTGGTTGTTGATATTGACGCTGAAATCGATGGGGAGAAATTCATGATGATTCAAGCGAAGATGAAGAAACTGAAGAACCCGTTTGGGCGGCGACAAAAATATTTTTGGTGGAGGTGCAATTGATGAAGTTCCGACACCGTATGAAGCTACTCCTCACATGTACGAGATAGACTATGATGCAATGAGGGCACCTGAATTCCCAGACATGCAACATTTACCTCCGTACCAAATGACTGAATCATTCGATAATTCTGTTGAATTTTCAGTTGGGGTGCAATTCAGAGGAAAAAATGAAGCTATGCTGGCGATTAAAGAGTACTGCATCAAATGCCATGTTGATGTCCATGTTGCAGAGTCCAACCAGAAAACCCTATACGCAAAGTGTGTAAAATATGGCCCAGAGTGCAAGTGGAAGATCAGAGTGTTGAAAAATCAAAGGCACGATGTTTGGGTCATCACGAGGTACAATGGTTCGCACACATGTTTGCGAAACTCCATCGAACAAGACCACCGACTATTGGACTCCGATGTAATATGTGAATACGTGAAGGCGATGGTTGAAAAGGATCCAAGGATATCTTGTTCAGTGTTAGCTGCATCTATTCGAAGCCAATTTGGATATCAAGTAAAATATGGCAAGGTGTGGAATGCGAAAATGAAGGCAATGAAGTTGACGTATGGAGATTGGGATACATCGTACAATGAGCTACCACATTTGCTACAAGCAATGAAGCGATTTATCCCAGGAACTATAGTGAAGTCTCAAACCATGCCCGCATATGACGAAGAAGGTCAACTTCTGCCAGGGAAGAAAATATTTCATAGACTATTTTGGGCATTCAAGGCATGTATTGAAGGATTTCCATTTTGCAAACGTATGATCGGATTTGTCCCAGGAACTAATGACGCCTTGCACATCTCACGATACAAGAACGCCAATATCGCCGAACCTCAGCTATATTGCCTACAATTCTCAAAATTTGTTAAAAAAAGAAGATACTGAGTGTGAACATAACTACCGGATTTATCAGGCATCAAAATTCCCCCAATCAATTGTAATATATATGCTCGTGTTGCATATATAATTTCGTGCTCCGTACTATTTGATTGAAGTTGAAATTCATTCTTCAACCATGACAACCTCACCCGCCACCCTTTACACTCTGGTGGTACGGGCGCTTTCCCAAGAAACAAGTTGCAAAGTTGTTCCACCTTATTAACCTCATGTGACATTACCACTGGCATCCCATTAGTTTGGACCCCGAGTTGCATTGCCACATCCTCCAAAGTTATCGTGCATTCGCCACACGGCAAATGAAACGTGTGCGTTTCTGGTCTCCAACGTTCAATCAACGCACTGATCAAACCTGGGACCAACTTGTAATCTCGCACAAATGTTATATACCAAAATCCAGCCTCTTGCAAATTTTCTTCTATTAGTGGGTGTGGCTTGGGCACTTTATGTAGTCGAAGACGAAGGACTCGCTGCTCGTCCTACAATTAAATATTTCAAAAATTATCACAATCATAAAATAATATTCAAATATTATTAATTATAATTCATTAAACAAATATTTTATTCACCATTATTCCCAAATGACTTGAAATATGTTCATTGTCAAGCCTCAACAGTGGAATTTGGTCAGCCATTGGAATGAATCTGTAAAAAAAATTAAACAACAATATTAAAAAATCATTTAATAATCTAATATAAACTAACTAACTAATTTACAACACTAAACTTAATATAATAACTTATAAATAATAAATAACAAACTAAACTTTTTAAAATATAAGTTAAAGTAACGCTAAACCCTTAAACAACTAATAAAATATTCCTTTATATAACTAAAACTAACTAATAAACTATTTTTCATTATAATATACTACTAATAAACTTACTAACTAATTTTTTATATAATATAAATTCAACAAACAAATATAACTTAACTATTTAACTAACACAAACTAATTAAATAATTTTTTTTATATAACTAACTATTAACAAAACAAACTAATTAATTATTTTTTAACTATATAACTATCAAACATATACTAATTAAATAATTTTTAATTTATGTATACTATATCTTAAACTAACAATCATATAACCCTAAACTAACAAATTAAACATTTATAATAATAAACTAATTTAAATATAAAAAAATTTACCTTATCTCCCTTTCTTCTTCTTACTTTCCTTTCTCCCTTTCTTTCTTTCTCGGCTGCAATCTCTTCTCCCTTTCTTCTGCAATCTCTTCTCCCTTTCTTTCTTTCTTTTATGTTCTCAGGATAATGCACACCCCATATATAACCGGCTGCCTCAATTATTTCACCAATAATTGTGCAATTGCAGCTATGATAGCATCAGCTGATTTCACGCAGCAATGGTTCAATTATTGTACCAATAATTCACGGCTCAAATGGTTCACATGCATGCATTGGCTCAAATGGTTCACATGCATGCATTGGGAGCTGTAGGCATGCAGCGGGGAGCACGTGAAGGAATCTAAGTTGTGGCTGCATGTGCATGGATGATGGGAATGGCGCCGAGACTACATGGCGACCTATAAGGTCGCCGGGACTACATGGCGACCTACAAGGTCGCCTAGGCTGCATGGCGACCTCTCTATTGGCTCGTACGACTCGTCTAAGCCTGCATGGCGACCTCTCCTCGTATAAGACTGCATGGCGACCTCTCCATTGGCTCGTATGGCTCGTATATGGCTTGTATGGCTCGTATGTCGCCTGGATTGCATGGCGTCCTACAAGATCTCCTGGATTGCATGGCGTCCTATGGCGATCACTGTAGAATTCACCCCATTTCAACAATTAATCTGGGATGTGCACCATATCGTGAAAAAAAAAAATTCGAGAACATTATCACGTGAATTCACCCCAAGGTCTGGCATCAAAGCTCTCACCTTTGCCTTTGATATTTTTGTTTTTATTTAATATGCATGGACATGGTTGTTCCTCATTTAATTTGTAATTTATTTCTAAACTACTTCGTGTCAGGTTTTCTTTTTCAATTATAGATACACTAATATTATTTGATTAAACAAGTTAAGCAGTCCTCAAATATGCATTATTTAATTATATACTATGATAATTGATTTTTTTGCTCGATAAATTATTTTATTAAACTATCTTAAGTTAAGAGCCTCATTAAAAATAATTATATTTATTGTAAAATTAAGAATATGAAAATAATTTGGTTTTAAAATACTATTTTCTTGTTTGGTTTTTGATAACACATGCCATAGCCCGTAGGTTTCTTTATAAAACCTATATATAGAATTTTGAAGTTTAATATAAATTTCCATTATTGTTACATACATAGGTGTTTTAATTAGAGCAGAATAAAATCTTTTTAAAAACAATTTTCATGTTGACACGTATTTACTTTTATTTATTACAAGCAATTCTTACTTTCATATGCAACTAACAATATAGTTTATATTGAAATGGACACAAAAATAATAGTGTTAGTCAAGGAACAATTTATGCGCTCACACATCTATACATTCACACTACTCCTACATGAACTTGCCGAAAAATCTGTATAAAAGCCCCCATAAATTTGACAAAAAAATAGCAACATACAAAGAGTTGCAGATTTTTGTTTCGTACAAACCATGGAAGCAGTAGCCATGGCCCTTCTTTTCCTTACACCTTTCCTTCTCTTAGGCCTCATCCTTCGTCTCCGTAGAAGACCGTTTCCTCCGGGACCCAAAGGGTTGCCGATCATCGGCAACATGATGATGATGGACCAGTTAACACACCGTGGACTTGCCAAACTCGCTGACAAATACGGCGGTATATTTCACCTTAAGATGGGGTTCTTACACATGGTCGCCATTTCCAATCCCGAAATGGCTCGCCAAGTCCTTCAGGTTCAAGATAACATATTCTCCAACAGGCCGGCCACCATCGCCATCAGTTATTTAACGTACGGTAGGGCTGATATGGCTTTCGCTCAGTACGGTCCTTTCTGGAAACAGATGCGAAAGCTTACTGTGATGAAGCTTTTCAGTAAGAAAAGAGCACAGTCATGGGAGTCCATTCCAGATGAAGTCGACTCACTTGTGAAAGCTGTGGAGTCCAATACTGGGAAGGCTATAAATATGGGTGAGTTGATCTTTAATCTCACCAAGAACAGTATTTATAGGGCGGCTTTTGGTACTATTTCGCAAGAAGGGCAGGACGAGTTTATGAGGATCCAGCTAGAGATTTCTAAGCTTTTTGGTGCTTTCAATATTGCCGATTTTATTCCTTGGCTGGGTTGGGCTGATCCTCAAGGGCTCAACACCAGGCTCGAGAAAGCTCGTAGTGCGTTAGACAAGTTCATCGACGCCATCATCGACGATCATATTGAGAAGAAGTATAAGAACAAAAGCAGCTCCGATGACGGTGACACCGACATGGTTGATGATTTACTCACTTTCTACAGTGAAGAAGCCCAAGTAAACGAACCAGAGGATCTACAAAATTCTATCAAATTAACCAGAGATAACATCAAAGCCATTATCATGGTACGATTACTTCCTTCCCACGTAATGTATGTAATTACATAGTAGATTGTTTTAAATAAATCTTTTTGGCTTAATTTTCAGGATGTGATGTTTGGTGGGACCGAGACGGTGGCGTTAGCGATTGAGTGGGCCTTGGCGGAGCTAATGAGAAACCTAGAAGAAATGAAGAGAGTCCAACAGGAGCTAGCGGATGTGGTGGGACTTGACCGCCGTGTGGAAGAATCTGATATGGATAAACTAACCTACCTGAAGTGCATCCTCAAGGAAACCCTAAGGCTCCACCCACCGATCCCGCTCTTGCTCCACGAGACGACAGAGGATGCGTTGGTGGCCGGCTATCAAATCCCGACCAAGTCACGCGTGATGATCAATGTATGGGCCATTGGGAGAGATAAGAATTCATGGGAAGAGGCTGATACTTTCAAGCCATCGAGGTTCTTCAGGGAAGGCATCCCAGACTTCAAAGGTAGCAACTTCGAGTTCATACCATTCGTTCGGGTCGGAGGTCATGTCCGGGTATGCAACTCGGGTTGTATGCTCTGGATATGGCTATGGCTCATTTGCTTCACTGTTTTATGTGGGAATTACCTGATGGGATGAAGCCGAGTGAACTCGACATGAGCGATGTTTTTGGACTCACAACACCTCGAGCCACTCGGCTCTATGCAGTGCCAAAGAAACGCCTGCTTTGCCCACTCTTTTAGTTGAGATAGGTTGTAGTTTATGCACGTGAGCTAGAGTACTCATGCATACCATGCATGTAAGCTGAGAGATGATGATGGATGTGGATAACCATCATATGGAAACTGTTAGGAAATAGTTTAAGGGTTGTTAAGTTGTTAGAGTTTGTTATAAGTGTGTTATAAATAATAAGTGTAAGTGAGAAGTAAAGATGAACTAATTCAATAAAGAATGATTCTCTTATTCGTTTCTGTTAGTTCTTTTGCTCCATTTACTGCATTGCTTGACAAGGTATCATTCGTCGGACGTTTCTAAGGTTCCTTGCCTGTTGTTCCAAGCTCTCGATCTTGGAGGTTCCTGCTGGAAAGACCTTCACAAACAAGAAAGTTAACATCATCCTTGATGAAGCCAATTTCCTACTTTGGAAACAACTAATCTTGCTAATTGTTCGCAGTCATCGGCTGGAACAATTACTAACCGGAGCGGCGTGTCCTCCTCCTGAAACAATCGAGGATGAGAATGGTGATTCGGTGGCAAATGAACTGCATGAGGAGTTTGTTGCACAAGACATTGCATTAGCTTCATGGTTACTGTCCACGATCAGCCCATATTTGTTGTCCCAGTTTGTTGGAGCGGAGATGGCAACGGCTGTCTAGAGCAAGGTGCTGCAATTCTTTGCAAATCGGTCTACCACGATGGTCATCAGCTTGCACTATAAACTTCAGTCACTCAAGAAAGGTAGTGACAGCATGCGCATGTACCTTACTCACATCAAAGAGGTGTGTGATGCATTAGACTCTTGTGACTGCCCAATTCCTCAGGCTGAACAAGTTACGAGCATTCTAAAAGGTCTTCCCCGAGAGTACCAACCGTATATTGCATTCATAACCACCATGAAAGATGCCTTGTCCCTTGACAAGATATGCTCGATGTTGATCGATGCAGAAACACATATTTTTGGTTTTGACTCTCAAGAAGAGTTTCTGTCGATGAGTGCTCACTTTGCTCAATCTGGTTCTAGCTCGAAGACTGCTAAGCATACGTATCATGATCGGTCTTCTGGCAGGTTTGGAACTAGTGCTGGAGGTCGAACTAGAGGTCGGGGCGATGGTCGACCACGTGTTCAACGCCAGTTGTGTAGGAAAAATGGCCACCTCATTGTTGATTGCTGGTACAAGTTCGATCAGACATTTACTGGCCGATCGACTGAGCGAGCTATAAGTCGTGGTGGTTTGGGATCTGTAAACTTCACCAGCCTAGAATCGTCTCCTCTTGATATAAGTGAGTGTTTATGTTGCACAAAAGCTAAGGCTGAAAGGCAGGTATGCTTCTCATCACAACCGCAAAGCCATATCACTACTAGCACGAGAGACCATTGGGTGCTGGACTCTGGAGCTACACATCATTTAACCGCATATTTGACCAAGGTTTTTAGCCAAAAAAAAATTCTCAGGACCAGGTAAATTAGTGGTTGGTAATGGTGGTTTACTTCCAATTCAAGCCACTAGTAAATCAGTTTTGTGTTTTCTTCTAGAGCTTTACTGTTAAATGACCTTCTTCATGTACCTAAGGTAACTAAAAACCTTCTATCTGTCTCGAAGCTTGCTAAGGACAACGAGGTGTATTTCAAATTCCATGCATTATGTTGTTGTGTTCATGATGAATCCACTGGTGAGGTACTGCTGCAGGGACAAGAGAATGATGGCCTGTACCTTTTTCAAATTGATGATAGCCATAATAAGAGAACTTGTCTTGTATCTAGCAAAGTTGTTACTTCAAATCATTTGTATGATATGTGGCATAGGCGCCCTGGGCACCCTGCTCATGCCACTCACGAGCAAATATGCAAGCTCCTTGATGTAAACTTTGAACAAAAAGATAATGAAAGTTGTATTGTTTGTCACATGGGAAAGAGTCATAAACTCCCCTTCTCAGATTCCACTACTATGTATGAATCTCCCTTTCAACTTGTTCTTGCTAATTTATGGGGGACATCGCCTGTTATTTCAAACGATTTTAGGTACTATAGTTTCGTTGATGCCTGTACTCGACACACGTGGCCATATCTGCTTAAGGACAAGTATCAGGCTACACAGGCCTTATTAATGTTTCAGCAGCTTGTAGCAACACAGTTTGGGTTAAAAATCTTGGCTGTACAAAGCAACTGGGGCGGTGAATATCATCGATTGTCTCGTGTGCTTGCAAAAGCTTGTATATGTCATCGTGTTACTTGCCCACACACATCATAACAGAACGATGTCATAAAGCGCAAATACCAACATGTGATTGAGCTGGCTCTAGTGCTTCTTGCACAGGCATCCATGCTAATCAGCTACTGGTCTTATGCTGTGGTTATGGCGTTCACTTAATTAACAGGTTGCCTTCGAAGGTACTAGCTTGAAAATCTCCCTTCGAGTGTGTGTTCAACAAAAAACCTGACTATGGCTCACTTAAAGTATTTGGGTGTCGGTGCTTCCCTCATCTAAGACCGTTCAACAATCATAAACTCGACTTTCAGTCGTAGCCATGAACGTTCTTAGGGATAAGCCCTCAACACAAATGGTACTTATGTCTCACACCTGAGAAACGGGTAGTGGTGTCTCGACATGTGAAATTTGATGAGTGGTGCTTTCCATTTGATCAGGATAGCCCTGCTGAACAATCAAGAGCTCGTTCATAGCTAAGTAGGTTCATTGACATAATAGTTGATACTAGCAAACTTTGTACTACTACTGCTCGACAGTCAAAACTCGATGATCTGTCTGTAGACACTTCTAACCATAGTTCTGCATAATCGAGTGCAACCAATGATTTTACTGCAATACCTGAGGAGCCTGGTACTAGTGAAGTTGCCCTGGAAGTACATCCACCATCTGATGAAAGAACAAGGGTTTGTGGTTGCTAATGCTCATCCTATGTTAACTAGGAGTAAGTGTGGAGTGTTTAGGCCAAAAATGTACACCATATATTTTGATGATGTTGTTCCAACAACTACTGAGGAAGCTTTTCAATCTGCTCCATGGTCAGATGCAGTGCATGCTGAATACTCAACGTTGATTTAAAATGGCACGTGGAGCCTTATTCCTTTACCTGTTGAAAGGAGTGTCGTAGGTTGTAAGTGGCTGTTTAAGATTAAAAAAAAACCCATATGGGTTTGTACATAGGTACAAAGAGCGGTTGGTGGCAAAAGGGTTCACTCAAGTCCCTGGGTTCGATTTCACAAACACGTTCAGTCCAGTTGTAAAGTTTTCTACAGTTTATGTTTTTTTAGCCATGGTTGTTGCAAGAGGCTGGGCCTTGAGACAGGTGGATGTCAACAATGTGTTCTTGAATGGTGACTTGAGCGAAGTGGTGTACATGCACCAACCACCTGGGTTTGAGCACTGTGCTGAGGATGGAACTCCATTGGTGTGTAAACTACAGAAGGCCCTCTATGGTCTTTGACAAACACATAACTAGAATGACAAGCTTAAAGCTTATTTTTTGGAGTTAGGGTTTATAGAGTCAAAGGCAAATATATCACTGTTTGTTCGAATCCAAGATAATTGCAGTACATATGCCTTAGTGTATGTAGATGATATCATCATCACAGGGACTTCGGTCTCAGCTATTGATCAGGTTGTTCGTTTTCTTAGTTCTTAGTTTTCACTTAAAGATCTCGTTGAACTCTCTTACTTCCTTGGGATAGAGGTTAAGAAGGTTGGCACTGGGTTGCCGTTAAATCAGCGTGCTTACATATGTGAGCTGTTGAAGAAAACCAGCATGAGTCAAGCAACACCTGTATGTACTCCCATGGTTGCTGCGAAGATTGATGGTCAGGCTAGTGATCTAATGAAAACGCTAGAGAATAGAGAAGTGTTGTGGGCGCTCTCCTGTATGTTTTCCATACACGACCGAACATTGCGTTTGCAATTAATAAAGCAGCCCAGTTCATGCAATCTCCGCGAACGAGTCATTTTGCAGCAGTTAAGTGAGTTCTACGTTACTTGGCAGGTTCCCTTAATCATGGGTTGATGTTCTCAAAAGAGATGCTTGACTGTGTGTCAAAGCATTCTCTGACGCTGACTGGGATGGTGATGCCAGTGATTGTCGATCCATGTCTGGTTATTGTGTTTTACTTGGAGAGTGTTTGGTTGCATGGAACTCAAAGAAGCAAAAAATTGTTTCTCGATCAACAAAGGAGGCCGAGTATAGGAGTGTTGCTGAGTCTGCTATAGAGGTTACCTGGCTTACGACGCTTTTACGTGATATTGAGTTGTCCCTGCAGGAGCCACCTGTTATTTGGCGCTACAACACAAGTGATGTGGCCTTGAACGTGAATCCGGTTTTTCATGCTCGGTCTAAACATGTTGAACTCGATGTTCACTTTATTCATGAGAAGATTGCAGCTGGTGTTCTTTGGGTTAGTTATGTTCCTGTTGAGTTTCAAATAGAAGATGGCCTAACCAAGCCTCTGACCAAGGCTGCATTTGAATAGTTTCGTGGGAAATTGCGAGTGTTATCTTGTCAAAGAAGAGGAGAAGAAAGAAGTGGAGAGAATGTTGATATAGGTTAAAGCAGTTTATGCACGTGAGCTAGAGTGCTCATGCATACCATGCATGTAAGCTGAGAGATGATGATGGATGTGGCTAACCATCATATGGAAGTTGTTAGGAAATAGTTTCAGGTTGTTAAGTTGTTAGAGTTTATTATAAGTGTGCTATAAATAATAGGTGTAAGTGAGAAGTAAAGATGAACTAATTCAATAAAGAATGCTTCTCTTATTCGTTTCTGTTAATTCTTTTGCTGCATTTACTGCATTGCTTGACACTTTCAATTCAAATAAAGACGAATCTATTCGAGTCTTGAAATTGCAATTCATACAAAGCAAATCCGGGAAGAATAAAGTGGCTATTACAACACCGATTTCGGTTTCTTCTTTTATTATCATTACTATTATAAGTTCAACTATTATTGTTATTATTAATAAGTAAAATGGCAACATTTCAACCAAACCAACTAAAAAAAAACGAGACTTTGGTTTCTCCCTTTCTCTGTGGATAAGACCCCTTTCATTTGAATTGTGCTTAAAATTGTATTTCCTTTTAATTGCAAGATTTAATAGAGTCTATTTTATTTGGTTCAAAGGGATTAAAAGAATGCAAACAACAATACAGTTTCTGTGCAAATGCAATGGACTGTGTCAACTAATATTGCTTTCTATTTATTTGTGTTCTTCTATCTTCTAAGATAAATTTTTTCAACATTTTTTTTACTGTTATTTATGTTTAAGCCGATAATAAATGATTAAAGGACTAGGCAAATATTTTAACCATGTTTTTAATTTAAACATTTTATAATCTCTCAAAATAGTTAATTGATTATTGTAAATCTTTAATATATTACCTATAGATAATTTTATGTATTATCATTGATTCAGATAATAACATAGTATTGAAAGATTAATTAAAATTATTTTAAAATTT
Source organism: Hibiscus syriacus (assembly GCF_006381635.1). Classification (NCBI taxonomy): domain Eukaryota; kingdom Viridiplantae; phylum Streptophyta; class Magnoliopsida; order Malvales; family Malvaceae; genus Hibiscus; species Hibiscus syriacus. The sequence continues at coordinate 1,386,295 of NW_024062845.1, read as the reverse complement.
TATAATCTTTTATCATAATTCAATTGTAATTTATAAAATTATATATAATCAATACATCAATATTAATATAATTAATTAACCTATAAATCATACATGTTTTTTTCTATTAGGCAATATTTAAAATATAACATTTTCATTGTATAATCACATCATTCAATTAAATCGTGATTTACAACGAACTTAATTAGAGGGGCATTGCCCTTAAGTTTAATGAGAAAATTATATTTTAGCTTCTATTAAAATCTAATATTTAGTTTAAGTCAACCTTTCCTCTTTTAGACTCTAATTTCCGTTTAACATTTTTTATTTTTCTTTTATTCTTTATTTATTCTTTATTTTTTCAATTTCTAACAACTATGTCTTTTGACATGTTTTTGGTTATTTGATCGTTGTTTTTGTTTATCTTCTTTTCTCATGATAAGATTTGGCTTCATCGCGACTGATTAAGATGATATTTATTTGTTACCATGCTAAGTTTCCCTGATTTGAACACTCATATTGAGTTTGAATACACGATTTGCATTCGTGGATAGTTTTCGCACGTCGTTCGACTCTAATTTACAGTTTCTCGATGGTCTTTCAATAGCTTGAACATCTTTTATGGATTGTTTACCTATGTGATCAAATTTGTTTGATTTATTTTAAGTAAATACTTTCTTGTGTTACTTGTTATAGGAAAATGTCCTTACTATGTATTTAATTTATCATTACACTTTATTATAATTTTGAATGTATTTTTTTTAATAAAAGTAGTTGCCTCTATAGAAAATTTCTAAATATTTTCATACTAAATTTTTAAAATTTACAAGTCATCTTATTTTTTAATATATATTTACTGAATTCATCTCTTACATACCATTGATTCAAAAGTAAAATGTGATATAATAAAGATGGATGAAAAATGAGAAACAAGAATTTGATAATACCCTTCTATATATTATTTTTTCAATCACTGTTTTTATTGAATAAAAATAATATTTTATTGTTATTTTGAGTCGGTCGAGTTCAGATCGGATGGAGGGTATATATTTTTCGGATTGGGTCGGGTTGGCTGAAACCCGACCCGATCCCATCCTAATATCAATTAATAGAAAAATAGTTATAATTAATGACATTATTAAAGAGATGATAATAAAATTTGAGAATATGTAAATTTTAAAAAATTTTAGAATATGTAAATTTAACTTAGTGTCTAATTGATTATTTTTTAAATTTTAAAGACTTCTGATCAACGACAACATCAATTTTGGTATTGATCGCCGATTTTCGGTATTTATTATTTTTCTTTACTTTATTATAGCATATTTTATTTTATTTTATTTTCTTATTTTTTATTTTTAATAATCCGGCCTTTACGACATGTTCTCTTCTGCTTTTATGATATGTATTTCTCTGTCTTTATGATACTTTTTCGGTCGTTTGACCATTATTTTCATTTATCATTTTTTCAAGGTTGTATTTGACATCACTAGGACTGATCAAGATGATGCTTTTTTTATCATGTTGATCTCCCCTCTTTGGACCCTTGGATTAGATTTGTACGCAATTTACATTTGTGGGTAATATTTTTCATGTTTCAATTATAATTTGTGATTTTCAGTAGTCTTTCAATAACTTTATCCCTATTTGTGGTTCGTTTGTAATGGAATAAGATTTATTCGTATATACCTTTTATCCAAGTTTATTTGGTTAGGTTTTTTAACCTTTTTCTTGTATGATCCTTGTGATCATAAGGGGTAGTTTTCTCATGTTTAGAATACTATCTTCATTGTGTGTTTATTTTACTATTGTGGTTGTAAACCTTCATTGTAATTTGGATATTTTATATTTTTAATAAAATTAGGGACTTCTATTAAAAATAATAAAATAATGAAAGATAAAAATTATCATAAAAATTTAAATTTTATGTTAAATAGATATAAATAAATAGGGTATATGTAAGTTTTTTTATTTGTAAAGTTAAAAAGTTTATTGACAATTATATTTATATGTGTGTTTTTGACACAGAGTAAATTTTAATTTCTTTCAATTTTTAAAATAAAAATCATAATTTTTTCGTATTTTCACAAAACACCCTAAATTTATTTACAAAACCCAAAATACACCGAAAATCACTAATCCCAAAATCAATCTTACCGCCGACCACCATCATTGTCAACGATCACCCGATCACGGTCAGTCGGCCATCATCTCTACTTTCGTGCAACTAAAACCTGTGCGTTAAGATAAGACGACCTTCCTTCTTCAGTGGCTTTTGTGACCATTTTCGCAAGCTCTTTTGCTCTTTTAATTTAACAAGAAGTCGCTCACCCGCTCACCGCTCACCGCTCACCCAACTAAAACCGGTTTGTTTTGTGCAATCATTGCACTGTTCTGTGAAATTTAAAATGAAATTCAACAATGCGACAACTATTAAAATTAAACCTGCAAGTGTTTAGAACTTCGAGCAATGGGAATGTAACACCACAAATTATTGGTAGCGACTCAAATTTAAGTTTTGAAAGTTTAATGGTCAAAGTATAAATTTTATAAAAGTTTAGAAACCAAAAATATAAATTTTAAAACTTATATATTTTGACCCTTAAATGAATAATTTTTCCTAAAACAAGAATTTTCATAGGAATCGGAATTTTGTTAGGGAATTTGTATTAAAAGCTACAAAGTAGTCAAGTATGGTATATAATCGAATAATCTGATTGAACCAGAATTTCATGAAAATTGAAAGATGTTAGATAAAGGTTGGAAATATTATTTTCATATTTTAGAATGGTGAAATTTAGCATTGATTAGTGGAATTCAAGTTAATTTTCCTTGATTAGTTGAAGTTGTGGAATTTGGTGACTATTTTGTAATTTTCAAAAATCGGAATTAGTTGAATGTTGTAAGGAACATGATGTAAGCAAGATGATGTCATGGATGATGTCATATTAATGGTAAAGTTGAAATTATCATGTTTTAGTAATGGTAACATGGTGATTTCTAATTAAATGAATTTTTATTTTTTGAATTAATTAAAGGTCATGTGTTATATGATAAGATGATAGAAACAAATATTCATCATCCTCAGGCTCTCTTGTCGTGACCTCCATCCTAGCTACGGAAATTTTTTATTTTGAAGCTTACATGATTGATTTTTGGACTAAACTGTGAAATAGATAATTGATTTACATCATATTCTCTATCATTTGGTATAAGTAGTTCATGTTAAACATGCTTGGATGAGTAATTTTATGATTAGGGTTTATGAAGGGGAAGTTGAAATAAGATGAATTAAAGGTTGAATTGTATGTTATTGATGTTGTAGATTAATTCTAAAACATGTGTGATGATTAAAATAAATTATAAAGCTATGTATAAGGTTCGTCCATGACCTAGGATTTTGAGAAGTTTGTGATTTGATTAAATCATGATAGGGGTTTAATTGTAGAATCTTTGAAATGTTGATTAGAAGTGGAATTCATGCTTGAATCAAGTGAAAATCAACAAAGCCTGACTCTACAACATTCAACCCCAAAAAAATAATTGGGGGACATTATGAAAAGTTTCCCTAGACTTAGAAATTATGTTTGAAAGACCCTACAAGCTTTAGAAAGTCATTTAGACCAATTTATAATTTTGTTACAGTTAGAGGACCTATTTGGTAATTATGAAAATTATGGGGTTGATATGCAATTGTTCAATAGTTGTTGTACTATGCTAGAATTTAATTTTGAAATGTTGAATTTGGTGTCAGAATGTGAAATTGGACCATTTTGGAAAGTTAGTAAAGTTTGAGGACTAAATAGAAAGTATAGGAAAAGTTAGTGACATAACTTGAAATGGTGTAATGTGGGGGTATTCAAGGCTGAAATTTAATTATGGAATGCTAAAATTTAAGTTAGAATGTTGATTTGAGGATTAAAGCGTGAATTTGACAAGTTGAGTAATGAAATTCGAAAGGTCTTGAAATTTAAGGACTTAATTGTAAGTTTTCAAATGTGATGGTTGTTAGAGTATGCCCAAAGATCAATCATATAATGATTGTAATAATACATTTATTTATCGATTTTATTGAATAAAGGCATTGTCGCTATTATTTTCAGTTATATATATGTGTTTAAGACGAATTGGAAGATAATAAAGTCCATATAATAACATAATTGTTATTATTAAATGATCCCTAGTCAAGTATTATTATGGCCATGGACAGTAATAATATGCTTAAGACTAACATTTTATTGATTGATGACAACGAGTTGTCATTGACATAGAGATGTCAGAATTGATACATGATTATATTGTTAGAGAACAATGTATTGGATTAACCCACCATGAGCATATGTCTTGGATTATTATGTGATAGACATTGCTCATGGTGATGACTATATGTATGATTCTCAGACTTGAGATCAATACTATCCCAACATATATTGTTGTATGTTTTGATGCAGTTAAACAAGCTCCGTAATTGGTTGCTCTATAAAGACTGTTATTGAATATATCTCAATATATGTAGTGAGTGTGTATGATTAAGATAGGATTTTTCCTTCCTACATAATAGGAAATATATCATAGGCCACTTGATTAAGTGAGACTAGAAACACATGGCCATGCTCGAATAAGTTGATATGAGATATCACAAATTATTCGTTAATTAAAGTCTACTCTAGATATCAAGAAACAATAGATGGGTTATACAAGTGTGACTATTCCAAGACTTTTGCCTATTCTAGATATAAAGGACAAAAGGATGTAAAACATAAAAGAGTTAATCAAGAAGATGATATGTCGAATCATAATTTCTTGTAACTTAGTGACAATGATATATTGCTAGATGACACTCGCTGTATTTAATATTAGAATTGTTCTAATAATTACTACTAACGTTACTAGAACCTACAGGGTCACACCCTAGGATTGAAATGAGCAAACATGTACAATTGTTGTATGTTACTAAAATATATCTAGAGTTAATATATGTATATTTGATATACAGATGATTTTAATTATCCCGAATATAGTAAATAAACATTAAAAGAATGTAATTTTGATTACAACTCTTTTAATTGATATTTATTTCGGAATAATTAAATAAGATTTTAAATAAGCATTAAAGATTTTAATTCAGATTACAAGTCTTTAATTTAATTTGAATTAATTAAATAAGTTTTTTTAATTCGAAATAACTTAAAATCCCTTATATGTTAGGGTAACTGATATATTTAAATGAGGTAAGGTCTAGCAGTCATTTTTACTTCAGCGGTTTTTCTCAAAACCGATTTTGGGAAAAGAAAATTTTGCTCTCAATTGGGTGAACTAAGTAGAGGTCAAGACGTGTTTTCGTGAAGGTTTACGATTCAAACCGTTCGTGATCACCTGTAACATCCGCAATACCGGGTTAGTGACTAAATTGTAAAGTTTCAAAATTTAGTGACTAAAGTAGAAGAATAAAATAGTTCAATGATTTATTTTGAAATATTGCCTAAAAGATGTTAGTAATCATAAGGTGAATTGAAGGGCAAAAGGGTCAATTGCAAGGAAAATATTTAAATATGATTATATATTAAACACGTGGAAGGGAAGAGGAAACAAAATGGTTTCCAGAATTCTCTTCATCTTTTTCTTCCTTCACGCGTAAAAACCAAGAGCCAAAGGTGAGTTTTCTGATTATTGAGTTTTTGGTTAAATTTAAGATTGGGTTTTGATTATTAGATGATAACTAAGCTTAAGGAAAGCTTACGTTATCTTAAAATCAAAGTATGATGGAGTTAGGAGGGATTAAAGATTTGAGGTTCTTGGATGAAATCTTGGAATAGAGTTCTTAACTAGAATTGGAAGTCAAATTTGACTTGTCATCAATCTAATTAAGATATATGAAGTAATAAAATAGGATTTGGAACATGTTAGAAATTGAGTATGATTCTTGAATTACATATTGAGAATAGGACTTTGATGTTAAAGAGATGATTAATGAATAAAAATGAGTTTGAATATGAGTAGGTAAGTTAAGAATAAGAAAGGGGAGGATGTGTGAAATAATTAAGCTGAAATTAGTAGATTTTCGGGCTTAAAAATGAATTATGGGCTATGTGCATCGATGCACATTAAATGTGCACCGATGCATCAAGGGTAAATCTTTAGAAATTGTTCAGTGTGTATCGATGCACCTCTTAAAAATGGAAACATCGAATGCAATTGGTGCATCGATGCATAAGGAGTGCATCGATGCATCCCCTTAAAATGAAAACATCGAAGGTAATTTGTGTATCGATGCATGAGTAGTGCAACGATGCACATGTTAAAGAATGCATCGATACACTGTAGAATGCATCGATGCACTTCAAGGGGAAATTGAAATAGACATTTCTTTTGGTCTAAGAAATGATAGATTAGAGTATATCAATGGGATACTCATATGTATTAATGTATTATTATGTAGATATCGAACATGAACAAGTTCCGGAACGAGTATCAAGTTAAGACTCGATCGAAAGAGAGGAAATCATAAAAGGGGATCGAAACTTAGTGAGGCCAAGGTGAGTGCATATTATTAGATTGTGCATATTATTATATGGAAATTAGACTTGTGATAAGTCTGTTTCCAATATTTTATGTTTTCATGGATAGAAGCATGATTAAGTTTGTATTATGTGTATATGCTTTGTTCATATTATATGTTATGAGGTATGAATTTATATGATATGGGTTATATGGGAATGAAATATGTAACTATATGTGAACTTTATGAGCCGTATGAATATGTGAAATAAGTTATAAGGTCACGAATCATGTATAACAGTAAATGTTGTATGTGATAACCATAGAAAGAAAATAAGTTAAGTGATAATAAACATGTAAATATATGTTTAGATGAAGAAATCAGGTTGATGAATCTAGATAGAAAAGGAGCAGAGAAGTTTCTCAGATGAAAGGACAATGTGGGAAACTCGAGCTAATAAAGCGAGATTAGGTGGTAAAATAGTTAACTAAGGAAAATGAGAAAATCCAATATAATTTTGATGCTTTGAATCGGGATTTCATAGACTTGTAGAACATGAAGGCCAAAGGTTTACATCATACTACTAAAGTTTTGAAGGTGAAGCTCGATGGAGTAGAGAGAAGCATGAGAAGAAGCCAGGAAGAAAAAAAACGAGCTATAAAATATGTATAGAGATTAAGGGAACAAAGGGATGAGGCCGATTGAGAGTTAACACAGAGACGAGGACAAATTGAACAACTCAAATCACAACTAATTAGTTTTGAGAAGACTTTTCAAAATCCCTAAAACAACAATGGTATTTTTCTTCGAAGGAAGAATGCTGCTTTGAAGAAAATGATAGCCAAATTGGAAGGAAGTGAGTTGATTTATTAATCTTCTCGAGAGATGGGTAAGCAAGAAAATGAAGCTTTGATGGTCAAGATTGCTGAGTTGGAAGCAATAATACAAAAATGCCATGAACGAATACCACAAGTCGAAGGAAGTCAACCTATGACCAATCAAGATCTCGGAATTGTACACTGTCAAGCTAATGATACCATTTAGATTCAGCATTAAGCAATGAAGATGGTAATGGATTAGGCTAGTAGGGTTGCTCGACAAGTCTTTGAGTTGTCTGAAGAAACGGCAACCTTAAGAGTTTTTGTGATTCCAGAATATGAAGAAGAGAGACTCATTATAGAGATGATGATAGAGCTCGACAAGTTAGTAGATAGGGATAAATATTATATATAGTTCTTTACGGATGTACTTTCTTTACCTGAAGTGCTTTCTTTACCTGAAGTGCTTATGCATTGTGTGTTGTTGAGAACCTTTTGAATGAACTAGTTATTATGGAATCAATGTCGTTTGCACTTGCATTTTCATTTTTTCGAATGTTTAATTCTTAATGCATGTATTTTAACATTTAATAAGACCTCCAATAATAAAATATGATTTCTAATCATTTGTAGTGATCCTGGCGTACACCTCACACCCCTACGGTACTCGTAAGTCATCCAGAAAAATGTAAGAGATGCTAGCCCGAATCGAGCAAGATCATAGGGACACACACGAACAAATTAGATAAAGGCTGAATAAAATTGAAGCAGAAATGGAAAGCTCAAAACTCGACTTACTACAAAAGACTGGGGATATATTTAAAAAGCATTCGATGACTGGTAAGGCCATTGCTAACGAGCCAGCATCATATGATCAAGAACCCTCACATCCCCCAGATTTTGGACCTGAATAGTCGCACCCAGCTGGGTATGCATCCGACCCTCAGCGCCCATCAAGTTTTACATCAGATCCCCCATATTCTCTAAGTTTTACACCTGTGCACATTTTTGTTCAATCTCCAGCTCCATAGGAGACTCGACCTGTAATCTATGTGGCCAACCAACAATATCGCATAGAGCCCTCATTCCTAATGAAATACTTACCTGCTGCTAGAGTAAGACCTGTTGAATAAGGCGTAGAAGAGCTGCCACCCGACTTTAATCAATTAGCAGAAAACAAAGACCAATAGTGAGATAACCCAGCAACTGGAGAGTCTGGAGGAAAAGGTAAGGTCGGTAGAAGTAGATTCCTTCTATGGAATGGATGTAAGGGAGCTAAGCTTAGTTCCTGATCTTATACATCCCCCAAATTTCAAAGTATCGAACTTTAAAAAGTACAATAGGACCACCTATCCTTTTTCTTACCTCACTATGTACTGTAGAAGAATGACATGCTATACCGAGAATTAAAAACTGTTGATGCATTATTTCCAGGATAGTTTTAATGGGTCGGCTGCAAAGTGGTACAACCAGTTAACTAAATACCACATCAAATCATGAAGGGATTTAGCAGGGCATTTTTGTAACAGTACCACCATGTTATTGATTTAGTACCTGAGAGATTGACTCTGCAAAACACAGAAAAACGACACAATGAAACTTTTAGGTAATACCCCTAGAGGTGGCGTGTTATGGCAGCCCAGGTGCAGCCCCCGTTATTGGAAAAGAGGCTACTGTCATTTTCGTAAATATCTTGAACACACCGTATCTTGGGATCTGTTAGGAAATGCCACTAAGAATTTTGCTGACCTGTTAATTTCAGGGGAACTGATTGAAAATGCCATTAAGAGTGGTAAGATTGAGGGAGGAGAAGGGTTAAAGAAGCTTTGTTATAAGAGGAAGGAAAATGAGGTGAATTATACAAACAGTTACCACAAAAACTTCACAGCTAGTGTTTCGATCACCCAACCTAGGGCAAAAAAAGTATATGTACATGAGAACAGGGGAAAAAGGAAAGAGGTTGCAAGGATGATTTTCTTGCTTGTGACAGTGTCGTATTTTGGAATTTATGCCTCGCTATTGAAAGTGGATTTGATACGCCCCTATAAGTTGACCCCACTACAACCGCATTACCCTCATTGCTATAACGACAACCCCCACTATGAGTATCATATAGGGATTTTCAGGCATGACATCGAGAACTACTTGATGTTCAAAAAGATTGTACAAAATCTTATAAACACTGGAGACCTAGAGTTCAAATCACCGGCTGCAAACACTTATCCCCTACCCAATCATGGGGTAAAGAGTCAATGTGATCGACAAAAGGGAAAATAAGAGGATAAAGATGGATGTATCAGAAGTCAAATCTCCTCTTACTTGGGTGTTCAAACAACTATGCACATCAGGAATGATCAAGGGTGATCATGAGCCAAAACCCATTGGGCATAAAATGTATTGTATCACCAAAAATAGGATCACAATATTCAGAATTGTTACGAATTTTGAGAATTACTTCAAGAGACGATGAACAATGGTGAAGTGGAATTCTTTAATAAAGATGAAAGCCAACAAAAGTTGGATGCTTGTATGACGGATGACCTTAACATGATGCAGGGAATGAGGAATCTGTGATCATCACAGTTAATCCTAGAAACGAGAGCTCATCGTCACCAACTCCTAAAGTTGTGATTACAACCCTGTCTCTTTTCACTTCAAGGACCATGACAGGTTCCTTGGAATTATGCAACAAGTATATCTATACCAGAAAGGTCGAGGACCTATGAGAAAATAGGGGAGGAAAAGAAGTCACTCACGGAAAAAGTAAGTGAGGTAGGCCACTTCACGAGGAGTGGAAGATGTTACTCGCCTTAAATGTACATGGAGATAGACAGGGTAGAAGGCAAAGCCAATGTAGCAGTAGTGCCAAGAATATTTAACGAAGAACCTCCACAATTCATTAATGAGTCAGTGACTGAAGTTCAAGGTCGTGAATTCATGAGATTCTTAAACCATAGTGAATAAATCATAGTAGAGAAGCTTTCAAGCAGCAGGCCAAAATATCAATATTGGATCTGTTAATAAACTCAAAAGTACATCAGAATGCCTTGCTAAAAGTACTCAATCAGAAATTTATCCCTGAGTATATTTCAACACATAAATTAGACTAAATCATGGGATATACAGCTACAGATAACTACATCACATTCACTGATGATGGGATCCTAGAAGGAGGAATGGGATCCATCAAGGTTTTAAATATTACTACTCACTGACACAATCATGTCTTGCCAGGGGTTCTAATAGATAATGGGTCTGTATTAAACGTGATGCTTCTGGCTATGCTACAAAATGATGCCCGTAGACAGCTCTCACATGAGAGCTTATCACAATATTTTTAGGGAGTTCGATGGAACCCAAAAATACGTGGTGGGGAAAATAGAGATACCCTTGTTAATTATACCTACAATCTAGAATATTGACTTTGTGGTGATAGACATCCACCCGACCTATAAGTGCTTATTGAGAAGACACTAGATCCATGCTGCATGGGCAGTTCCTTCTGCATTAGAAAGTAAAATTCATGATTGATAGAAAGCTGGTCAGTATCGGGGTTAAAGAAGAAAGTATTAACGTACATCGACGTTAACGAAATGCCTTGACACTATCTTTCAGGGTATTAAAGTTCATTAATGCAACATATATAACTGAATGAAGAAAAATTACATGCCCCGTGCTATCAAATTGTACCAAGATGGCAATAAGAGAAACTCTGGAAAGAAGGGCAAAGGCTGATAAGGAATTTGGAAAGAATCTACAGGGAATGGTACATGCCATAACTATCGAATGGAAGAGGGACTATTTTGGGCTTAGGTTTGAGCCCACATTCCAACAATATAGCCAGGAGCTAAGAAAAAGGGCTAAAGTAAGAAAAGCCAGGATGAATGGAGAAGATATCCCTGTAGAACACATGTCATTCCCTCATCTAAAGAACTCTTTCAAGTTCAGAGGAGTATATGACGTAAAGAAGCAACTGGTCAGTGCTATCAGGATTGTGGAGTTGACGAAAGAAGAGGAATTGATAGGATAAACTTTGAAGGGACTGTTTGTCAACATGATTACCAGGGTCAACCAACCTTGAATGGTTGTAGCTAGAATCCATCCTTGGTTCCATGGTGAAGAGCTCGACAACTGGACTACTGAAGACCTCCCTAAAGTTTTTAGGGTTAACTCAAAGTAATGCCTAGAGATAACTCGTGTCAGTATTTTGAAAGCTTCTAAAGGAACTTTTTGTAAAACTCAATGTTACCGAAATTGATTAATGAAAGATATTTTTCTTATTTTCTAAAATGGCAATAACTTTCATTCTTCGCATTTTTGCATCGCGTTCTCTTCACCATATTCTTTATTCTTTATATTCCAATACATCCAAGTCAAATTGTATGCAGATGTTATAATAATACTATAATAAATGTTCTTAAGGCCAGCTACAAGATAGATTTTGAGTGACCTTTGTGTCTGGAAAAAGTCAATGAGTGTGAAGTTCCTAATGAGCTGTTAAGATTAGTGGAAAAAGAAGAGAAACAAATTCTAGCCCACAAGGAAGAATAGAGCTTGTAAATTTGAGGATAACATAAATAAATAGAGAAATAAAAATCAGCACTACTATATCCGCAGGAATAAGGCTAGGATTGATAAGTTTGCTCCAAGAGTTTAAAGACGTCTTTACGTGGTAGTATCAAGATATAAATGGGCTAAGCACTAATATAGTAGTACATAAATTTCCCATTAAACTATAATGCAAGCCAATTCAATAGAAACTTAGGAGAGTGAAGCCAAAAATGTTATTAAAGATCAAAAAGGAAGTGATGAAACATATCGATGCAGGCTTCTTTCAAGAGGAAAAATATCCCGAATGGGTACCCAATATAGTTTTAGTACCTAAGAAATATGGGAAGGTATGCATGTGAGTGGATTATCGAGACCTTAATAGGGCTAGCCTAAAAGACAATTTTCCCTTGCCTCATATAGATACTCCAGTGGACAACACTACGGGGTATTCATGGTTTTCCTTAATGGATGGCTTCTCGGGGTATAATCATATCAAGATGAATCATGAGGACATGGGGGACTTTCTACTATAAAGTGATGTCGTTTGGTTTGAAAAATGATGGGGCAACCTATCAAAGAACCATTGTAACTCTTTTCCATGACATGATGCATAAGGAAATTGAAGTATACGTGTATAACATGATTGTCAGGTCCCAAACAGAAAAAGAGCATGTAAAAAACCTGAGAAAATTGTTCCAAAGAATGATAAAGTAACAATTAAAGCTCAATTATGCCAAATGCACGTTCGAGGTAAAATCAGGGAAACCATTTGGTTTCGTGGTAAGTTATAAATGAATCGATATCTATCTAGATAAAGTCAAGTCAATTCAAGATCTTTCGGTACCACTAACTTAGAATTAAGTTTGAGGGTTCCTTAGAAGACTAAATTATATATCTCGATTCATTTCTCAGTTAACTGATAAGCATGATCTGGTGTTTAAATTGCTTAGGAAGAATAATCATGAGGTATGGAATAACGAATGCGAAGAGACTCTGGAAATTATCAAGAAATATCTATCCAATGCCCCCATTCTAGTAGCACCAGTACCTGGCAGGCCACTAATTCTGTACTTTACAATTTTGGAGAATTCAATGGGCTGCGTACTAGGGAAGCATGATGATTCAGGAAAACGAGACAGAGCAATTTATTGTTTGAGCAAGAAATTCATCAAATGCTAGACTCCATACCCATGATTCAAAAATTGTGTTGTGCTTTAGTCTGGGAAACCCGGAGACTCAGGCAGTACATGTTATACAATACCACGTGGTTGATATTGATGATGGATCCATTAAAATTTTTGATGGAATCTCCTGCTTTGACTGGAAGACTGGCTAGATGGCAGATGTTGTTATTTGAATTTGATATTGTATATGTGAGCCAAAAGGCAATAAAAGGGAGTTCCTAGCCGACTTTCTTGCGAGTCGTGCCTCAGAAGATTACGAGCCTCTAAACTTCAATTTCAAAGATGAAGATTTAATGTACATTTCTGCTAAAGAAGAAAGTGTCAGGGGAAACAAATCATGGAAATTGTAGTTTGATGGAGCCTCTAACGCTTTAGGGAAAGTAATTAAGGCAGTGTTGATTTCCCCAAAAGAGATCTACTACACTTTCACAAGTAGATTGGAATTCTTTTTCACCAACAGCATGGTAGAATATGAAACATGCATTATGGGGTTAAAAGTAGCCATTAAAATAATAGTCAAAATGCTTAAAGTATATGGTGATTCCTCATTAGTAGTGTACCAACTAAGGGGATAATGGGAGACCAAGGAACCTAAGCTAGTTGAATATCAAAATTTGTTCCTCAAACTACTGAAAGAATTTGAGATGTTACATTCAGATATCTTCCCCCATAAGACAATCAAATTGTGATGCTTTGGCTACATTGGTTGTAATGTTTAAAGCTAATAAGAATATAATCATGATGCCAATAAAGATTCAAGTGTATAAAACCCCAACACATTGTTATCTTCTAGAAGAAAAAGCTGATGGCCACCCATGGTACCATGATATCTTATAGTATATGAGATACCAAACATATCCTCCAAGTGCATCTGAAATTGACAATAAAACAATAAGAAGAATGATAGTTGGATACTTCCTTGATGGAGAGATCGTATACATAAGGGACAATAATCAAGTTCTGTTGAGATGTATGACTGCCAAAGAAGCAAAAAGTGTAATGGAATAGATGCATGGAAGAACATGTGGAACACATGCAAATGGGTTATCTATGGCCATGAAGATCATGAGGTATGGATACTATTAGGCCACGATGTATACATATTGTGACAATTATGTAAGAATATACCATAAATTCCAAATATATGCGGATAAAATTCAAACACCACCTTTTCCATTGCATGTTATGATCTCACCTTGGTTGTTTTCTATGTGGGGTATGGATGTCATTGGGACAATCAAACCAAAAGCTTCAAATGGGCATCGATTCATCCTAGTGGCAAATGAATATTTCACTAAGTGGGTAGAGGCTGCTTCTTATTCTAGTATCACGAGATCTACAGTTTGCAAGTTCATAAAGAGAGAAATAATCTGTCATACAGGTTACCAGAAAGAATCATCGCATATAATGCTACTAATCTTAATAACAAGATTATGGATGAACTCTATGCACAATTCAAGATAAAACATTCCAATTCCATGACCTACCACCCAAAATTGGGCAGTAGAAGTTGCGAACAAAAACATCAAAAGAATCATTACAAAGACTACAGAAAATTATAGAGATTAGCATGAGAAATTACCCTTTGCCCTATTTGGATATAGGACGACTGTGCGTACATGGCCAATGGCAACACCCTTATCTCTTGTATATGGAATAGAGGTAGTTGTACCCATTGAGGTTGAAATTCCATCACTTCGACTCTTGAAAAAAATAGAGTTAGATAAAGCAGAATGGGTTCAGTCTCGTATTAATCAACTCAATCTTATTAAAGAGAAAAGGCTCAAAGTTATATTCATGGGCAAATGTATGAAAAAAGGATGATGAGAGCCCATGATAAAAAAATATGCCCAGTTGATTTTTGAGAGGGGGATCTGGTTCTTAAAAAGATCTTGTCAATCCATAAAGATTTCAGTGGGAAATGGATGCCCAATTGGGAAGGGCCATACGTTGTCAAAAAGGCAATTTCCGGATGAACATTAATTTTGGCAGAGATGGACAGAAGAGTGCTGAGAAACCCAATAAATTCAGACTATGTCAAGAAATATTACACATAAGAAAGAGAAAAAGAAAAAGAAAATAAAAGGAGGGTTTAAGATGGAAACCCACAAAGGGCGTCTTGAAACCAAAGGAATGATTTGAGTTGAAAACCTGAAAAGGTGGCACCTCGAAACAACTAGAAACAACTATGCTACATTGAGATCTCTTAGACAGAGGATCACCTCGAGATGTCAAATTAACTAATCTAGGAACACTTGTGCTAGAATTCATTATGACATATTCTTTTTGCTTCCAAAATCTCTATTTAATCCTTTTTATTGCCAAGACTTTGTTTCAAAACCTATATTTTGTCAATAAGTTTCATGATTATCATTTCAATCTTCAAATCATTCATTTCTTCATGACACAAATAGCCTAACATAATCCAATTCAAAACGAATAATTTCTTGGTATTACTTTTGAATTAACCTATAAAATACTGTGAATCTAAGGCATTCCACCAGGTCGATATTTACACTTATTGAAGGAAGTGCTTGACCAAGGATGAGACAAGAGATGTCAGTAGCCCAAATAAAAAATAATAATGAAAAGGCAATGGCATAGTTCATTCCAAGGCATATCTCTGGCCGCTCCCGGGCAGAGGTGCACATAGATTATTAATAGATCAGTTTAGATTCTAAAAATGAAGAAGGTTGGGATTATGGACTAGACAATGATCCAAAAAAGACAAGGACTCGACGAGGATAAAAAAAGGAAAACAAAGGCTCACAAGACCTTAAAAATCTAAATAAGAAAATCACATTATTCATATTCAAGTATTTACAAAATAGGAACATACACATTCAATTTGTATCAAGTTTTGAATGTCTGACAGGAATTCAAAGAGTCAACAAAGATTTCATGAGGAAGAAGAATCAATCCATATTTTCTTTCACCATTAAAGGAAATGGATCTTAGAAAAAATGAGGACCATCTGGTCATCACCTTCGGGGACTTTAAATACAAATCACTAACATACGATAATCTTCTGCAGGTTTAACACTTTTCAAAGAGAGGATAAACCAATCAACATTTCCAGTGAACATTTCATAATGAGAAGACCTAACCCGATGAGGGAGAAGAAGTTCATAATGAGAAGAACTTGTTCAACCTTAGCTCGATTCATACATATTGAGTTAAATCAGCGACACCTCGCTGGATGGACCAAAATTTTCAGTGGAGAGTTCATAATGAGATGAACTTTCCAATGAGGGAGAATAATTTCATAATGAGAAAAACGTTTTCAACCTTAGCTCGATTCATGTATATGGAGTTGAATTAGCGACACCTCACTCAAGGGACCAACATTTCAAGTGGAGAGTTCATAATGAGAAGAACTCATCCGATGAGGGAGAATAAGTTCATAATGAGAAGAACTTGTTCAACATTAGCTCGATTCATCGCATATGAATTTGAATCAGCGACACCTCGCTTGAGATGCCAACATTTCATGTTGAGAGTTCATAATGATAAGAACTTATCCGATGAGGAATAAAAAGTTTATAACGAGAATAACTTTTTCAACGTTAGTTTGATTCATCGCATATGTAGTCGAATCACCGACGCCTCACTCGAGAGATCAACATTTCCAGTAGAGAGATCATAATGAGAAAAACTCACATCTTGAAGAACGGATATTGAGCAAAAAAAAATGGATCTTTATATCTTTGCTTCATTCCCGTTTCACATCAATAAGCAAAGAAGGGCAACTAAAATCGCCATTTATATATATATATATTCATATTCCAATGTTTTTTATTATATAATACAAATAGTCCCCAAATTAAAACCTATTATAACACCTAAACCCTAAAATAAACCTCAAATTATACCCAAACTAACACTTGAACCCTAAACTAGGCCTTAAGTTTAACCTAAATGAACCCTAAATTAAAACCTAAATCATACCCCTAGTTAATACCCGAACCTGACCCCAAACCAAACCTGACTAGGGGCCTAACCTAAACCAAACCCTAGCCCTAGTATAATCGCCCCTAGTCGCCACCCATCTGCTAACATTCTTTACCACCAAACAAGGGAGGTAGCTGCTCCAACACGCCACCACTCAGCTTCCAGCACTCCACACAACATACAACGGACAACAAACAAAAAACAAAGTTGCAATCATTTCTTTTTTCTGTAATTGTGGGTATAAAACCCAAACATAAACAATGTAAAAGGGATCTCTGGTTGCCGATTTTTGAGAAGCAATAGAAAAAACAATGTTTTCAAGGTATTAGTT
Organism: Hibiscus syriacus; assembly: GCF_006381635.1. NCBI lineage: Eukaryota > Viridiplantae > Streptophyta > Magnoliopsida > Malvales > Malvaceae > Hibiscus > Hibiscus syriacus. Next base: position 1,368,982 of record NW_024062845.1, on the reverse strand, counting down.
TTTATTTCAGCTTTTTAAGTTTCAAATGTAAAAAGGAAAACTTTTCTCAGTTTCAAATAACAACAAATAAAGAGAAAAAAATTCAATTTCGAAAAAATCAAATAACTAAAGCCCACAATAAAGAAAAAGGAGTGAGTGGTTCATCTCTGAGGTGGTCGGAGCTTAGGAAGCCGAGGAGTTTGGGTACTTTCCTCGGGTTTAGAGGCGGTTTTTAGTATTTTTACCCCCAAATAGGGGCCTAGGTTAGTAGATATGGAGATTTGGGTCGTTTTATGCTAGTTTAGGTCTTTCGACCGTTGCGTGTGGCGGTCGGAATGATGTTTGACCCGCAGCCGGTAGTGGGGCGATCGAGGGAAGAAATGAGAAAGGGGAGAGCGCTTTCTGAATTTTTTTGGGAATTCGGTTGAAATAAAAAAAATGAAAAGTAGTATTTATAGAGAGAGTTTAGGGTAAAATCACACATAGGGCCCCTTAGGTTTAGCGCATTTTTACATTTTGGTCAGTTGTAGGGATCGAATCTGTTATTTTCTCTTTTATTTTCATGTTATATAATTTTTGTTTTATTTACTATTTAGTCCCTCTATGTTTAGTGTGTTTTTATATTCTATTTATCTATGAGGACTAAAATCATTATTTCCCCTTTCATGTGCATGTTATATAATTTTTAGTTTATTTACTGTTTAGTTCCTGTAAGTTTAGTGTGTTTTTACATTTTGGACATATGTGGTGACTGTTTAAATTTTATTTTACTTTAGCTGTAATAGTTTTTTCATTTTCTCATTTTTGTATAACAGTTCATTTTAGGATAAAAATCAGATAATTAGTTTTTAGTCCCTACAACATGTTTTTATTTTGTTTAGATTTACTCATTAAGTTTTAATTTGTTTTAATTTGTTTTAATTTAGCCCTCATTACATGTTTAATTTATTTTTTATCTTCGTAATTTAATATTCATGCGATTTAGTCCTTTTTTTATTTTTTTATTTCTTTGATTTTTTGCTTGTTTATTTTAATTTATTTAATTGTGTTTATTATTTTATTTAGTATTTCACATTTTTTAGTTAACTAATCTTTTAGATTTCGTCCTTAGATTAGGTTAGTAAACTAAATCGGGTCTATTACTTAAAATGTCACTTTAGTTTGAATTAGGGAGCAATTCAAGCTGAGTTTTCATATAAGATGTCGATTACTTTTGTTGATTGTTCTAACGTTTAATTTGTTAATCATCGACTAATTTTCTAAATATCTTTTAATTTAATCTCATAATTTCTAATAGGTTAATTTAAATAATTCTTAGGATTTTGATTTGTTAATTAGTCATTAAATTTTAGGATTTATTTAGGCCCTTGAACTTCTAGTTTTTAGAACTCGGTATTTTTGATCTTGTACCCTTTAGTCCTTAAAATTTCAATTAGACTTTAAAATAACATAATCAACTAGGTTAAATAGAGCCTCCACTTTATGCTAGATTTCAACATAATGCTCTTAATTTAGGGAATAATTCGAGTCAGCCCTCACCTAAATGCTCAAGGGACCATCTCAATTATTCGATTCAATAATTGATTAAAATAAAATAGGATTAATAGTAGAATCTACCTATCTAGGTTTGTTCCTTTAGGTTCTTTAATTCTCTAAAATTGACACTCTAGGATAGAGAGAGCCTTAATTCACCCTTGCCTTAATTAGAATTAATAAAAAAAATTGTTTTATTGCATTTTATTTTCAAACCTAAGACAATGTTCACTTATTAGGGAATTAATAGTATATCTCCCGCAAGTATGCTCAGGAGATGACTACTAGTGATTCCCGAAATAGGTTGACATCCTTTTCATGACTGCATCATGATTTCGAAAATCGAGGCAATATCTGATTATTGGGAACAATAGTTGATCTCATGTATTTATGCTAGAGACGAATGCTTTTGGAATTAATAAACAAATACCTTTTTTACTTTGCATCTGTAATGATTTTTAAATTAGATAAAGTTTGAACTCAAATTTTTTATTCTAAATATAGGGTAATCAACTAGGTACTAATTTTTGGGTGTTTATGGGAGGTGCTAATCCTTCCCCACGTGTAACCAACTCCCAAACCATATTGTGGATTTTTACAAACCCTAAAACTTGGTATTTTGATAAAAATAAAATGATTTATTAAAATCACCCAGTTTTTATGGTGTCCCAATCACACCTTAAATGATTGGTGGCGACTCCTAACATTTCAAAACCTTTTTCAAAGAAATACCCCAAGTCGGTACAACTTTCTCCCTAGCCCGGGTGAAAAACGATGTCGACAATTTATTTGGACTAAAAGATGTCAAGATATTTCGATACGCTTAAAGAAGATTTTGATAGAAGCATCAATTTGAGTGCAACAGAATCATGTAAAATTATGTGATTTACAATAATGTATCTCATAATAGCTAAGGATGTGTACTTATGTAAGAAGGCAAAGTTATGACTTATATTTTGAAACAATTGAAGATTCATGAAAGAAATTATCAGACTCGTGACTTAGAGTTGGTAGTAGTGATGTTACTTTAAAAAGAGGTTGTTATTAATTGTATAGTGAACAATGTTATATATATCATAAAAGCCTGAATTATTTGTTAATTCAGAAAGAATTGAATCTAAAATAAAGGAGATGGATTGATCTTTTGGATGATTGTGATGTGTTTATTAATTATTATCCAATAAAGGATAATGTAGTAGCTAATGTACTTAGCTTAAAGACATTCTCTGCTTTGAGAGCTTTAAATGCTCGCTTATCAATGAAGAATGATGTTGTGCTTATTATATAATTAAAGTTGAGACCTATATTGTTAGATCCAATAAGATATCTTCAAAGTAAAGACGAGAAATGTTTAAGAAAAAATTAAAATATTAAAGAAAGGTGAAGCTACAAACTTTGAAGAAAGATCTTCTCTCTGAATCTTATAATAGTCATTGGACAATGCAGCCAAGAGGAAATAAATTGTATCAAAATCTAAATAATCAATATCATTGGGTATATATAAAAGGAGCTATAACTGAGTTTGTATTCAAATGTTTGACATGTCATCAAGTGAAAGTAGAAGATGAGGTACCATCTGATTTATTATAATCTATTTCCATTTCTTAGTGGAACTAAGAAAGAGTTAATATGGAATTTATGACATATTTACCTTGACACCCAGTAAGAAAGATTCAATCTGGGTGATAGTGGATAAATACAATGAGTTATATATCAGGGAAAATTGTATGATTGTATTGAAAACCTGTCTTGATGGTTTCTAACAGAGACTCAATTGAGGTTTTAAAAGTCTTTTTATACAACATTAAGAACCCGATTAAATTTTATCAGAAAGTTTCGTCATAAAATGGATGGATAGTTTGAGCAAATGATTTAGATGTTTGAAGACATACTAAAGGTGTGAATTATTGGTTTCAAAGGATCTTAAGAAAAGTATTTATCTTTAATATAGTTCGTTTGTAACAACAGTTATCAATTGAGTACTAAGATTCTTCCTTTTGAAAATTATATGGAAGAAAATGTAGGATACCACTAAACTAATATGAGCTAAAGAATTGAGATATAATTGGTCCTGATTTAATAAAAGAAGTGAAAAACAAAGTAAAGATTATTTAAGATAATCTCAAGATAGCTTTTTGATAAACATAAATCTTATTCAGATCTGAAGAGAAAAGAAATTGAATATCAAGTTTATGATGAAGTATTTCTCAAAGTTTTACCATAGAGAAAGGGTTTGAGATTAGGGAGTAAATGAAAGGTGAGTTTGAAAATTCATTGACCTGCACGAGGTTATTAAAAGTTTAGTCCAATATCTTATCAGTTAGCATTACCATTGAAGATGAAAAGAATTCATAATATGTTTTATGTATTGATTCTTCAGAAATATTGACTGAATTTTTTAATATGATTACATTGGAGTAAATTGAGGTTCAACCAGACTTATTCTATGAAAAAAATAGTTTTCTTATTTCTTTTACTTTATGCATGTAAATACGTAGGGAAAATTCGTGGAATAATTTTCTTTAAGGCATGAAGAACTGTAATACCCTAAATTTTAGGTAGGACCAAAATGTAAGTTTTAAAAGTTTAGTGTTAAAGTAAAAATTTTATAAAAGTTTAGGGACTAAAAATATAATTTCTAAAAGATTTATGTTTGGATCATAAATGAATAATTTGTCCTAAAACAAGAATTTTCGTGGGAATCAGAATTTTAGTACGAGATTTATATTAAAAGTTATAAAATAGTAAAGTCCGGTATAGAATCGAATAATCAAATCAAACCGAAATTTCATGAAAATTTGAAGGATGTTATATAAATGTTTGAAATATTATTTCATATTTTAGAACGGCGAAATTTAGCATGGATTAGTGGAATTGAAGCTAATTTTCCCTATTTAGTTGAAGTTGTGAAATTTGGTGACTATTTTGTAATTTTAAAATATTACAATGTTAAAGTTGAGAAGTGAATTATATGAGCTCATGGATGATGTAAGCAAGATGAGATCATGGATGATGTCATATGAATGGTAATGTTTAAATTATCATGTTTTAATAATGGTAACATGGTAATTTCTCATTAAATGATTTTTAATTCATTTAATTAATTAAAGGCCAAGTGTTATATGATAACATGATAGTAATATATATATATTCATCATCTTCAAGCTCTCTTTCCAGACTTTCATTGTAGATAAGGAAAAATTTTATTTTTCATTTTTAAGCTTACATGATTGATTTTTGGACTAAGTTGAGAAATATAGAATTGATCTACATCAAATTCTCTATCATTTGGTATAAGTTCATGTTAAACATGTTTGGATGAGTGATTTCATGATTATATTTTATTAAGGGGAAGTTGAAATAAGATGAATTAAAGGTTGATTTTTATGTTATTGATGTTGTAGATTAATTCTAAAGCATGTGTGATGATTAAAATTAAGTATAAAGCTATTTAAGGTTCGTCCATGACTTAGGGTTTTGGGAAGTTTGTGATTTTATTAAATTATGTTAGGGGTTTAATTTTCTTTGAAATGTTCATTAGAAGTTGAATTCATGCTTGAGTCAAGTGAAAATCAACAAACACTAAATCTATAACATTCATACACCTAAAGAAATAATTGGGGAAAGATTATGAAAAATTTCCCTAGGCTTAGAATGATGTTTGGAATATCATACAAGCTTTAGAAAGTTATTTGAACCAATTTGTAATTTGGGAAATGTTAGGGACCTATTCGATAATTATTAAAACTTATGAGGTTGATGTGTAATTGTTCAATAGTTGTTTTACTATACTGGAATTTAATTTTAGAATGTTGAATTTGGTGTTAGAATGTGAAATTGGACCATTTTGGAATGTTGGTAAGGTTTGAGGACTAAATAGAAATTATGGGACAGTTAGTGACTTAAGTTGAAATGGTGTAATGTGGGGGTATTCAAGGCTGAAATTTAATTATGTAATACTGAATTTTAAGTTAGAATGTTGATTTGAGGATTAAAGTGTGAATTTGACAAGTTGAGTAATGGAATTCGAATGGTCTTGAAATTTAAGGCTAATTGTAGGTTTTCAAATGTGAAGGCACTAATTAAATATGAAAATTTAGTGCTTGAAATTATATTAGCATGCTTATTTTTAAGTTTAAATGTTTGTTTGGGATCAAAATTGCAAGTTTGCTAAATTTGATGGTTGAATTGGAGAAGGGCTAAGAAAAGTTTAAGATGAAATTGTAAGTTTCCAATTGTTAAAGTATTGAATTGAGCATTCTAATTGTTTGATGGAAATTTTTAGTAGTTAATTTAAAGTGATCATAATGGTGAAGGACCGTTATGAATAAAATGAAAATTGATATGAATTTTAAAAAGAACTCATAATTAGTAACTCGAATATGATGTTTGAAAAGTTGAAGGTTTGATGATGGAAGTGGATATTTGTGGAATTGGGTGGTCATTTTGTAATGTTTGAAGTTATTATGGAATTATGATTTAGTTTTATATCGACTTGATATCAATTATGTTTTATAAAAATTATTTTATCAAATTAGATTATGTCAGTATAATACTAACATATGTATTGGATATTGTATTATTTTATAATGATCTTCAGACCACGAAAAACCTAGCGATCTGAGTGATTCGTTCTAATCGAATGCAATAGGTCAATCTCATATTATTTTTAAAGTATGATTTTATGTTTAATTATAGAATGTTTCCAAAATGTTGCGTAAAGGATTTATGATTATTTTGGGTATGAAATTACCCAATATGTTTTTAAATGATAATTCATGAAAATATATTCGAATGAATTTTATCAAGTAATTTTAATGTATGATATGAATATTTTATGATGAACTATTTCTTTAATGATTTCATATATGTTAATTGAATTATTTTAGGGTATGAACTATCTAAGTTATGATTTTATGTTGATGAATGTAAAATGACTCTGATTTGAAAATGTTGTTCTTTAATTGAATATAATATGATTCGAAAGCCTATTGTATGTTGTATTGAGGGTTATAGATACAATTGGCATGCCAGGAAGTTGAGTAAAGTTTTGGTACATTTGTGGACATTATTAATGGCACCGTTGGTGCATATGATAGGATTTGCACTTGGAGTGCATCCTATAATGATGTTGATGATTAGCACCGTTTGTGCTTAGTGCGCACATTAATCATGTTTGTGAAATTAAATGTGAAAGTTGCGAAAAGTATCTAAAAGAAAATAACATGAAAATGAAAGTTATGAAATGTATATTAATGAGAAAGAATATGGAATAGTTATTATGTTTGATATCAATTTACATTATTTTTTATAAAATCACGAGATGATGATTTTCAGGTTTTCTAAAGAGGAAAATGACTTGAATAACTCAGTTTGAAAGTTCAATGATTTTATTTAAATTTCATTTTTATGTTTTAAAGTATTTACGATGTTTTATGTTTAACTCACCTTAGTTGTGTTACTACTTGACTATGTTTTACTTAGCGCATGATAATTTTCATGCGTAGGTTCGGTTAGAGAAAAGAATGTGAAGTGAGGATCCTCTCAAGCATCTTTCCAGAAAATTGTACCTAATATCAGTACCAGTAAGACATCATATCTTTGACTTATTAGTGGCATGTATATTATTTTTGTATGGTTGTTATATTAGATATTTTTTAAAATGGTATGTAATAATAAATAGGGGACCATATCTTAAAGTATGAATGAATGGTATAGATATAATACTATATTTTAAATGGTTTTTAAATTAAGCAGTATTAAATGGTTTTATATAGTTTATGAAACAACACTGAACTGTCAAATTGCTACCTAAAACCGTATTTGTTTTGAATGATAAAGGAATATTTTACAATGAAGTAAATAGCTTTAAAGTTGATAAAGGAATATTTTACAATGAAATAAAATTTTAAGTTTTTATGTTCAACGAATGTCTGCAAAGTTAATGTAACATCTTTAACTCGTATTTCGAGATATATACGGGTTATGGGTGTTACATTTATTGGCATAGGAGCTATAGATTTTGTTTATTCTCAACCTAAACCGAGCTTATTTTATGTTGGAAATGTGTACATGCCACAAGGATGTCGATATTACTGATGGTATGGTAAGATATTTTTTATTGATTATGATTCTCCTTACTAACGTAATTTGAAATGTATGTGTTAGATGTCAGAAGCTAAGAATAAGGGTAAGAAAGTTGAAAATATTTAAAAGAAGATAGAGATTGAAATCGATCCAAACAGACCTGAGAGGACTTTAGAACCTCCAACAAATAATATCTGAATATTCACAAACAAAGGACGATCGTCATAATGATAGAGTAACTCAAGTGTCGTAGGCATTTCCCGAGTATCGTACAAAGGTCACTCTTATGTCATCCTAACTTGCTTGATTTCTAGGTGAGAATTGAGTTAACTTGTTTTTTATAACTTGCATTGAATACTTGTAGTTATACGAACTCAAAACACTCAAGCCCGAACACCCGAACGATTGAATCAAAATTTCCAAATATCATCGTGGGTAACCGATATTATGCCAACAGTTTCAATACTAACCCCTTGGGTATCGATACTCACCTAAGTATCGATACCAGATTTAGCTTTGATTTTTTAAAAATACCTTGGTATCGATACTCCTATGGGGAGTATTGATACTCCCATGAGTATCGAAACCAAATTTGGATTTGATGTTTCCAAAAATAAATCAGTATCGATACTAACACTCTGAGTATCGATATGTATATCGAGTACCGATTCTCCTTATTGATATTGTTCTTATAAAATGCTTGATTTTTGTCTTTCACGAAGAATAGTATTGGTACTATTCCTCCAGTACTGATACCAACAAACTTGTGTGCTCTGTTTTGAGCACGAAAACACACAAAGCTTACCCTTTCACTTCCTTAAGACTAGAAAACAATTTTAAATTCTTATTTGGTGTCTTAGAGGTCAAAATGTGTAATCTTTCATGCTTTCAAACAACAAAAATGAATCTTGCCATGGAATTTCTCTAGCATGCTTACATGAACAAAACATACTAAAATGCACATTTAATGACCTACATGTTGTATGATCAAGTTAGAATCGTGTTACCTTGATGCTTGGTGACTAAAAATTCCTTAAATCACCCAAGAGTTAGTTTTTCCTTGCCCATTGAGCTAGAGCTCTCACCATTCTCTTACACTAAACTAAAACCATGAAAATGAGTCGTTAACTCATTTTTAAGCCTCAGGAGGATATTAAAAACATTTTCCTACAACTCAAATCTCACAAAATGAGATGAAACTAAAGATTTCATACACCCCCACAAAAATCTTTTTTGGTTACTAAACCCAAAACTTGAAAATTTGAGCTTGGATGAAAGCTTAGATGTAGGAGATTAATATTTTTACCCTGATGTGGTTGAAAAAAAGTCTGAAACATGGTAAATTTCTCACCTTTCTTGTAATATTTGAAAGAAAAATGAGAGTTTGAAATAAGAAAAAGACAAAGAAGTGATGAAAATGAGATATCAAAGGGGGTGGGGTGTTTCACACGTGAAGTCATCATTCTTAACGGCAAATCATCCTTAGCTTTAAAAAATGTAATAATTACTCCCCTAGTCCCTCCAAATTTGGGTCCAGATTAAAAACATCATTTTTAACACATTGGGCTTATCACAAACCCAAATCAAATCCATTTGGGTCCTAAGCTTCATGGGTTATGGGGAAATATTCTAAGGTCCAAATTGAATATACCCAAAACTCCTGACCCAAAATTTGGAGTGTTGTAATGGAAAATTTTATTTCACGAGAACAGATGCAATGAGTGATGATAAGATGAAGCAAATTGTCATGAAGTGAGAAAATGGTATATCTATTATTTAAAAGGCACATATCGGGAGGAAAAGGATCTTTTTCATTGTTATCGTCGATAAGAGAGAGGTCAAAGGTTTAGGAGATGAAGTCGACGAAAATGGTGACAATATAACCCACAATGTAAGAAACAACAGTCCAATAAGTAGTACCATCATGATGAGCCGAGGACACATGATAATTTTTGTAAAAGGCTCGAACGAAAGAAGAGTAAGTAGGGCCATGAAAGTTAAGAAAAGTAAAAAGCTTCATTTAAAAAAAATGCTCCTAAGGAAAATCTATTTTTTTAAAATTAAAATTGTTTTTTTGGGATTCCTTAGTCGATTCATATGCAAAAAATGATTCAAAATGCTCACGAGATTTGGTGGATTTAAAACATTGGTCAATCTAATAATCAATTTGAGTGTTACTTATGGATTGCCCTTTGAAACCATGGTTTTTGTTTTTTGACATTTTTAAAAGATTTGAAGAAATGTGTGTTTAAACCAAAAATAATGTTTAAAGGATGATCAAGAATGATTTAGGAAGAATTAAAAACAAATTTTGGTCTTGGGAAATGGTTATGGTCGAATGGTTTTGAAGGTGGTTTTGGTTGGGGACTTTTATCGAACACCTTGTGGGTGTATGATAAAGGTTAGGGATTTTTAAAAAATTGGCTATAGGTAGAGTTCCCTGCAACAAAACAATAAATGTTATAGTGAATAAATGTTCTCTAACCATATAATTTAATCTGAATTTGAAAAATTGAAAATTTAGGGTTTTAAAAATTTCTCACCCAATTGATGTTATGATTCGATGAAATGATGAAAGAATGATGAAAATCGAGTAAAAGCCTTTAGAAATGAATAAGATTGAAATATTTTGAGTGAAAAATGGATATAGTGAGTTTTGGAGTGTTTAGGTTTGAAGTTTAGGCTTAGGATGAAGAAATACGAGTGAAACAAAGTTAAACAGAGCTCCCTAGATGATTTTGATTTAAGGGGATCAAGCCATCCCAAAATGAGATTAATGAAAAATGGATCGATTATTTTTCTGGAAAATGCAAGGGATCAATCCTTTACACAAAGGGTTCAATCTTTTTTTTAATTTGTATTATTATTCGAAGGACCAAATTGGATAAGACTAGATCCCAATTTGATGCAACCTAAGTCTTATTATTGATAGGTAATTAATTTTAATGACTTATAGGATACTAGATGTGCATGAATGTCAACTTGAAACATCAAATTATACAAAATTTTTATAATTGATTAATTTAATCCATAATTTGCACAAATAAGATCCAAACCAAGTCACACAAACATGCAATGGCTCTAAAGTTCCTAAACATGCATATTTTTAATTTTGCAACATTTAAACATCATATTCTCAAAACCATCATATATAATCAACACAAAGCATGGAGAATATGATTTCACAACAACAATCAACATTGCAAATTGAAGGCCAAAAATCATCAACATAAGCATATTAGGCCATAAATATGTAATTCATGTAAAAATAACTCCCCCTAACTAATTGAAATTAAACACCATGTGGGGATACTCAATCATGCATATAAACATATAAAATCATATAAAGCACAAAATTGCATGAAATTAAAACTTTGTTACCACTTGAATGTTGATTACTTAGGTCCCCCTTCTTCAAGTGTCTTTCTTTAGTGTGTTTTAGAGACTCCAAATAGTTTGACATTTCTCACCAATGCTCCAGCACACTTACAATAGATACTTATTTTATTTTTGGTATCAAAATTTCTTTGGGTCCTTGATTGTTAGTTTCAATGCCTCTAGTTCCCTTAGTAACTCATACTTGTCTTATTTTATATAAAAAAATTCTTTATAGTACAAGTATTAGAATTATAACCATGATAATGGTAATGTGAACATTTTTCTATTATTGACTTTGATGAATTATTATAAATAACTTTTTTCATTTATTAAGCTATTAACCTTAATTTTTAAATCATTTTTTCAAAAATTTCAATTTTTAATTTTGAAAGTTCCATATCCTTTTCCAAAATCCAATTTATTTTTCGAAAGAGAATCATTTTTTGTTATTTAGAAATTATTTTCTTATATTTGTAATTCATGATCTCAAATTCCAAAATCAATTCATCCTAAGCATATTGTAAATCATCAAAAGAATATAAATTTTATTCATTTGAGTTAGAAGATACCTTTGAATCTTCTTGGATAGTCATAACACAAAGGTTGTCTACTTCATCCTCTTTATCATCAATGATATCCTCCTCACTCCATGTAGCAAAAAAAAGCCTTCTTGTTTTAGTCTTACTTGATCATTTCTTCTTTAATTAGGGACAATCATACTATATATGTCCCAGTTTTTGGAAATTATAGTATATGATGTGATCCTTATCCTTCTTCAATTCATGATTTGTCTCTTTATCTTTGGATGACATGAATCGTTCGAATCTCTTCAAGAACTTGGCCATATCTTCATCTTTTTCAACATAATCTTCATCAAAATTACATTCTTTATGAGTAGAGGATCTTAAAGCAACACCGATTTGCTTTTTGTTTTGTTTCTTCTCTTCTTTATTTTCTTCTTATTGCTCCTCTTTTACCTCTTTATTTTCTTCTTCTTGCTCCTATTTTTCTTTTTCTTCTTCTTCTCTTCTTTATTTTCTTTTCTTTGATTATCGTCTACTTCTTCGATTGCCAAGACTTTGGAAGAGAGTAAATCATTTTCCTCAAAATCTTTTAGTTAAGGATGATTTCTCCATATCTCTTTAGACCATTGACAATCACGAAAAGTCTATCCTTTAAAGCTTTGATGGCTTCATTCGATTTCATCTTGAAATTTTCATAGCGATGGTTGATAGGACCAAATTTTGTTTCCCTTACTTTATTAGTTCCTTTATTAGTGACTTGGAGCTTATCCTGAATCTCCTTGGCATTTGAACAAGATGAGACTCTTCCATATTTATCCGAGCCTAATGCACAAAATAGAATGTGCATTGCCTTGGCATTTTGTTGGAACTTCTTCTTTTCTTCTTCACTCCAATCTTTTATCTTATTGGTTGGAGTAGAGTGTCCCTTCATTATTGAGTTCCAAGCTCCTAGATCATTTGATTGAATGAAGAGCATAATCTTATTCTTCCAATAGGCATAATTTTCTCCATTGAAATATGGTGGCTTGTTCACCGGTTGTGAATCTTCAATGTAATGGGAGTCGGAAGTTGAATTCTTCATTATTGGTTGATTTTATAAGTTGACAAAGCTCGCCACGAACCTTCTCAAGGTTGTTAAACCGTTGATAGAGACGTACTATGATACCAATTTTTAGTTTTATTGATCAACCAAAATATGCCAAAAGGGGGTGAATTAGTCTTTTAAAAATTTTGTGGAAGCAATTGAAAAAATGAAAAAAAAAATTACACAACGATTTAGAGTGGTTTGACTTTTAAACCAAGTCTATCTCCACTACCTTAGCATCTACAATAAGGACTTCTCAAATCTACTAGATTTGTTTACGTTTAAGAACAAGGTTTAACGTTACAAACACTTCAAGGTTTATACCCCAAAACCTTGAGTACACACTCTCCCAAAGAGTAAATACAAATAAACCAAACAAATGAGAAAAACCTCATAAGGAAAATATGTTTGCACAATTTAAGGACTCATCCAATAAACACTTAAGCAAAATAAACAATATAGCTCACAATTGTGTTTACAACAATGAATTTGACAAATTAAGCACACATGAATACTTTAATGTTGGTAGGTCGGTTCAATATGATTCTTTTTTACATTGGGAAGCTTTGACCTTCAATTTATACCTTCTACATCAATTTTATTCGTTTGGAGCCGTTGGTGAATGGGATCCTTATAGTCATTACCTACAAACAAAAACAACATTTAATGCACAATGGATAACCATTTGGTGAAAGGGATCAATTCTTTTCAAAATAATTGAATAGTTGCAAGAAAGGGATTGATAATTTAAGGAAAGAGATCTATTTTTTTCATCGAGGGATCGATCATTTTCTTCGAGGGTTTGATCATTTTGTGAAGGGGTTGAAATCCAAGAGATCAATCCTTTGGTTAAATGGATCGATCCTTTCCTAGGGGATCAATCATTTCAACAGCTGCAACAAAGGGATCCATCCTTTAAGGTAAGTATGTTTTTGAAAAGGTTCAACTAAATTGGAAAACATTTAAAACATATTTTCAAGTTAATTTCTACTTTGAATTATTTTTGATAAATTCGATTAAGTCCAAAATTAATTTTTAAAATTATTATTATCAATATATTAAGTCAACACATTAGACTATCATTCTCAAGAATACTTAATCTTTCAAACACGGATCTTAACATTATTATCGTCTTACACCTCAAAGTGTTTGCCTCTACATTCGTTTTTCCCTGAATGATACTTAATGACACAATTATAGTCTTTAAGTTGCTAGATTCATTTTTCTTGACATAAATTCAATTTATTCTAGGTAAGGAGGTAGTTCAAGCTCTTGTGATCTATGAAAGTGTAGCATTTTTATCCAAATAAATAATGTCTCCATATTTTGTACTGCAAAAACTACAATCTTTAACTCTAAATCATGCATGGGATAGTTCTTTTCTTGTGGTTTCGATTGTTGGGTTGCATACGCTATTACCTTGCCTTCTTCCATAAGGACACACCTCAGTACATTTAAGGATGCATTAGTAAATAGTATAAAGTCTTTTCTCCATTCAGGCTGTGTTACAACTAAAGCTTCTGTTAAAATTTTCTTTAACTCATCATAACTTCTTTATTGCTTTGCTCTCCACTTGAAGGGTACTCTTTTTTTTTTGAAGTTGTCACGTCATTGATGCGATTATCATAAACAACTCTCTGACGAAACAGTGATAATAACCCGCTATCCCAAAAAAACTAAAAACTTTGGTAATATTCTTAGGGAATTCCCAATTTATTTTCACCTTAATCTTTTACAGATCTACACATATGTATGCTGTAGAAACTACATGCCCTAAAAAGTTCACTTTTATAAACCAAAACTCACACTTGTTCAACTTTGCATAGATTTTTTTTTCTCGAAGAGTTTGAAGTACAATCTAAGTATGTTCATTTCTTTCTCTTATTTGGAGTACAATAGGATATTGTCTATAAAAACCACTACAAATGATCCAAGTGAGGTTGAAAAACATAATTATTCAGATCCATGAAAGTTGTAGGGCATTCGCAAGTCCAAACAACATCACAGGGAACTCATAATGTTTATACCTTGTCCTAAAGGTAGTCTTCAGAATTTACAACTCCTTAACCTTTAATTGGTAATACCGCCTCAAATCAACTTCGAGAACATTTGCGCACCCCTGAGCTAATAAAAAAGGTCGTTTATTATTGGAAGATGATACTTGTTATTAACAGTCACCTTGTTCAATTTTCAATAATCGATACATAAACTTAGGCAAACTTCTTTTTTCTTGAAAAATAACACAAGGGCTCCCCAAGGTGATACACTCGAACAAATAAAACCCTTGGCGCAAAAGTTCTTGTGTTGAGTATCCAGTTCTCAAAGTTCAACTGACGCCATTCGATAAGGAGCTATGGACACAGGGAAGGTTCCTGGGTATACTTCGATTCCAAATTCAATCTCTCTGTTCGGAGGTAATCTAGATAATTCCTCAGGAAACACATTCAAAAATTCTTTTTAGTTTTCAAACATTCTAAATCAGAAGTGATATTTCAAAATTTAATACATACGCTTGATATGCCTCCATTCTTTTTTGCAAAATATTATTAGTGGTTAAGGACGAAACTACCTGAATATTGTCATCTTTCTCCTCTTGAGATATCACATTCTCATTCTACAAGGCCTTCACAATTTCATTTACGAAATCTTACACCGTAAACTTGCATCGTGTTCTGACAACCAATTCATTCACAAAATTACATCAAACATCTTGAAAGGTAGTTCCATTAAACCAGCCAGCAACACTTGTCCTTTAATCTCTATTGGAAAACAGTTGTACACAATATCTACCAACATATCTAAACCTAATGTGCTAGATACTCTAACCCCTATTTTTATTCCCTCACTAAGAAACTCTTTTCCCATTATGACATCCCCACAAATATATGAATACGATGAACCTAAGTCTATTAGTGTGACTATGGGAGTAGAAAATAGTGTAAAAATACCTAAGATCAAATTAGACAGCTCACAGTCCTCTCAAGAATTTACAACATACTGACCTGTAGTCGCTGGATTGTTTACTCGATCCCCTGACCCCACAGCACCTTTGTTTGATTTACAAGAAGTAGCACTAGTTCCTCCTCTAATTGAACCCTACCTCTCTGCACAAAAACTTCTGATCTACCTAAACCAGTCGGGGTGGTTCTCCCAAGCGTAGAATAGTTCTTTTAATTAAAAAAGAATATTCTTTTACTCTAAAGTATTGAAAGGGTGGTCTTAAAATAACTAGACATTCATGTACAATATTTTTTCGATAAACGAATATTCTATGGAGTGGTCACCGCAAAAGTTAAATAGGTTCATTAATTTTAAATAAAAGGGTAGAGGTTTCGTTCCTACATTTAAATTTCTAAAGACAATTTGTTTGATTAACATCAAAGGATTGGCCTTCATTCATTAAAACAAGGAACATCTTTATTCTTTTAATAATAATTTGATTAATTTGTCACCTTTAATATTTTCTTTTAGGGTTTAATAATTGATTAATTCTTTTAAAAAATTAGGGTTGGTAATATTTCATTATTTCGATTAAAACATAAGAAATAACCACCTTAATTCCGATTAGGGGTTTAGTTTCTTCTTTAATTGGAAATAACAAATATTATGCATCTCTTTTAAAATTTTATTTTTATAGATTTTTTTAGGGAATAAAAAGATCATGAATTAAATAAATATTTGAATTTCTTAATTTAATATAGGGACAAATTAATAATTGGAGGTACCAATCTTGGGCGTTGTGGAGTGTTAATCCTTCCCCAAGCATAATCGACTCATGAACCCATAATCTATGAATCGCATGCCAAATCACATTTATTTTAATTTTTTTATTTTTAAAAGGTGTATCCTGGGTTTTCAACCTACCTAATCTCAAAGGTTGATGGTGACTCCAAACATTTTTAAATCTTTTCTACAAATTCGATTTTTCTAAATTTATTCCAATTTTTGTAACTATCGAAAAAAGGTCATCTTGGCGACTCCGCTAGGAAACGAACCCAGAATCTCTGGTTTCCTTAGAGAGTCATGCCTTAAAACAATTATACTTTGTCCTGTATTGGAAAATTAAGAAATTCAACTTTATTTCATTATGATCCTTTTAATTTCCTTGTAATTTTCCTTTCTTTTAGATTATTCCTTTTTTTTAATTCATATTTTTCCTATTTCTTTTAACCAGTTTTACTAACGTGTGCCTTAAGTGACTTTTTTAGATATTAGATTATTTTCGATACTTCCTGTTTTATCTGGTTCTGTTAAAGGTTTGAGTATTTCTCCTCACACATAACACGCCGCATTCATGACATTCTCTCTATACTCGAGCTATCCTTTTTAAGTAAGAGTGAAAGAGACGTATTCGTGAGAATTTATTCTCTGTACATACCTAGCAAGTAACTTTTGGGGTCCAAAGTACCTATGTCTTCATAGGAATTTATTCCTCGTGTCAGGCATAGGGAAATGCTCCTTCTCGAAATTTAACTTGATCCATAAGCCTGTAGTGGGTGAGGATCGAGGGTCTAATTCGCTCAAGGGAGCATCAGCAATGATAATTTTGAGAAACCATGCATTTAATTACCTTATATCCACCTGATGCAAATCTCCAGGTACCCGATTAAGTACACAAGGGAGAAATTAACTCTAACCTTTATCTTTTTTTATGTCATTGCATGCGAACTAGAAAATCATGAGGACTAGGTTTTATCATTGTTTTATTTATTACTATGTTATTTTACTTTTTACTATGAGGATACTAACCATTTTTTTCTTTTCTTTTTTCCTTTCATTTTCGTTGCGTTTATTGCATAATTCATAAAAAGAGGTATTGGATCTTTAGTTAGCTGTGAAAATAGAAGCTTGTTAAAGGGAAAACAAGAGCGTTCGTCAGTTGGTTCCATTGTAGAGGTACATCTATGGTCTGAGGCTATATAGAGAGAGAGAGGAGATGGTTTGTCGGTCGATCATGTCTCTAGCCTGTCTGATTATGCGTTGATTTCTTTGAAAATAAATGATGTATCCGATCTACGCGAGATCTGTGAACAGTGGGGACCCAAGATGAGGCAAAAGTTTTAGTAGTGTTTTGGTGATATCGCCTAACTCCTAGCTGTCGAGGTAGAGGATGATCTGGTTAGAGCTCTAATCCAAGTCTGGAACCTGGTTTACCATTACTTAACCTGCAACCGGATGGATGTGGTACCACCTTGGAGGAGTACACCGCTTTGCTGCTAATTGAAGGGTTTCAGGATGATCAAATCTACTGCAAATCAATCAAGCCTCATCCATTTTGCATCAAATTAGCTAGGATCGTCAGGGTACACGAAGAGTGGATCACGTCTAAGACTAGGCAGAAGGGCGAAGGTGAAGGCATCGACTGGAACAATATTAAAGAGATCTTGGTTCAACATCCGAATGAGCAAGTTTGGTTGAATTCATTAGCTCTTAGGATTTTTAGACTAGTTGTTTTCCTGAAAGCCTTGGGGTACATCGAGGCAACTGTAATTGATTTGTTTGATCAGTTGTTGAGGAAAGTGAACCCAGCTCCAACTATTTTAGATGAGACTTTTCGATCCATGGACGTTTATCGAAGTGTTGGGGGCAGTCTATTTCTAGGGTGCACTCAGAGTTTATATATTTGGATCTACAGTCATTTTTGGAAAAATGATAGGGTCTCTTACCACTGCTTTAGCATGCACTACTCTCCTGTGAAGGAATTTATGGAATAGAAGTGGCCTCAGGCTAACAAGGATACTTGGATTAGAGCGCTCCGAAACCTCCAGGACTCGAAAATGGTTTGGTGTGCCCCGTGGAAGATCTAGTCAGAGTTTATTTTCTGATTTGGTGACAGAGACTGTTATTCTGCTTGGATTATGGTGAGTTGCAGGTTCTGTACCACTGTTAGCACTAAGGTAGTTTGGGGTTGTCAGTTCATTCTGGCTACTTCCGGGCTAACTACTTCTAAATTTCTATCCAAGGAAACGACTACAAGAAGAACTTTCGCAAGGCAATCGAGTCCTGAAAAAGGACATTTCGCACTGAAGCAGAGCCAGCTAACATTATGGTGACATTATTAATGATAAGGTTCCTTTCCCCGACTTAGGTGAGGCCGAACTTACAGAGGAAACGATCTGTGTCATCCCATCAGAGGCTAAGATCGTTAGGGTCGAGTTTGAGGCTGAAAGAGTAAAATGGGTTGCGAAGTTGGAGTAGCTCGAGTATGAGAGATTTGTGGCAGGTCTCGATGTTGATTTTCACGCAGTTCAGTTCAATATGATGAAAAAGAGAAATGATCAACTTGAGTTGGACCACGAGGATCTGAGGAAATGTTACCATGCTTTGCAGAAGGTCAAGGCTGCGAGATTAGACCTCGAGAGGAAGCGTAGGGAGACTGAGCTTGGAATACAGCAAGGGATTACTCACACTTGAATATTGAGGAACCAAGACAAGGTTGACTGGATTGTGTCTTTGAATATGAGGATATATGAGGCTCGACAGATGAGTGACGAGAAGCTAGCTCATTATTGAGCTAAAATAACTGAGTTCATGAGGTACATTACTTAGCTGGAGTAGGATTTATTTTGAGGGCCGAGGCATCTCAGTGAGAGTCTGCAGCAGAGGATTGCTTTATGTTGTCGAGTTCAGGGCCATGAGGAGGAGTTGTAAGATTTCCAGGAGGAAGTATTCGATCTTGAACACACTGTAAGTAACGCTCAGGATGAGCGACAGGAGGCAATAGACGCCTATGATGACAAAATGCTTCCAGGGAGTGCATCATCACTGAGGCACTAATTCAGATAGGCGAGGTCGCTCGATATTTAGGAGAGTTGGCCGCCCGAGCTAGGATAGTGGAGCATTACTTCGTCCCAGTTATAGAGACCAGCTGGAGAGTTTTGTCTTTAATTGTTGAGATTGTAGACTTAAGTAGGAGGGATATATCGTATTTGTAGTAGGGAACCATTGTGTATGAGACTTTGTTTTTACTTCAAAAGTTGTTCTATGGTAGTTAACTTTTCGAGATCAGTACCTCTTACATTCAGACATTTTGTATTTTTATTTTCATTACTAACATTCATTTGCATTTATACATTCACTCATTAAAGTTTTTAATAATAGTGATTTTTATTTGAAAATATTATGGTTCCTAGTAAATGTACTTCTCACTCCTATAATACTCGGGGAAAACCAAAGAGAACATGGAAGATAAAATGAGAGAACTTGAAGAGGCTCAGAAACGCCTAGAAACCCAGTTGGAGAACATCCAAAATGACTTGAGGAACCAATTGGAATAGTCTCAAAAAGATACGGTAGATCAGATTTTCGCATTACTTGGTGTAGACCCTAAGAGAAAGGGTCATGTTAAAGATTCTAACACGATTGATCATGGTTCATCAGCTCATGTGAGGGATCATCTTGAAAATATGTAACCTAGAGGGGGAATCCAAATTAACGCCGCTGGAGCATCTGCAATGCACCATGTTCACCTCGTTGACAATGTTAAGTACCTCGACAATGAAATCCCTTATTTCAATCTACTTACCAAGGCTGAAAAGGCTAAGTTTGAGTTAGCCAAACAATAAAAAGATCGTTATAAGAAGCTTGAAGATAAGTTCCAGGAAATTGAGTCCATTAACAAATATGGTATGGATGTCAGAGAGCCCAGCCTGGTACTCAATCTGGTTCTCCCGCACAAATTCAAAACTCCTGAATTTGAGAAGTATAATGGCATAAGTTGTCCATCTGTTCACCTTACAATGTACTGTCAAAAGATGGTCGTGTTTCTACACGATTAAAAATTATTCATTCATTATTTTCAAGACAGTCTCACCTGTTCTACAACCCAGTGGTACGCGCAGTTGAGCCATATAAATATTAGATCATTGAAAGACTTGTCCAGAACATTTCTGGAATAGTATAGAAATGTCACTGACATTATACCTAACTGGGTAGCCTTGATGAATATGGAGAAGAAGCCCAATGAAAGTTTCCAGCAATACGCCCAAAGATGGAGAGATTTGGTGGCGCAGTTTCAGCCACGGGTTTTGGAGAAGGAAACCACAGTCTTTTTCCTTCACACACTGAAATGTCCTTTCTTAGATCACATGTTGGGAAGTGCTTCAAGGAGTTTCTCAGATATGGTAATCTCCAGCGAGCTGATAGAGGCGGCTATCAAGAGTGGAAAAATCGAGGGTGGAGAGAGGAAAGTATTTAAGAAAAGGGATAATGAAGTAAATACTACCACCACCTACAATAAGGACTATTCAAATAATGTCACGATTTCTCAACCGAGGGTTGTCGGTGTAGAGTCTAACACCAATAGAGGCGAGTATTGTGGGTAGATAATGGAGACCGAGAAATTGATGTTTACACCAATTTTGTACTCTTACGCCGAGTTATATACATCATTGTTCAAGTTAAACGTGGTTTGTCCAAACCACCTTAAACCGCTTCATCCGCCTTATCTAAAATAGTATGATGAAAATGCACGGTGCGAATATCATGTTGATATCGTAGGGCACTCAATTGAAAATTGTGTAGCTTTCAAGAAGTTGGCATAGAACTTAATCGACATTGGGATGTTGAAATTCAATTCCCCCGATGTTGCGAAGAACCCATTGCCAAATCATGATGAACGATGAGTAAATACCATACAGGAAGAGAGTGGGAGAAAGAGAAAAACGTACGCTCAACTCGATGTTTGAGTAGCTAACGGGTGCTGGTCTTATTAATCAAAATCTGATTTTTAATCAGGATGAAAGTGGATTATTTTACAAGTTTTGCAACGACGAAAGGCATGAGATTCAGCATTGTCACAAGTTAAGAGCTCTAATTCAATCAATAATGGAAAATAAAGAGATTGAATTCTATGAAAATGTTGAAGAAAGGAAAGAGGTTGAGGTGTACACGTTAAAGTACACCAAACTTGTATATGGGGTTATAAAGCTGATTATTATCACTGTGAAGCCCAATGTGGCAAATCCTATCCATGTCGCTCATACAATAGTGATTTCCACTCTGTCTCTATTCCTGTTTAAGGATTCATACAGGGTGTCGTGGAACTACACCACTAATATCTCTATATTGGAGGATGTAAAGAATGTAGAAGGGCTGAAAGTGCTACAGTAAGTAAAAGTGAGTGCTAATGAGAAAATAAAGACACGTGTCGAGGTTATTATTGAAGTGGGGAACTTCACAAGGAGTGGTATATGTTATTCTCCTCCTGAGACATCAAAAGAGGCCGAGAATACAAAAGGCAAGACAAGCTCCACTGCCTCAGAAAATATTTGAGGATGAGCCCCCACCGAAGATTATTGAGCCTATTAATGAAGTACATGCCCAAGAGTTTCTAAACTTTTTGAGATACAGTGAATACAGTGTAGTGGAGCAGCTACACAAACAACATGCACGAATTTCAGTGTTGGATTTGTTGATGAATTCAGAGGTGCACCAAAATGCTTTATTAAAAGTTTTGAATCAAACTTTTGTACCGGCGGATATATACGTGAACAAATTGGATCGAATAGTGAACCATATCACTACGGACAATTATATTTCTTTCGCTTACGACGATATCCCAGAAGGAGGTAGAGGATCTGTAAAGTCTTTAAACATTACCACCCATTGTAATGGCCATGTGGTACCTGGATGTTTGATCAACAATGGGTATGTGCTCAATGTGATGCCAATGGCTACTCTCCAGAGGTTTCCAATAGATGGATCCCACATAAAACTGTATTAGAGTATTATTTCAAGATTTCGATGGTACTCAGAGGGATGTTGTGCACAAGATTGACGTCTCGTTGTTAATAGGTCCAGTTATGTACAATATCGAGTTTGTGGTAATGGATTTCAATACCACTTACAATTGTTTGTTGTTGAGACCATGGATTCACTCTGCTAGAGCGGTGCCTTCATCCCTACACCATAAATTGAAGTTTGTTGTAGATGTCGTACTGATTAGTTTCGGAGCTGAGTAAGATATAATTTCTTTGGTAACTACTAGTGCTCCACACATTGACCCAAACGAGAATGCTTTGGAATTCTCTTTTCATGCTTTACAGTTTGTAAATGCCACTTTCATCAATGAGCGGGCTAAATTTCTTCTCCTTCACTTTTCCAAGTGTACGAAAAAGGTTGTGCGAGAAACTATGGGAAGAAGAGCAAGGATTGGAAGAGGCTTTGGAAAACACTTGCAGGGATCATGTATCTGAAACCCGTAGTTATGAAAAGAGATCGTTCTGGGTTGGGATTTAAGCGAAAAAAGTCAACAGCGCCAAAAAAAATAAGGATAATGGCTGAGGTGAGAAAAACTCGATTAATAGGAGAAAACATCTCTTTGGAACACATATCTCTCCTAGATATGAGTGCATTTTCAGATCTAGAGGAATGTATGAACTGAACAACAATTAATCAATGCAATCAGAGAGGCAAAGATGATAAAAGTTGAAGAAATGCTTTTTGACACCATGAAAGACCTGAGTATCAACATGATTGGGCAATGTAGCCTGCCAATGAGGTATTTAGCTGGTATTCGCATGTGTTTCCCAAGAGAAAAGCTCAACAATTGGATTGTAGAGGATCTTCCTCTAGTCTAGGCTTAACCCAGAGTAATACTCGAAACCAACCCTTGTGCTTGTGCCCACGAGCATTAAGGATTTTGTGTAATGGGCAGCCATGTTCATATCACTCATTTTTCCTTCTAATAAAAAGATGCTTTCACTCATTTCTCAAGTGGCAATCATTTTTCTTGCATTTTTACTTTTTACATTTCTTCATTTTTTCACATTTCTTTCTTTCGTTTCACTTTCTTTTCTCCAAAGTATATATCCATTCCATATTTCTTTCTTCGAAGGTGTCACAATATTAAGAGTCTGAACGTTTATGCAACTAATCATGAGATTGATCTTGAGCGTCTTTTTTGTTTAGAGGACATTAATTAGTGTCAAAATGAGGTAGAATATGAAGTTCCTAATGATTTATTAAGACTGGTAGAAAAAGAAGACGAGTGAATTTTGCCTCACAAAGAAGAAATCGATATCGTAAATTTGGATTTGATTAAGAGAAAATAGAAGTGAAGATAGAGACAACCTTATCACTTGAGGCAAGGCAGAGTTTGATAATTTTTCTACAGGAATTCAAGGATATCTTTGTCTGGTCCTATCAATATATGATGGGTTTAAATACATATATAGTGGTGCACAAACTCCCAATAAGGCCTGAGTGCAAGCCAGTGCAGCAAAAGCTCAGGAGAATGAGGCCATAAATATTGTTGAAAATTAATGAGGAAGTAAGAAAACAAATCAATGCAGGTTTTCTTCAAGTGGCTAAATATTCTGAATGGGTAGCTAATATAATCCATGTGCCAAAAAAAGATGAAAAAGTACATATGTGTGTTGACTATAGAGACCTGAATAAAGCAAGCCTAAAGGATAATTTTCCTCTACCCCACATTGATACATTAGTGGATAATACTACCAGACATTTATGGTTCTCTTTCATGGATGGTTTCTCGAGGAACAATCAGATAAGAGAAGACATGGAAAAAAGTGACTATATGGGATACATTTTGCTACATGGTGATGCCATTCGAGTTGAAAAATGCAAGAGCAACGTATCAAAAAGCTATGGTGACTTTTTTTCATGACATGATGCACAAAGAGATTGAAGTGTACGTAGATTATAAAATTTCTAAATCCCAGACTGAGGAAGAACATATTTGAAATTTGAGAAAGTTATTCCAAAGATTGAGGAGATACCAGTTAAAGCTCAATCCTGCAGAGTGCACTTTCGGAGTAACTTCAAGAAAACTCCTAGGATTTGTGGTCAGTTGAAGAGGAATTGAAATTGATCCTGACAGAAAAAGCAATTCAGAACCTTCCACCTCCTTGTACACAAAAAGAAGTTTGAGAGTTCCTCTGGAAGACTCAATTACATTTCTAGATTCATTTCTCAATTATACTCTGAAAGAATAATCCTGAGGATTGGAATGAAGAATTTCAAGAGACTCTGGAGCTAGTTAAGAAGTATTTATCGAATGCTTATATCTTGGTAACACTCGTTCCTGGTAAACCGTTAATTCTATATTTAACAGTGTTTGAGAATTCAATGGGTTGTGTGTTGGGGAAACATGACAAGTCTGGGAAGAAAGAAAGAGTGATCTATTACTTAAGCAAAAAAAATCATTGATTGTGAGTCAAGATATCCACCAATTTAGAAGCTATGTTGTGCTTTGGTTTGGGAAACCCGAAGACTCCGACAGTACATGTTATATCACACTACAAGGTTGATTTCCAAACATGAACCATTGATGTTTTTGGTGGAATTTCCAGCCTAAATTGGGATACTAGCCCAATGTCAAATGTTATTGTTAGAATTTGACATCGTGTATGTGAGCCAGAATGGAATAAAAGGAAGTACCATAGCAGATTTCCTCACAAGTCATGCCTCAGACGATTATAAGCCCCTAAACTTTAATTTTCTAGATGAGGATCTGATGTGCATCACAGTGGAAGAAAGCAATAAAGAGGATGAATCCTGAAAGATCTATTTTGAAGGAGCATCTAATGCCCTAGGACGAGGAATTGGGGCAGTGCTAATTTCTCCAGAAAATGTATATTATCCTTTTACCAATAGTCTGGAATTCTTCTGCCCAAACAATATGACAGAATAGGAAGCTTGTGTCATGGGTTTAAGAGTAGCCTTGGGGAGAGGAATAAAAATGCTTAAAGTATACGGTGATTCTGCGGTGGTGGTTTATCACCTGCGAGGTGAATGGAAGACAAAGGATCCAAAATTAGTTGAATATCAAAACTTGATCCTTTAACTGATCAAAAGGTTTGAAGAGGTTACATTCACTTATCTCCCTAGGGAAGATAATCAGATGGCAGATGCTTTGGCCACCTTGGTTGCGATGTTTCAGGCTAGTAAAAGGGCAGATATGATGCCAATCTTGATGCAAGTGTATAAGAGCTCAGCACATTGCTACAGCCTGGAAGAATAGGCAAATGGTCGTCCATGGTACCGTGATATTTGCAATATATTAAGCATCAGACATACCCACAGCGAGCATCTGAGGTAGAAAAAAGAATGACCAAAATGATGGATGCAAAGTATATTCTTGATGAGGAAATTCTCTATAGAAGAGGTAAAGATCAAGTTTTGTTGAGATTTGTTGATGCTAAATAAGCAATTACTATTGTTAACGAAATGCATAGTGGAATATATGGAACACATGCAAATGGTCTTTATATGGCCCGAAAAATTATGAGATATGGATATTATTGGTCCAACATGGAAACAGATTGCATGGAATATACCAAAATATGACATAAGTGTCACATATACACTAATAAGATTCATGCACCTCATTTGCCGTTGAATGTAATGACTGCCCATGGTCATTCTCGATGTGGGACATGGATGTCATTGGGGTAATTTCTCCAAAGGGTTCAAATGGTCATCGTTTCATTATAGTGGCTATTGATTATTTCACTAAGCAGTAGAGGTTGCTTCCTACACCAATATCACAAGATCAACAATGTGGAAGTTTATCAAGAAAGAGATAATTTGCCAATATGGGTTGCCAAAGATAATTATTACAGAAAATTCCACTATCTGAATAATAAGATGATAGCAGAGTTGTGCGCACAATTCAAAATAAAGCACCATAATTCAGTTACATACAGTCAATGATGAATGGGACAGTAGAGGCAGAAAACAATAATATAAAGAAGATCATCTCAAAAACTATTGATACTCATAAAGATTAGCAAGAGAAGTTACCCTTCGTTTATTCGCATATCATACTACAGTGCGGACTTCAACTGGGGCAACACCATTTTCTTTGGTTTATGGAATGGAAGTAATATTTCCTATTGAAGTTGAGATTTCGTCACTTCGAATCCTGAAAGAAGTGGAGTTAGATGAATATCAGTGGGCTCAAGCTGGATATGATCAGTTGAACCTTATTGAAGAAAAGAGATTGAAAGCTATATGTCATAGACATATGTACCAGAAGCGTATGATGCGAGCTCATAACAAGAAAGATCATCCAAGGGAATTATTAGAGGGTGATCTAGTGCTTAAAAAATCTTACCAATTCATAGAGACTTTATTGGGAAGTGGATTCCTAATTGGGAGGGGCTATATGTTGTCAAAAAAGCCTTTTCCAGAGGAACATTGATTCTAGTATAAATGGATGGAGAAGTACTGAGAAATCCAATAAATTCATATTTTGTTAAGAAATATTATGCTTGAATAAGAAAACACAAAAGAAAAAGAAAAAAAGAAGAAAGAAAATGAAAAAGAAAAATAAAAGGGGGTTTAAGATGAAAATCTACAAATGGCGTCTTGAAACCAAAGGAATGAATTTAGTTGAAAACTCGAAAGGGCGGCTCACATGCGTGTTGATATTAGGCATCTGACAATTTATACCCTCTCGAGAGTCTGATATTTTGGGAGAATATGATATTTTGGGAGAAGCTTCACGTCTGCAGGCATTTTGACAATGTTGATGTCTTCTAAACATAGGCTCACCTCAACGCTCCAGAGTTGATTAGAACATAATTTTTCCTACTAATAGTGGTTGGAAGCATTTGTACTTTGTTTCTTGATTTTATTTCTTTTATAATATTTCTATGACTTTGTAAAAAATCTGAATTTTCATCAATAAATTGCATTTCTTTTAAATCCAACCATTTGTTTCTAGTGTTTCTTTCATTTTTAAGTATCTTTCTAGTGAGTCAATATGGTGGATATATGAAAACATAAGATTTCTTGGTATTACTTTGAGCTAATCTTTGAAGTACATGGAATCCGAAGTAGTTTGAATTTTTGACACTCCTGTTTAAGGATGAAGAGTGTACGTTGAGCCTATTAAATGAGGAACTTTGTGAACCTAACATTTGGGATGGGGTAATCAAATTTGACATTTCAATTTTGATCAGAGCATTTCTCATCAAGTTTGTGCTATCTGGGGCATATAAGAAAGATTGCACTTTTGAAAAAAAAATAAGAAAAAAAAGAAAATCAGAAAAAAAAGAAAATAAAAATGAGGAAAAAGAAAAAAAAAAAAAAATAGAAGAAAGAACCAAAGTGAAAACACGAAAGGGCACTTTGAGAAAAGAAAGATCTAAAGTGAAAACACGAAAAGGCACTTTGAGAAAAGAAATATCTAAAGTGATGCCCTAAAAGAGCGCTTTAAAACGGATATGATGAAGAAACACGAAGGGAAGACATAGAAGGGTTTGATTCCAACCATGAAACAAAACCATAAACCATGAGTTAAAACTTTACAAGGATCATGAAGATGAAGATCAAGCAAAGAATAAGGGATGGAGGACCACGATATAGTAAAAATTATGGTCCAAATATAATTGACATAATGCATTCATGCTTAGACATATAAATAGGAGCATGCATGTTCAATAATTCATTTCAAGAATTTTAACATTTTGACATGGATGAAGATTTTCAAAGAACACATTCCCCAACAGGAACTGGAGTTCGATGAAGAACTCAACACATGTGCATCATTATATTCTACAGAAACTAGTTGGAAGCTGAAGAAGTTCATATAAGAGAGCTTGTTCGATTTTAACTTCCATTTTTGGTGCTTGATTTCATCATAGAATGAGATGGATCAGCTTAATATTTTGCTCAATTCTTCACAGAAGGAGTTGAATCAACATAACCTTATTTTTCTCGATTATATCAAAGAAGGAGGTAGATCAGAATCGACATTCTATTTGATTCTTCATAGAAAGAGTTGAATCGGTAGTGTCTTTCCGCTCGATTCTTCACATAAGGAGTTGAATCACCATAACCTTATTTTGCTTGATTCTATCACAAAACGAGGTAGATCAACATTGAAAATCTGTTTGATTCTTCACAAAAGGATTTGGATCAACAATGTCATTCCGTTCGATACTTCACAGAAGGATTTGAATCAGCATAACCTTATTTTGTTCGATTCTATAACATAAGGAGGTAGATCGGCGTTGGCAATTGTTTTTATTCTTTACAGAAGGAGTTGGATCAACATTTCTCATGTTACTCGATCCTTTATAAAAGGTTGGATCAATGACAAACTTTTCACTTGATCATTCACAAAAGGAGTTGGATTAATAAAAATCTTTCGCTTGGTTCTTCATTGAAGGATTTGAATCAGCGTCAATTCGGTGCTCGTTTCTTTACAGAATGAGTTAAAACATCATCACCATTTTTCTCAACACCATCATAAAAAGAGGTGGGCCAACTTCATCACTTTACTTGGATCTTCACAAAAGGAGTTGGATAAGCATTGTGTTTTTGCTCAATTTCATCACATATGGAGGTGGATCAGTATTTCAGCAAGAAGAAAGAGTTTATGTAGGTGAGATCGTTCGACCCATACTGAGTTGTGATGGTATAATAGATGGTTCATATAGGAGATATCATCTGTTACGTCCAAGACATTTGAAAATGAGGAGTTCAAATAGGAGAGCTTGCTCATATTTTTGAGTTGACTTTCATCAGGAAGTGAAGCGTTCATATCAAAAGAATCTGAAGCTCGTGATTTGCGGTCAATCGGATAAAATTGTTGGTTATTATCTTTGCTTCATCTTATTCCACAATAATAAGAAAATAGGGGAATCTGTCATCACCCATTTTATCCGGTGGTGACACGCATGTGGTATTTTATATTATAGTATATAAAATAATAAATAATATGATAGTACATATTAAATATAATTGTATTTTCATGTCATTGCATGTTATTAATTCATGTGGCATTGCATGGTATTAATTCATGTTGCATTGCATATTAATTCATGTTACCTTAGGTGTAAAATAATTAGTGTGTCACATTACATATTGTATGATTTATAAGTAATAATCCATGTTAGGTTCATATTATTTTTAGCCCATTTGTTTTGTTATAAATGAATAAATAGTAAAAACCCAAAATAAGGAGTCAATTTGCATTTAGAAATAGTCGATTACATAGGTTTCTTAGGCCCACATAGTTAGCCAACTTTTTATTACAAATATATGTCGATATGGGTTGCCAGAGAGAATTATTACAGATAATTCCACTAATCTGAATAATGAGATGATGGCAGAGATGTGCACACAATTCAAAATAAAGCACCATAATTCAGTTACATATGTCCCAATGATGAATGGGGTAGTAGAGGTAGCAAACAAGAATATCAAGAATATCATCTCAAAAACTATTAATACTTATAAAGATTGGCATGAGAAGTTACCCTTCTCTTTGTTCGAATATCGTACTACAGTGCGAACTTTGACTGGGGAAACGTCATTTTCTTTGGTTTATGGAATGGAAGTAGTATTGCCTATTGAAGTTGAGATTTCGTCACTTCGGATCTTGAAAGAAGTGGAGTTGGATAAAGCTGAGTGGGCTCAATCTGGATATGATCATATGAACCTTACTGAAGAAAAGAGATTGAAAGCTATATGTCAGGGGTCAGATGTACCAGAAGCATATGATACGAGCTCATAAAAAGAAAGTTTGTCCAAGGGAATTCTGATAGGGTGGTCTACTGCTTAAAAAGATATTTCCAATTCATAGAGACTTTCGTGGAAAGTGGATACCTAATTGGAGGAGCCATATGTAGTCAAAAAGTCCTTTTCCATATGAGCATTAATTCTTGTAGAAATGGATGGAGAAGTGTTGAGAAAGCCAATACACTCATATTCCGTCAAGAAATATTATGCTTGAAGAAGAAAAAAAAGAAAAAGAAATAAAAAGAAAAAAGTAAAAGAGAAAAGAAAAGAAAAATAAAGGGGGTTCAAGATGAAAATCCTTAAAGGGAGTCTTGAAACCAAAGGAAGGATTTGAGTTGAAAACCCGAAAGGGTGGCTCAAATGTGTGTTGATATTAGGCATCCAACAATTTCTATTCTCTTGAGATTTTGATATTTTGGGAGAAGATTCACTTCTGCAGGCATTTTGACAATGTTGAGGTCTTCTAAACACAAGCTCACCTCAGCGCTCCAGAGTTTATTAGTACATAAACTTTTCTGCTAATAATGGTTAGAAGCATTTGTACTTTGTTTCTTGATTTTATTTCCTTTCTATGATTGCCATGACTTTGTAAAAAATTTGAATTTTCATCAATAAATTGCATTTCTTTTAAATCCAAGCTTTTGTTTCTAGCGTTTCTTTTATTTTTAAGCATCTTTCAAGTGACTAAATATGGTGAATATATGAAATCATAAGATTTCTTGGTATTACTTTGAGCTAATCTTTGAAACATGGGGAATCCTAAGTAGTTCAAATTTTCGACACTCGTGTTTAATGATGAAGAGTGTACGTTGAGCCTATTAAATGAGGAGCTTTGTGAGCTTAACATTAGATGGGGCAATCAAGTTTGATATTTCAATTCCAATTAGAGCATTTCTCATCAAGTTTGTGCTAATTGGGGCATATAAGAAATATTACAGTTTTGAAAAGAAAAGAGAAGAAGAAAAAGAGAAAAAAAGAAAAAGAAAATGAGGAAAAAGAGAAAAGAGAAAAAGGAAAATAGAAGAAAAATCCAAAGTGAAAACCCGAATGGGCGTTTTGAGAAAAGAAAGATCTAAAGTGAAGACCTGAAAAGCGATTTAGAATGCATATGAGAAATGAACCTGAAGGAAAGACATATAAGGGTTTGATTCCAAGCATGAAATGAAACCATAAACCAAGAGATGAAACCATGAGTTGAAACTTGCAAGGATCATAAAGACAAAGATCAAGCTAAAAAGAATGGATAGAGGCCCACGATATAG
This sequence comes from Hibiscus syriacus, assembly GCF_006381635.1. NCBI lineage: Eukaryota > Viridiplantae > Streptophyta > Magnoliopsida > Malvales > Malvaceae > Hibiscus > Hibiscus syriacus. Next base: position 1,337,639 of record NW_024062845.1, on the reverse strand, counting down.
TAGAAACTGTGGTCCTAATATAGTTGACATAATGCATTCATGCTTATAAATATAAATAGGAACATGTTTATTCATTCATTTCAAGTATTTTAACATTTTAACAGGGATGAAGATTTTCAAAAAAACATTCCCTAGCAGGAATTGGAGATCGATGAAGAACTCAACACATGTGCATCATTACATTCTACAAAAACCAGTTGGAAGCTAAAGAAGTTCATATAAGAGAGCTTGTTCGATTCTGACGTCCATTTTGTATGCTTGATTGCATCATGGAAGGAGATGGATCAGCGTAATCTTTTGCTCGATTCTTCACAGAAGGAATTAAATCAGCATAACCTTATTTTGCTTGATTCTATCATAGAAGGAGGTAGATCATCATCGACATTCTGTTTGAGTCTTCACAGAAGGAGTTGAATCAATGGTTTCATTTCGATTGATTCTTCACAGAAGGAGTTGAATCACCATAAACTTATTTTTCTCGATTCTATCACAGAATGAGGTAGATCAACATCGACATTCTATTTGATTCTTCACAAAAGGATTTGGATCAATAGCGTCATTCTGCTCGATTATTCACAGAAGAAGTTGAATCAGCATAACCTCGTTTTGTTTGATTATATCCCATAATGAGGTAGATCGACATTGGAAATTGTTTTGATTCTTCACATAATGAGTTGGATCAACATTTTTCATGTTACTCGATCCTTAACAAAGAGAATTGGATCAGTGAAAAACTTTTCACTTGATCTTTCACAGAAAAACTTGGATCAGTGAAAATCTTTCGCTTGGTTCTTCACAGAAGGAGTTGAATCAACTTCAATCTGGTGCTTGTTTCTTCACATAATGAGTCAAAACTGCATCACCATTTTGCTCGGCACCATCATAGAAGGAGGTGGGTCAGCTTCATAACTTTGCTGGGTTTTTCACAAAATGAGTCAAATAAGAATTGTGTTTTTGCTCGATTTCATCACATAAGGAGGTGAATCAGCATTTCAGCATGAACAATGAGTTTATGTAGGCAAGCTCGTTCGACCCAGACTGAGTTGTGATGGTAGAATGAAGTGTTCATATAGGAGATATCGTCTGTTCTGCCTAAGACATTTGAAAATGAAGAGTTCATATAGGAGATCTTGCTTAGATTTCCGAGTTGATTCCATCAGGAAGTGAAGGGTTCATATCAAAATGATCTAGAGCTCGTGATTTGCGGTCAACCGGATAAAATCATATTTCTTGTCTTTGCTTCATTCCCGTTCCACGACAATAAGCAAAGAGGGGCACCTCTCATCACCTATTTTATCCAGGTGGTGACACACACGTGTCATTTTATATTATAGTATATAATATAATAAATAATTTGATAGTACATATTAAATATAATTACACCTACATGTTAGTAATTCATTGCATGTTATGAATTCATGTGGCATTGCATGGTATTAATTCATGTTGAATTGCATATTAATTCATGCTACCTTAGATGTTAAATAATTAGTGTGTCATATTGTATATTGTATGGATTATGAGTAATAATCCATGTTAGGTTCATATTAGTGTTAGCCCATTTTGTTTTGTTATAAATGAATAAATAGTAAAAACCAAAAATAAGGAGTCCATTTGCATTTAGAAACTGTCCATTACATAGGTTTCTGAGGCCCACATAGTTAGCACACTTTTTTATTACAGACAATTCCACTAATCTGAATAATGAGATGATGGCAGAATTGTGTGCACATATCAAAATAAAGCATCATATATACCGATATGGGTTTCCAGAGAGAATCATTACAGACAATGTCACTAATCTGAATAATGAGATGATGTCAGAGTTATGCGCACAGTTCAAAATAAAGTACCATAATTCAGTTACATATCATCCAATGATGAATGGGGCAGTAAAGGCAGCAAACAAGAGTATAAAGATGATCATCTCAAAAACTACTAATACTTATAAAGATTGGCATGAGAAGTTACCCTTCGCTTTGTTCGCATATCGTACTATAGTGTTGACTTCCACTGGTACAACGCCATTTTTTTGGTTTATGGAATGGAAGCAGTATTTCCTATTGAAGTTGAGATTCTGTCACTTTAGATCTTGAAAGAAGTGGAATTAATGAAGTTGAGTGGGCTCAAGCTTGATATGATCAGTTGAACTTTATTGAAGAAAATATATTGAAAGTTATCTCCCATGGGTAGATGTACCAGAAGCGTATGATGCGAGCTCAAACAAGAAAGTTTGTTCAAGGGAATTCTGATATGGTGATATAGTGATTAAAAAGATATTTCCAATTCATAGAGACTTTCATGGGAAATTGATTCTTAATTGAGAGGGGTCATATGTTGTCAAGAAGGCCTTTTCTAAAGGAGCATTGATTCTGGTCGAAATGGATGGAGAAGTGCTGAGAAACATAATAAGCTCAGATTTTGTCAAGAAATATTATTCTTAAAGAAGAAAAAGTAAAAGAAAAAGAAAAAGAGAAATGAAAAGAAAAGAAAAGAAAAGAAAAAATAAAATGGGGTTCAAGATGAAAATTCGCAAAGAGCGTCTTGAAACCAAATGAAGGATTTGAGTTGGAAAACCAAAATGGCGGCTCAAATATGTGTTGATATTAGGTATCCATCAATTTATACCCTCTCGAGAGTCTGATATTTTGGGAGAAGCTTCACGTCTACAGGTATTTTGACAATGATGAGGTTTTCTAAACATAGGCTCAGCTTAGCACTCTAGATTTGATTAGTACAGAAACTTTCCTGCTAATAGTGGTTAGAAGCATTTTTACTTTGTTTCTTGATTATATTTTCTTTCTAATATTGCCATGACTTTGTAAAAATTCTGAATTTTCATTAATAAATTGCATTTCTTTTAAATCCAAGCTTTTTTTCTAGCGTTTCTTTCATTTTTAAGCATCTTTCGAGTGAGACAATATGGTGAATATATGAAAACATAAGATTTCTTGGTATTACTTTGAGCTAACCTTTGAAAAACAGGGAATCCGAAGTAGTTTGAATTTTTGACGCTTGTGTTTAATGATAAAGAGTGTACGTTGAGCCTATTAAATGAGAAGCTTTGTGAGCCTAACATTTGGGATGGGGCAATCAAATTTGACATTTCAATTCCGATTAGAGCATTTCTCATCAAGTTTGTGCTATCTGGGGCATATAAGAAAGACTGCATTTTTTGAAAAGAAAAAGAAAAAAACTAGAAGAAAAAGAAAAAGAAAATGTGGAAAAAGAGAACAAAGAAAAATAAAAATGAAAATAGAAGAAAGAATCAATGTAAAAATCGAAAGGGCGCTTTGAGAAATGAAAGATACAAAGTGAAAACTTGAAAGGGGCTTTAGAATGGATATGAGGAAGGAACTTGAAGGGAATACATAGAAGGGTTTGATTCAAAGCATGAAATAAAACCATTAACCATGAGATGAAACCATGAGTTAAAACTTTTCAAGGATCATGAAGATGAAGACCGAGCAAAGAAGACGGGATGAAGGCCCACGATATATTAGAAATGGTGGTCCTAATATAATTGACATCATGAAATCATGCTTATACATATGTGCATCATTACATTATACATAAACCAATTGGAATATGAAGAAGTTCATATAAGAGAGCTTTTTCGATTCGGACGTCCATTTTTTGTGCTTGATGTCATCACAGAAAGAGATGGATCAGCGTAATCTTTTGCTCGATTCTTCACAAAAGGAGTTGAATCAGCATAACCTTATTTTACTCAATTCTATCACAGAAGGAGGTAGATCAACATCGACATTCTATTTGATTCTTCACGGAAGGATTTAAATCAACAGTCTTATTCCTCTCGATTCTTCATAGAAGGAGTTAAATCAGCATAAGCTTATTTTTCTCGATTCTATCACATAATGAGGTAGATCAACATCGACATTCTATTTGATTCTTCACAAAATGAGTTGGATTGATAGTGTCATTTTGTTCGATTCTTCATAGAAGGAGTTGAATCAGCGTAACCTTATTTTGTTTGATTCTATCACAGAATGAGGTAGATCGGTGTTGAAAATTATTTTGATCCTTCACAGAAAGAGCTGGATAAGTGAAAAACTTTCGCTTGGTTCTTTATAAAAAGAGTTGAATCAGCGTCAATCTGGTGCCTGTTTCTTCACAAAAGGAGTTGAAACAGCATCACCATTTTGCTCGACGCCATCACAGAAGGAGGTGGGCCAATTTCATCACTTTGCTTGGTTCTTCACAAAAGGATTCGGATCAGCATTGTGTTTTTACTCGATTTTATCATATAAGGAGGTGAATAACATTTCAACAAGAAGAATGAGTTTATGTAGGTGAGTTCGTTTGACCCAAACTGAGTTGTGATGGTAGAATAGATGGTTAGTATAAGAGATCTCGTCTGTTTTACCCAAGACATTTGAAAATAAGGAGTTCATATAAGAGAGCTTGCTTAGATTTCCGAGTTCACTTTCATCAGGAAGTACATATAAATATAATTTCATTTGTATGTCATTGCATGTTAGTAATTCATTGCAATTTATTAATTCATATGGCTTTCCATGGTATTAATTCATGTTGCATTGCATATTAATTCATGTTACCTTAGGTGTTAAATAATTAGTGTGTCACATTGCATATTATATGGTTTATAATAATAATCCATGTTAGGCTCATATTAGTGTTAACCCATTTGTTTTGTTATAAATGAATAAATAGTAAAACCCCAAAATAAGGAGTCCATTTACATTTAGAAACAGTCCATTACATAGGTTTCTTAGGCCTACATAGTTAGCCCACTTTTTTATTACAAATATATGCATTATAAATAAATAATAAAAAATGCCTTTCTTTCTCTTAATTGCCTCCGGTTTTCTTTGGTGTAGGTGGCGAAGGTTTTTAATTTGAAATTTAAATTGAAAAAAACATTTATTGGTGTACTTTTTAGGAGGCTTGCATCATCAATCCATGGCTAAGAAAACCAAACAAATCTCAACCATGGAATAGCTTTCATCCAGGGGCTAGGGAGACACCAATCCTTTTGAAACAAAACCAAATGAATCTTGGCCATTGATGAGGAAGTTGATCCAAGGGTGTTCATGTTGCCACGTCATCGATCCATGGCAAGAAAGCACAAACTCATCTAGCCATTAGATCCAAAATAGATCCAATGGCTAGGAAGTCATCTTCTCTAAAGGAACCCAAGCATCACCAATATTGTCGTCGGCCAGTGAGTTCGTAGGCGAGTCACCGGTGCGTGTAGTTCACACATCGGTCCGGTCTTCTTCTCAGGTGAGCAGTCATCGTTTTCCACCGGCTATTATCGTTCAGTTCACCGTGCTCCACCACCGTTGATTGAATTCGAGCCATGCAAAAATTACAAAACAATTAGACAAAATTCCAAAGGTTCTAGATCTAAAATCGTTGCAACCATTTTTAATAGTTTTGGGAGGGAACGGTTTATTCCAGGAGCTAAATCTATGTTATAAATAGTTCTCATCATTATCTCTAATCACACACCATGATCAAAGCAAGCTTAAGCATCTTAAAGGAAAAGGAAAGCATTTATAAAGAATAAGGTTTTTACCTTTCGGAGTTGAGCATCGCCGCCCTTAGTAGTCGTCTCAAGTTCAAGGTAAACTTCGTTTTTTTCCTTTTTCCTTTTTCGATTCGGGTAGGTGAGCCACCAGCGAGTTGGGCGGCCAGTGACCGACCGACGGCAGTTTGGCGGTGATAGAGGCGTCTCGGCCGGTGTTTTGTTTTGGGGTTTGGGTGGTGGTTTTGGTTCTTGTAAGGATGAAGATTATTTTGGGTGTTCTTAAAATTTAAGGGGGGAAATGTTGGTTTTGATCCTAAAATAACATGTTTTTGTGGCTTTTGGGCGTTGTTGGAAGATTAAACTTGGTTTTGGAGGATGAACATTTGATATTTCTTAGGAATCATGGGTATTTGATTTTCCAAAGAGAAGTTTCGGGTTGGTTTTGGTGTTTGTATTGGATCAAAGCTTGGTATTTTGATGAACAAAATAAAGAACATGAAGAACAAAGGATGAACTTGGTTGGTAGGGGAGATTTCGGTTGAGAGAGTTTTAGGGGGAGGAAATTTTTTGAGGAGTGTAAAATGAGTCTTTCTCCTAATTTTATGGGTCTTATAGTGTAGAATATTTGGGCTATTTTCTTCTTTAAATCACTAGACTTTTAGCGTGTTTTGCTTTTGGGAAGTGGATTTTCATTTATTTTATTTTAGTCACCAATTGCTTGTAATTTGTACTCTGAATTTTAATTAAATGCAATTTAGTCATTAATTCATTTTCAATTACCTTGTATCTTTTATTTAATGTGTTTAATTGTTAATGTTAATTGTTAATTTGTAAATCTTTTAAAATAGTCACTTGTTTAATTATGAAATAAACGTTTAGATTTTTCAATCTTTTAATTTGGTGACTAATATTAATTAGTCTTTAGGCCTTTTAATTAAGCCTTAGATTTAAGTTCTTAGGTTGTAATTAAACCTTAGTTTAGGTTCTTTGATTAGAAATCCACATGTTTGGTAATTTCCTTTTAGGTTTAGACTGTTTAATAAACTTAATTAGAAACACATAAATACTAATTCATAATTCATAATTAATTATAAAGAATATTATTTTATTCTAAAGTATTGAAAGGGGTGGTCTTAAAATAACTAGACATTCATGTTCAATATTCTTTCGAATAATCAAATATCTATCAAGTGGTCACCACAAAAATTAAATAGGTTCATTAATTTTAAATAAAAGGGTAGAGGTTTGTTCTTGCATTTAAATTGCTAAAGACACATTATTTAATTAACGTCAAAGGTTTGACCTTCATTCTTTAAATCAAGGAACATCCTTATTCTTTTAAAAATAATTTGACTAATTTTTTACCTTTAATCTTTTCTTTTAGGGTTTAATAATTGATTAATTCTTTAAAAAAATTAAGGTTGACAATATTTCATTATTTCGATTAAAACATAAGAAATAATCACCTTAATTCCGATTAGAGGGTTAGTTTCTTCTTTAATTGGAAATAACAAATATTGTGCATCTCTTTTAAAAATTTTATTTTTATAGATTTTTTTAGGGAATAGAATGATCATTAATTAAATAAATATTCGAATTTCTTAATTTTTAATATAGGGACAAATTAATAATTGGAGTTACTAATTTTGGGTGTTGTGGGTGTACTAATCCTTCCTCAAACGTAATCGACTCCCGAACCTATAATCTTTGAATCGTAGGCCCAATCGCGTCTTTTTTATTTTTTTTTATTTTTAAAAGGTGTATCATGGGTTTTCAACCTACCTAATCCCAAAGGTTGATGGTTACTCCAATCATTTTTAAATCTTTTCTACAAATTTGATTTTTTCTAATTTTTTTCTAATTTTTGCAACTATCGAAAAAGGCCGTCACGACACATGTATACGCATCTTAATCCATTATGAAATGCTTTACTATAAAACACATATTCCTTATAGATTCCATAATTTATCACAATTTCCTTACTATGGCAGCTTGCGCTACTCGCAAAGAAATAATATTATGTATTAATCTACAAACTTAAAAATTATTATGTTTGTTCCATTAAAAATTAGACTCGAATAATAATCTAACCATATAAGATACATTTTCTGATTCAATTTGTACAATTTATTACAAATTTTCTTATCTAACCTTTAAAATCTGCTTTGGAGCAGAATTTGCTGTCCCAATTTCTAACCTATCATTGATTAAAAAATTCATATCATTTTGTATACTCTTCTAAATCAATTTTTGTTTTTTTTACACAAAACTATATTAACTTATGAATGCAACAGTATAATAATCACCTTCTAATACTTTCTATCGAATTTATATCGATTTTTTAAAGTTACCTTCCAGATCATAGAATTTTGGTTGATTTTACTATTCTGTATCTTTGACTAGCTTAACACTTATCGGTCCAATTAAACAACATAACTTCTTCAACCACTTGGTAAGTGGGGAGGGATTCATCGAGAAGTTCTTCACAACCTTTGATAATAATCAAAGAATTCTAAGAAACTTCGAACTTCAGAAAGATTCTTTAAATTTCTATTTAACCATAAGTTGTACTTTCTAACGAACTACTCTTAATTCCCCTAGGAGAGTCTGAAACATTATACGAAGATGTGTATCATGTTCTTCCTTTATTTTAATGGACCAAAATACCATTAAGAATATCACCACAACTAATCCAAGTATAGCCAAAAAATTTGAATCATCCAATACCTAAACTGTTATCGGAGCCTTGCTCAACCCGAGTGGCATTTTCTTCAAACTTATTTTAGCCACATCAGGTTCTGAAAACCATTTTAGAAATATCTTCTTTACAACTAATATCAGTATGCCCCACTGTAACAAGCTTTATCTTATTCCCATCCAACAATTCTTATAATTGTACTTTAATTTCCTTGAATCCTTATCCGATAATCATTACCAATATTATTCATCTTTGCACTTTAACCTTAAAGATTAGTTTCTATTTTGTCATTTGTGATTGGTTCCTATAAAATTTCTCATCTCTTTATTCTTTTCCTAACTGCTATGATTTAAAAACCCTCTGAATCTTTTCGATTTAGTGGCTTTAAGAAACAATCTAATATGGCCTAACAAAGAAATAATTGTTGTACATCCAAAATTATTCTGAATTCTTCGAAGGATAAGACTAATTCCATGAAGTTCACTAGGAACTCAACTTTCCTTGAATTCTTAACGGACAACTTATCTACCACTTATCCTTGTCCTCTGACATAAAGATATAGTCTTTACTCTATCACTTGAGATCATTCTCATATTCTTAGGACATAATAACACTGTCTCTGAATTGACGTCCTCATTTTTCAAACGAGTAAGTTGTAACTATGTCTCACATTTATCCTCTAAATGGAGGAAAATTTCTGACAACATTAACCTTTCTAGGGAGATATCTTAAAATTTCCTCTATTGTTTTTAGATCCAATACAATCTTTCTTTCATCACTATTAGATGATAATGCTGGCACTAAGACTCCCTACTCTTACTATTACCTTCATTAGGAAGCTCAAGATCGATCGTTCAAGACGATTGTTTTGCTTCAAGCATCTTATTTATATTCATACTATTTTACGTTAATCTAAAGCAAAATCATTTATCAAATCATATAACTTTGCCAGATTAGTGACACGGACATCCTAGTGGCGTGTACAAACGTTTTTTAGCACATATTAATTTCGGTTTAGGTTAAGAATTGGCAAAACATACAGCTCTATTATCATTAAATGTAACACTCTTAACCCATATAGGTATCCGCATACGAGTCAAAGATGTCACATTGGTCGTATGAAACCATTACCAATGAAATTTTGTTTCTTTAAAATTCCTAAATCTCATTTCTTTAATTTAAAGCTAGTAATAGTGTAAAATCATAATTGAATATTTTAATGTTAAAATTGAATTCGTTGTTAGACAGCAAACAGGTTGTTCAAAATTGTTTTATATCACAAATAATACTGCCTAAAACTGTCTAAATTGAAAATCAACAGATTAATGTTTAAAAAATGTTTTATTAAAATACTATTTATTTATATTACTTATTATACTATAAGTTTCTATATTTAAAACATTTGCAACCTAAAAAATTCCATATAAAAGCAATTTAAAACTCTATAATATACATGTTACTATATATGCATGATGTCCGATGTCCTTACCGATTCTGGAGGCATATTCAATTCCTCATAAATGATGCTGACACGCTCTTTACTCTACTCCCTCACTTACACCTACATGTGAAACAATCACACCCTAAGTTTTCACTTAGTGAGGTATTTAGGATAACTTAATAAATATTTCTATAATAATAAAAATAAAATATCATATAAAAATCATTTATAAAATAAAACTTTTCAAATAAAAGTTTATTGTAAAATATAAAAATCAAACATGTACTGTTCTTTACTCTTGTACTGTTTCTTTTCCTATGTTGTTCCTTTTTCTTGTACTATCCTTTTTTAGACCATTTTATAGCCCAAAATATAATCATGAGAATGTATGGTATGCGAGTCAGTAAATGAGTGTTCTATATTGTGTACAATATAAAATGTATGTATCTGTGTGGCAGATTTAGTGCCATGTGACTATGATGGCACATTTAGTGCCCTGTATTTGTAATTGCACCATAGGTGCACTGTGAATGTACATGTATTGTAGAACACATCAACATTGTACTTATGAATCTCAAATACATAAATGTATCCAGTAACTATGTTGCACAAGAATGTACCTCTATGTGATCGATCAATAACACTTCTCCTCATGGCATGCCAATTATACCACTAACTCTCAAGTTACATACACTGGGCTTGTATTTAAATTAATATACCATTTTACGTTTATTCAAAACATCCATACATATGAATGTAGTAAAAATTTCATAAACTATGCATTAGGTTGTTCATGCCTAAACTCATTTAAAAGCATGTAACAAATGTACCATTTCACATAACAAATCATTCATATGAAAAACATCAAAGGATCATAAATAAAAGGGTTAAATATATAAAAGGTGCCCAACGTATGCTCGTTTTTCTAGTTTAGTGCCTAACGTTTTTTTCGTTACAGTTTGGTGCCTAACGTTTTATTCCGTTACTCAAAATGGGTCACGCCATGATAGACCATTAGTTTTCTTCGTTAAGTGACACATGTCACAGTCTGGTAATTTTAAAAATTTTATTTAAAATTTAAAAAATAAAATTATATATTTTTAAAAAAGAAAACATAAAATTTTGAAATAACCCCAAAACTTTGAAAACCTTTATTTCAACCCCTAACTCCTAAACCATTTGGCTGCCTCTCTTCCAAGCTCGTCCGCTCAACGATGGTGGCTTACCAAATCGATTGAGTTTTGGTCGGACAGGACCGGCGAGCTCAGCTTCAGTGGCAGTGAGGTGGAAAGGCGGCGGTTTCTACAGGAAATCGCAAAAAAATTAACGGTGATGAGGGCTTTTCGTCAGACTTTCAAATGCCACTCCACCACGAACGACAGCGACTGAAGGTGAGTGGATGACTGGGATATGATCGGTCCGGGACAACTCTTCCACTGGGCTAGGCGTTGATGACTCCTAACTAGTATGTCCGAGGTTGGAGGTGGGCGACCGAATGTTTTCCTTGCGATTAAGCTCGACGACGATTGATTTCTGATGATCTGAGGGACGGGTTGAGGTCACCAGTTGCTGCTGAGTTCAGTAGGAGCGACGGTTTACACCACCACCGGTCAGAGAAGGGTGGTTCGGTGACGAGGTTAAAGGTTAATGGGTTGAAATGAAAGTTTTCAAAGTTTTGGGGTTATTTCAAAAAAATTTGTGTTTTCTTTTTTTTAGATATATAATTTAATTTTTTTAATTTTAAATTTTAAAATTACCAGATTATGACATGTGTCATTTAACGGAAAATTAACGGTCTGTCACGGCGTGGCCTATTTTAAGTAACGAAATGAAATGTTAGGCACCGAATTGGAACCAAAAAAAGTTAGGCACTAAACTAAAAAAAGAACATACGTTAGGCACCTTTTATATATTTAAGCCTAAATAAAAATATGTATTGGGCAGTTCATATCCAAAACATTCATATATTATGCAATAAAATACCATATAAAAGTGTATTGAGTAATTCAAACCAAAATCATTTAAAACCCATTTAATAAATAAATCGATATAAAAATATACCATAAAATAATTAAAATCGTTTTCATTGGAAAAACATTTGAGATTAACTCATCGCAAGCCGTCTCATATCGTATATAAAATAAGTAAAATGCATTCACTTATTGCCTCACTGGTGTGCTTTATTTATTCTATCACTTTCACTCTCGAAATTTGTTCTTTCCTTTTTTTACTAGCTTTGATCTCGATATTGCTCATGACCTACCCGAAACTTTATTCACCCGACATTTAAAATTTCAAATACATGTTAGTACTATAAAAAACGTAATAAACTCATGTCCATATAAAAATTCTAAAAATACGATAATACATATTCGATACTAATTTTATTTCAAATAATCGAAACTAACTTCAACTCCTTCAATATAACATTCCAAGTCATTATAAATAATAATTCTTAACATAAATTACTCAACTTTTCACAATTTCACATTTAATAATCTCACAAGTTTTTCTTTAAAGCATATCCCAATATTTTAGAAGTATAAAAAATAGTCCCTTTATATTCACTTTAAATTCCATATTAACCACTATATCCAACCAATATCACAATACTTTTAAACTAGTACCTTAACAATACACTTATACCATTTTATCACAAACTTCACCAAAACTTATGAAATGGTCCTCCAACATACACAACTTTCCAAATTTATCCAATTCAATATTACAACATTAAATTTCAGCATAATACAACAACTTTCAAACATTTCCACTTCAATCCCTACAATTTTCACTTTATGCAAAATAGTCCCTACTCTTTCATAAATTCCCAAAATGGTCCAAACCAATTTCCAAAGCATGTAGAATCATTTTATTATCAATTCTAACCCATAGGAAATTTTTACAAAAATTCCCTTTCTTTCCTTGATGGTCGAATTTATGTAGTAGTCTTGAACATGATTTCCATTTTAATTCAAGCATGAATTCAACCTCCTAACTTCAATTCCATGCAATTCCAATCAACTACATATCAAATTCAATCCAAAATCAACAATTCTTCATGAAACCTAATGTGAACAAATCTTCCTAACCATTTCTAATGGTTTTATTCATTACATAAGGTTGAAAACAACTATGTAACAATGACTACTTCAAATTCAACCTTTAAATCACCAAAATACAACTTTTTCTTCATCCACCATATTCATAAATTCAACATTTCAAGAAAGAAAAAAAAACCATGAGATTTTTACACCAAATGAAAGAAACTTTAATGGGGAATACATTCTATTTCACAACTTAGTCCCAAATCTAATTAAAATGGCTCAAAAAATGAAAAGAATTTTCTCACCTTAAAGAACCCAAGCTTGAAGGGTAGGAATAATTCTTGAAATTTATCCACAAAAATCTTTGCACACATGGCTTAAAATCCAATTAAAATGAATTTAAAATTTATTTTAGTCCTAAAAGTCAATTTTACACTTAATGAATCTTGATATTTACCTCCATACCATCCTTTTATATCCATTTTTAACATTAAATAGATATAAAAATACCATTTATGAATTTCCATCCTTGCCCTTCCAATTTTCAAAAAATTCAATTTAGTCACTAAATTCCACTATTCCACTTTAACATGGAAAATCCACTTAATTCCACCGTTCCATGTTAAATCCTACTGATTAAAAATATAAATATAATATTACTAACCTCATACTATCATCCTTAAAATTTAATGAACTTAATTGCTTAAATTAAACTCTCTTATGCTTGTTAATTGCTTAAATTAAACTCTCTTATGCTTGTTAAGTGTGGTTAATTGTGAATAAATGTTTCGGTATGATTGTAGAGGGACACTCTTCTTTGCCATGGCATTGCCTGGATACAGCATTTTAATAAATGGCGGCCATAGGCATACGAGTGAATGAAAGTAGTCACGGGATGACTCTACCTGACTAGCACGGGGATAGAAGGTATGCTCACATTCATCTAGAGTATAGGATGGTAGTTGTGATAGGTTGACTCCCCTCGTAGCAATGTTCAAAAAAATAATTTTAGTTAAGTTAAATGGAAATAGGAGTAATGAACTTGTGCTTAAATTTAAAAACATGTTATGGCATAATAGTATACTTTCTTTAGAATTTTTCTAACTTGACTAAGCATAGATTGGATATAGTCACGCACAAACACTCGTAAAATACCTTGTCCTAGGCTAATATTCTTGAAATATCCACTTGTCCAACCTATTGATGTCAATACATTTCTGAGGGTCAAAACTCTATCTCACATGACTGCCTTGAAACTGAACTTTTCCATGATATTTTCATTTTGCTAACTACTATCCATTGCTTGAGGACAAACAATATCTTAAGTTTGGGGTGTGATAACATCATAAAAAGGTTATATTTAGGGCCTTTTCACTTAAGTTATTGGTTACCTTAGAGCGCATGTAGATTCATATTGATGCATTTAGGAGCATATAATTGTATTTGGTGGTTTAGATTTGTCGTGGCAAATTATTTTGTAAATGGTGTTATTTTACAAGGAAGGTTGTGTTTTGCTGATAATGCGTAGGTTGATGAAGTAAAGGGTAAGCATGGAGAATTTTTGCAGCATTCCCAGATGGTGTGCAAAGGAGAATTGCCAAGGCAATTTGTGATGACTCATGTACATAGAAAAAGACAAAAACGAAGAAGATATTTTTATGGGAGCTGCCAGGTGTCCAACAATCACATGTTGTGTGCTGCTAACCACCTTGGAGGGGACCACATCTACTTTTGCACCCATTTTCACGTAAGGGGAATGTACCTTAGGGTACTATGGGAATTTTTTGCTCTAAAATCTAGGATATTCTCCTAGTATAAATAGAAAAAGTGGCCGCAAAAATGATGAGGGAATTGATTTAGGGAAATAGTGAGTTAAGCAATAGGTGGCTGAAATTCTCAACTTTCTTTCCCCTTTCATCTTTTCAAAGGGTTCCTCCATAGCCAAGCTCGAGGAAGTGGCGAGCTAGACGTCCGAGAGGAGCTAGCCCACTAAGGTGCAGTTCGTGGTGGTCCGAGGAGCAACCGTCAGCACGCGTTGGGAGTTTCCTCTACCCTTATGCTTTATTTTCTTTCGGTTTACTTGGGTTGTATGGAACGATTTATTCACTTGGATATTTCGAATGCCAACATGAACTAAACTTTATTTGGTGTGGGTTTCTCATGGATGATTAAGTTTTTGTTTTAATGAATGATTTAGGTTTTTATGTTCATCTATTTGTTTTGCTCATTGTGATAAATTACTTAGGATTGTAGGAGGCAAAAGAGTGTCTATTTCTTAAGTATATTACTTAGTGTTCGAGAGAAACTATGTTAAAGATCCTTAGTGTTCGAGAGAAACTAAGGGGTGATCAACGTGAGCAATGGGTTTTAGCTAATAACTAGAACCTAATCAAACTTTAGTGTTCGAGAGAAACTAAGATAGGATTTCAAAGACTATTAAGAGTTTAGCTTATTCGATAGATTAGATGTTATTGCTCAAGCCGAGATGATTTTCCGTGGTATTTTAAAATTTTCAAAATAATTAATATAGAATATATATTATTTAAAATTTTGGTTAATTCGATTAACCGACCGAATTAACAGAACTTTGTTCGGTTCGATTAAAAAAATTTCAAAAAAAAATTGATTCGATTAACATTTAAAAGATAAAATAAAATCAACTGATGATATTTTACTAATTTAGTTCGGTTGACCGAACTGACTGATTGAACACACACCGCATGCTTTAAAAGGAAAGCAATATGAAGGGAAGTTGTAGCCCGGAGGAATCGAACAGGGGCCAAAACATAACCTACAACAACCTTCGCAATTGGGGTAAACCTCATATCAATTAAAAACAAGAAATAAGAAGGAATTAATGGGATTCAAACTTACGGGCTTACCTAAAGCACTCATCACCAAGGCAAATCACATAAATAATGTTACAACATTATAAATATATATCTAATATCCGTTAATAACATAATTTATATCGTCTAAATATAAATTGTCCCAAGTGACAACACACTTTTTTTTTCTTGTTCATATCGTCTATCATAAAAATCTTCATAAATTACATGCAATTGAAATTTAACCTAAAGAGCACACTATGATTTTACCTTATTGCCTTCATCTATGATTTTCTAAAATGTTTTCAAGGCAAAGAGACCGGACATTTTGAATGTTACAACATGAAAGGGGAGAAGAAAAGAGATAAGTGACTAAGTATGTGTTATGGACGAGTACATACTGGCAATGCCTGGTCTAAGGACCACCTAAACATCTGTTCACAGGGTCAAATACAAAAGACCAAGGATATTTATCGGTTTGAATCTTTACACGTCTTGGCTTTAGTTTATGCATCACAGTTTACATGTAACTCCTACCCGTGCCCTTGCACTCGGACAACCACAAGTCCATATGTTCTATCATCTTCTGCCTCACTTTGTTAACTGCATCAGGGGAACTGCAGTTCTGAGCATTACCTGAAACACGAGCATCACAACTTAAGAGAATGCACAAGAAAAGAATCGGCAAGCAATCATAGATTTCCTGACAATGCTTGCAAGTTCTATGCCAAGCAAACACATAATCGACAATGTGCTTAAAACTTGCAAGTTACTATGTTTTTCAAAACAGCTCAGACGCCATTAGAAATAAACAGTTCTTACCTTCAATTCTTAAAGGAGATTGGGGACATCCTCGCATATCAGTTCCATGGCCACAATTATGACAAGTAATAATGTAAGAAGGCACTGAAATGTTCCAAAGTTCAAAGAGAGTGAAATATAATAAAAAGGTGAATTCCAGGAAGCAAATCATTGAACAACACTAACAAGCCATTACCATTTTCTAGATATCCTCACAAACTAAAGAAAATAAATATTCGTTTATTCACCATTTAAAAGAGTTCCTAGGCCTCGCTATCATCAAGGCGTAGCCTAATAGACATCTAGTTGTCTGATGCTAGAAGATCCACATTGCCAAGTGGAGCAAATAGCAGCAGAGAGCTTCCTATGAAGTCTCTTCTTTTAATTTGGAATATGCATATTCAACAAAGTAATTGGTAATGATATTGGATGCTTACTGTCTGGAGATGACGTTTGTTTGGATGCATGGCGCCATGGATCCTGTGAGCCATTTGTAAAAACGATTTTTGAACCTGTAAATTCATATTTTTGTAAGAACAAGTAAACTATAGTGTATGTTTATTGACAGCAATCGTAGAAGCATGAAAATTTAAGCAACAAAAGAATGACCCATCATTTTAATCAAGCAAATAATTTAGCCCTTTAATGCTAAAGAAATGTTCATCTTTCTCGACTTCAGGGTAATACAAAAATAATTTTTCCCTTTGAGAAACAAGCACCCTGTCTTTCATGTATAACATATATGTAAACCCAAAGATAGTAGCTGGAAATGAATGAACGAACAGAAGGCTTCAATCTACAGAAATAGCCAGATAGGCGATCCATTTCTTGAAATGAAATCAAAGAAATGATATTTTACACAAAGTTATTGTGTCTATAAGAACATCTAGGTACATAATACGCCATTTCTTGCATATGTGCAAAATCTGCACACTGCACCCCTCTTTGATGGCATGGACGTAGTATACAAGACAGTTACAAGCAAACCTGTGTGTAGGTGTCTGAAGGTGTGGTGCGTGTAAGAGGGGAAAATTATTTGCTAGACAGCTACAAGTAACAGATCAGTTACAGATCAACAATTACCAATACGCGGGGATTAACCATAAAGGCGAAAGAATGAAGTCTTTAATGCAAGAAGCATACAAGAAAAGTTCTTGTAAAAGCATTGGAAAATTCACGTGGAAGAAAGGCAGAAAACAAGAAAGATTATGACATAACCTGCAATTTTTGTGCCTCCATAGTACGTGTTTGTCACATCAACCTCTGGGTAGATGCCCTCTCCAAAGACGTTCTTGCAAAGATCCAAGTGGTATCTGCAGTACAAGAAATGAATTTGTATGGCCGGATGCACTGAATAAACATAAAAAAGGAAAAAGAACACTCACTATATGCATTTGCAATCTGACAAAAGCACAGATAACAGAAAGACACAGAAGGCACTCATAGTATCGATTATACAGTGTGATATTCAGAAACATACTTTGTATCAACTTTTGAGGAGCGGATACTATCGTTTGAGGGTGCCACCTGGAAATATGCAACTTCAGTACACACTTGGAACCACCATAGCCGATCAGAATCATTTTCGCTAACAGTGGTGTTCTTCAAGTGATTCTGATTATAAGTTTCAACAATGACACCAAAAGTTCCAACATAATAATCTTTGACATATTTGGCATAGGCAGCCTGCAAGGTATGGGAAATGATTGTCCACAAACGATACTCTCAGAAACCATAAAAGTGCGTAATGCGTAAATCAAACATACCACCAAATTCTCTCCAGCCTTTTTTGCTTCAACAAGAGGGGTGCATAATACATCCGGATTTCCATATTGAAACTGCAAATTTATGGACATTCAGATTACTGCTGAGGAAAAGTAATAGAGTGAGAGGACAATAACAGAAAGCAAATCTACCGCAACAACAGCTGCATCTGCCAGGAAATAGAGGAAATCACCATCAATCTCAAGCTAGAAACATAAACAAATTGTTGGCATCAGTATCAAGAGATGACGATTTCGTAGAAACCCATCACATTGCAATTTATGTTGAGGGTTTCGGCAATGAAGAAATAAAATGAAAGTAGATTCAACCTCGGTTGCGCCAAATTGTTTCCTCAGTTCCTTTCCATTTGATTCAAGACTTCGATCAACGAGTTCTGTAATTTCTTGCAACACAGCTTTGCATTCAGGACCAGCTGACTCACCAACCTGCACAAGGAAAGGTGATGGGAAAATCTAGAATTGAGGGGAGCATATATTGAGGATATGAAAACAAAAATAAAAGAAAAGAAAAACTTCAGTGTACAAACAGATAAGTACAAGATGAACTCGCTTCAACCACTCAATCTCATAAAATTTCCACCTCCGGCTTTCCTAAATATTAAGTAATTTTAAGCAAAGTATGATAATTATATCTCTTTATTCCAATGTCTATCATTCAAAGAACAATAGTTGCAAATTTTCATCCTAACCTGAACTAGTTTGCAAGTACTTTGGGAAATTTATGATTAATCAGGTAACAGCTGAATAGAAAAATAGAACCTTAGAAGGAGTAAGATGAAGAGGAGCATTCATTTCTTACCTGCTTATCAAATTCAGTGTAGTTGTAAACAGCAAGAACAACAGCAGAACTTGCCAGGCTTCCACATGTTAAATGAGGAAACTTATGACGAAACCAAGCACTAAGAGCACCGGAGTACGAAATACCAAAAACAAACCATGAATTGTCAGCACCTGGTCTATTTTGCTTCAAGTTTAAGGATTCCTGCAAAAAGAGAAGCACCATTAGTTTTCTTCTCAGTGATAACATTGAGTTAAGTTCATCTAATAAAAACAATGAAGAACTTTACCTGATACCATTGACGAAAAGCAGCCAAGTCAAAGAGAGCCTGCTTAGATGAAAGATACTTCAGATTTCCCGTCGAATGTGACTTAAAAGGGCTGCTTTTCCCATAGTAACGATGCTCAAGTGAAACCACAGCTGCCCCAAACTTCTTTGCCAAAACCTGAAAATCATAACAGAAAATATACAATACAATAACATTAAGACAGGTTCTTACTTCTTCCAAAATTAAATTCGTTCTCACTGTACAATAAGTTTTGGGTTTGAAAAGAAATAGTAGAATTTACACTGATGTAGTCATTGCTTATGCCACTGCACGAAGATTCTCCACAAATCTTTAAGAAAATAGGTCCATCCGGAACTTGAAAGTAGTCAAGGAATTCATAGTAACGCTGTTTAAATTGCCGGTGGTCCTGCCAAAAAAACCCCAATATTAAGTAAAGAGAAAATAGAAAGTTAACCTAATTTTCCATAAAATTGATGAATCTTAATGGATGAATAAAAAGACGCAAACTTGGGAATAAACAAATCAAACTTTGAATGGAAATAAAAGGTATTAAAAAAGGGAATGGGAGAATTACGTAAGGAGAATAGTGATCGAGAGTCTGGTCGAACCAGAGCTCTCTAGTGGTCAAATAATAGCTGCTTTCAGACAAGCGATCAAGCAAAGTGCGAGGCGTCATCACGAATCCATGGGCGAAACCCGATAGAGCCACAATAAACAGTAACGAGACGAACATGAAAACCGGTTTCGAAAGCCTCATCGTTGCCGTGCTAGTTCAGAAACTGGTGGGGTTCTTTGTGTCTTAAAACTCTTGAGAAAGCTAAGGTGGTTCGTTGACTGTTAAGAGACGGAGACAGGAAACCGAATCGGAAAGTCCTGGGAAGCTTATAAACTTAACGCGTGCTTCAATTTTGGGGTAAATTACAGAAATGGTTCTTCTAATATATCTTATTTTAGTTACTTATTTTAGTAAAATTTCATTCTGATCACTTTTATTTCGATCTTTATTTTGATCACTTTGTGGTCATTGGCTTAAGGTGTTAACAACCATCCCCAAGTCAGTCTCCAAACATACATGTTGCCAATCACGCTCGCGTACTAACTAAAGTCTCATGATTATTGTATGGATTTTTTGCTAATCACGTCTTTCGACAGCCTAAAGAGGTGAGCCATTCCACCAATCACCACGCCATTATGGCCCCTCACGATCACACCAATTGCTACAGTTCTAGTAATAGGGGCAAATGCACCATCCATATTGATTTTGATCATTCCAACTAGTGATTTCGTCCATCGGGGAAGGGCATCATCATATACTGTAGGGTTTCCAGTTTTTCTTGCTTGCACCTTGAGCTCCTACATTACCCCTAGAAAATCTCGATGAAGGACCTGTGCATTAGTAACGATCACCCATGTTGGCTGGAAATCATTCCCATGCATATTTGAATTGCGTATGTTCCAAAGGTTTCAGAATAACACAAAGAATCCTATAAAATCATCAAAATCAAGGATATCTAGCGCGGCTTCTAACCAAGCTAAAGGGAGTCGTCTATAGAGTCAGTCAACCATTCTAAAACTGAAAGATAAGCCATTTGAAAAGCCTCGCACAATCGCACGCAGCTACAAAGGGCATGTAAAAGTAAAACTTTTTCTTCCTCTCTCTGGAACATCGAACAGCCACTCTAGACTTGTCCAGTTGCAAGCAGCCTACTCCCCACCTGAAGAGCATTGTGTGCTACACGCCATGCAAATATTTTTAACTTTAGATAACACTTTCAACTTAGCTAGTACTCTCCACATTTTTGAAGGACATTTAGAGTCATAAAGAGGTCAATAAATCCAGTTATAGTTCGATCTAACCAAATGTCTGCATGTGTCATGACCCCGTATAATAACATCATATATGCATGGGGCGATATATGGAGCACACTTATCAACATCCATTGAATTAAGCACACTACGTAAGTTGTTCATCCTACAGAGGTTGGCCAGGTTGCATGAACTCATAACACAATATTGGACGAACAGAGTTATCGACATATAGTATTAAAAATCTAACAATCGAGAAGCCTTCGGAAGTGTCGCCATGCATATGAGTTCTGCTATCTATATATACCAACTCTCCAAAAGAATCCATCCTCATTAAGCTCAGTCATGGCAATGTAAATACTTTTCTAGGCGTATGATGCTTTCTCTCCTCGCTTCGCATATGGCAAGTCCACTGATGGATAATTTTGCATGTAATACTCGAGCAAAAAGGCTCTCAGTTTTCTATATCAATCGCCAAACTTGTTTCCAAGCATAGCCAAATTAAGGTTGTGGAGATCCCAAAACCCTAGTCCTCCTACACGTTTGGGCGGGCAAATTTTCTTCCACTCTACCAATGGCCATCCCCGTTGTGTCGTCTTTCCCGTCCACAGAACTGTAAAATTACTTTCAACCATTCACCAGATCATTAAGCAGGCACTCTTGTAGCAAATAGCGAAACATAACATACTGCGACAATGCTTGGGCAAAGACTGTGAATCTGTGATGAATATCTCTCTCTCCATAGGATAGAAGATTATTAGTCCATCCTGTCATTTTGGTAAGGACTTTGTCTCTAAGAAAGCCAAAAGTGTTTGATTTATTTTACCAATACGCAGAAGCACATATAGGTAGTGGTCGAGCTCAGCAACTTCGCTATGCCCAAAATACTAATTATGTTGATAAGGTATATATAAATAATTAAATATTTACGGGGCCAAAATATTAGATTATTTAAAAAAATATAAAGATTTATTAATTATTTAAACTCGAAATTCATCATGACCAAGCGACCTTAGTGATTAAGGGATTATTGGTATCCTTGAGGTCCCGAGTTCAACCACGTATGTAGGGGTATGAGCGTTCATTGTCAAATAGTTGAAAGTCTTTGTACAAATATTACATTGTATTCACCCTAAATAAAAAAAATCAAAACTCAATACTCAAAAGACAACTTTTAATTTGTCTGATATTTAAACTTACAATGACTTAAATTGTAATTAGACCAAAAATTTGAGAACACAAATATATCATTCTTTAGTTCGATCCCTACTTGATTAAATATTTAATAAATTTTTATATTTTTTAAATTTAAATATATATATTTTTACATAAATCAAAATACTAATAAATTAAATTATATCGAATATATAAATTTTAACAGGCAACCCCTTGCCCTAAGAGATCTTCGTCCATGATGTTGACTATGTTGAAAAACCGTATTTATATTAAAGAAAATAACGAACTTATCATAATTAACTTTTAGCCAGATGAGATTTCATATAAATAGACCACTTCCTTGAGGGCGATTTTCCCGGAAAATTATTTTTTCTATAAATATTTACGTGTCAGACACCTTTTGAGATAATATTCCGGATTTAACACTATTTGCAGAAAGGCACGACCCATGCACCGCGTCTTATGCCACGTGTAAAAATTAGGTGCTAGTTTCGTAAATATTTTTAAAATGGTGCCTAATATGGAAATATTTTCTGTTAGGGTAATTTTTGTGTAAAAACGCCTATTTTTTATTTGTGTAAAAATATGTATTAAAATCTTTAAATCTTCTTTTGCAAATTATTTTATAACTCGACAAATTTTGATTTTTGTATGAAATTACTCAATACGTATAATATAGTATATGAAAATTTTGAGGGTAAGTAATTTAAAATATAAATAATTTTATAAAAGTTTTATAACTAGTATTTCTTTTACAAAATGATGATGATGATAAGAAATATTTTATAATTTAAAAATAATAAAATTAATATATTTTTGAAAAATTTATTGACTTTTAAAATTAATTTTTTAAAAATATAAAAAATATTAAAATAAACTTTTAATTACAATTGCAGGATCAAATGAATTATTATTCAATATTTATTATTTTTAACAACATTTAATAATTTTTATTCATTTTTAATAACGAATGAATAATAATTCATTTGATCCCGCAATTGTATAATTAAAAGTTTATTTGATCTCGTAGTTATAATTAAAAGTTTATTTGATCCCACAGTTCTAATTTTATTAAAAATGAATAAACATTATTAATTATTGTTAAAAATAATAATTAATGAATAATAATTCATTTGATACACAATTCTAATTAAAAGTTTATTTTAATATTTTTTATATTTTTAAACAATTAATTTTAAAAATCAATAAATTTTTCAAAAATATATGAAATTTATAAGTTTTTAAATTATAAAATATTTCTTATCATCATCGTCATCATCATTATTTTGTAAAAGAAATACTAGTTATAAAACTTTAATAAAATTATAAAACTTTTATAAAATTATTCATATTTTAAATTACTTACCCTCAAAGTTTTCCTATACTATATTATATGTATTATGTAATTTCATGTAAAAATCAAAATTTGTCGAGTTATAAAATAATTTGTAAAAGAATATTTAAAGATTTAATTCAGAAAGTTTTTTTTAAAACAAAATAAATAAAAAGTTGACGTTTTTACATAAAAATCACCCTAACATAAAATATATACATATTAGACACATTTTAAAAAAAGTTACGAACCTAACACCTGATTTTTACACATTGCGTAAGACGCGGTGTATGGGTCGCGCCTTTCAACACGTGACGTAAGGCACAGTGGATGAGCCACATCTTTCCATAAATATTTAAAGAAAATGTGATTTTTTTGGAAAATCGCCTTCCTTGAGTTGGTTGTCTATGTCAGGTCTACACCTGAAATGGTGAGAAAAGGTTGAAGAAGTAGAGAAGAAATGTAGGTTTACAAAAAGAAAGTCTGAATATTTTCATTTATAATCTCGTTTTTCCCATTACATTCTATATATTACTCAGCTTATCCAATTATTTATTAACAACTGGTATATTCCTTCTAACAATATAACCGTTCCCTGTCCAGCTCAGCTATGGCTCGCCTTATCCTTATCTACTGACTTCTTCAGCCCAGTTGCCATCCTCAGTCCAGTTACCATTATCCCTCCTAATCTGCCCACGCTATTATCATGTAAAGTATCAGGTAAATTCGAAATCCCTAATTCCTTTCTCAACTCCCCTATTTTCTCATCACTAATCCCTAATTTCTCTTTCCCCATTTCTAATTTTTCGTCCAAGGCCATGATAATACCCCCTTCAGTCAATGCTTGTCCCCAAGGATCGAAGTCAGGGAACTACGATTTCAGGACATTAAAATCCAACCAGGTAGCATTCTCCGTTCCCAAATTGACCCACTGAATTAACAATTGAGTAATTGATTTCCTGTCTCTTTTCACTATGCATTTGTCTAATACCAGATGAGGATAAACACAAAATTGTCCTTCAGTATTAACCTCTGTTGGATCTTGAGAGGTCCCTTCTTTATCTCTAATTTTCTTTTTCAATAGGCTAATGTGAAAAACAGGGTGTATTTTCGATTTGTCAGGCAGTTGTAATTTGTAAGCCATTGACCCTATTTTTTCTGTGACTTTGTAGGGTCCATAGTACATGGCTGACAGCTGGAGGTTTCTCCTTAATGTCATTGATGTCTACCTATATGGCTATAATTTAAGGTAAAATTCATCTCCCACCTATAATACTCTGTCACTTCCCTTTTTGTTTGCATAATGCTTCATACGTTGTTGTGCTTTGTCAAGCTGATCCTGTAGGATTGTATTCATGTTATCTCTTTCCTGCAACCATTTTTGTACATCTGCCACTTTTGCTTCTGTTGATCATGTCATAGTAGGAGAAATGTACCCATAGAGGGCTGTGAATGGATTTATTCCCAAAACAGTGTGGAAGTTGGTATTATACCACCATTCTACTTAGGACAACCATTTACTCCAATTAGTTGGTTTCATGAAACACATCCCTCTCAAATATTGCTCCAAACACTGGTTTAGTCTTTCTGTTTGACCATCAGTTTCTGGATGGTAGGCTGTAGTAAATAGGGTATGAGTTCCCAATAGCTTAAGTAATTATGTCCAGAAAAGACTTGTAAAAATTTTATCCCTGTCAGATAAAGCTATTTTTGGCTGCCCATGTAGTTTATACACTTGATCCAAGTAGACTTTAGCTACTTCTGTTGCAGTAAATGGGTGTACCAGGGGTATGAAGTGTGCATACGTAGTAAACTTATCAATAACAACCAATATTCAATTGTACCTGTTAGAAATTAGAAGTCCCTCAATGAAGTTTATAGTAACAAATTCCCAAGCTTGTTGGGGAATTAGGAGTGGTTGAAGTAACCCTGATTTTAAAACATGCTCATCTTTAATCCTCTAGAAAATATCATATTGCTATATATAATCTTTAATCATCCCTTTCCAATAAAAATTGGACTTCACCCTATAATATGTAGCTTGAATTCCTGAGTGACCACCTTGGAGTGAATCATGTAGAGCCTCTATAATCTGCTTTCTTAGGGAGCATGTTTGTCCAATATAAACCTTACCTTTATTCCTTAGGACACTCTTTGAATATGACCATTTTTTTACATCTTGAGTAGGAACAGCTAGTTTAGTGATCATTTTTGCTGCCACTGAATCATTCTGATAACTCAACCTCTTGAACCCAGGTTGGAATAACAACAATAGTTGTTAATTATTGTAATTCCACCTCATCAGCATCTTTTCTAGATAAAGCATATGCTGCCAAGTTATGTCTGCCTTTTCTGTACTGAATAATATAATCTAGTCCTAATAACTTTGTAAGCCCCTTTTTCTGTATAGAAGTAGTTAACTCTAGTCCTAAGAACCCCCTTCTAAGTAATACCTCCATTTAGAAATGGCCATAAGTATAGCCAAGTACTCTTTTTCATATATGGACAGATCCAGTATTTTAGGTCCTAATGCCTTGCTAAGATAACCACTGGTCTACCATCTTGAGATAAAACTGCTCCAATTCCTTTAGAGCTTGCATTTGTCTCCAAGCAAAAACCTTTAGTGAAGTCAGGCAGTGCTAAAACGGGAGCCTGGCACATTGTAGTCTTAAGAAGTTCAAAGGCAGCTCTGCTATCTTCTGTCCACTGAAACTGATCCTTTTTAAGATAGTGGTTAGAGGTTTAGAAATATCCCCATATCCTTTTATAAATCTCCTATAATATCCTGTCAAGCCAAGGAACCCTCTTAGAGATTTTAGGGTTTTTTTTGGCAATTTCCATTGATGCTTAGCCTGAATCTTTGCTGGATCAGTAGCCACCCCTTGCTTAGATATGATATAGCCTAGATACTCCACTTTCTTTTGACCAAAGAATCACTTGGCTCTTTTTGCAAATAACTAATTTTGTTTTAGAATTTCCAGAACAGTCCTGAGATGCCCGTTATGACTTTCCAAATCCAAACTATAGATAAGTATGTCATAAAAAACCAGTACAAATTTCCTTAGATAAGGCTCAAATAACTTGTTCATTAATGCCTGAAAAGTGGTTGGGGCATTTGTCAACCCAAAAGGCATATCCTTAAACTCAAAGTGGCCATGATGAGTCTTAAAGACTGTTTTAGGAATGTCTTCAGGAGTAATTCTAATATGCCAATACCCTGATCTCAAATCCAGTTTAGAAAAATAAGCTGCTCCAGTCAACTTATCCAACAAGTCTTCCACCACAGGAATTGGAAACTAATTTTTTATAGTTAAGGCATTCAATTGCCTATAATCTATACACATCCTCCAAATTCCATCTTTCTTCTTATCTAACAAACATGGTGAGGCAAATGGGCTATTACTGGTCTGAAATATAGAAGAAGGTAACATTTCTTTAACTTTCTTTTCAACATCTGACTTCTGATGGTAAGGCGTCCTGTAAGGTCTGATATTCACTGCTTCTGTACCTTCTTTTAATTTGATTGAGTGGTCATGTTCTCTTGGAGGTGGCATTCCTTTTGGTTCTTAAAAACAACTGAGTATTCCTCTAATAAACTTTTTAACTCAGCAGGTACGACTTCATGACTAACCTCCCCACTCAACATAAAAATTTCTCCTGTTAGATCATTATTTTTTTCCATCAATTTCTGTATTTTACTGTTTGAATCAATCTAACAGTAGATGGACTCTGCCCTCCCTTTAAAGTAACATCTTTCCCTTCTTTCTGGAAGCTCAAAGTCATGTGATTAAAATCCATCAGTAGTGGACTATATTTTCTCAACCAATCCACCCCTAACACCATATCACTCCCTTCCAGAGCTAAAAATCTGAAATCATGTTCAAACTAAGAACCTTGCATTCCTCGCCTTAAATTTTTACTCATAAATGAACTATATAATTTTTCTCTATTAGCAACTGTAATGGTTAAGGGATAAGTCTACTCCACTTCTACTCCTTCTTTAGACCACTGCCCAATTATGAAACTATGAGTGCTTCCACTGTCTATTAAGATGTTCAGTGGTTTCCCTGATATGTGACCTTGTATCCTTAAGGTATTATGGCCTGTGTTACCTGTTATTGCATTTATAGAGATTCCAAGTTCTCCCTCCACAGATTTTGCTCCCTTGGGCTCATTGTATTCTGGTTCTACATTCTCTGATGAGTGTTTAAAATCGTTAATCTTTGCTCGTTATTTCTTCGATTTTGTCGAATTATTGCTACTGAATTGGTCGTGTTATACTTGTTTTTGTACAGGTCCTTGCTTTCCAGAATTTGTGACAAAACGAGCGAATTCTGCATTTTTTTTATTATTTGGTCATGGTTGGAGACATGGGCACGACTCTGGGCATGACGCGGTCTGACATGACAGTTTCTAGAAGGTCCAATCAGCGGTAGTTTCTAGAAGACTTCGTCCGCGCGCCTACTGGAAGATTGACGAGTAGAGTTGCATTAGGAGACTAGTTTAAGTTTGAATTTAAATTTAAAAACAATTATCTTTTGTATTATTTTATTATTTTCTTTGCTTATCTCTTAGGCTTTGAGAGGCTATAAATACCCACTTGGGGCAAGCCTAAACACATCACTCAAATTACATTCTTCTTTTCTCTCTAGTTTTATTAAATTTTTCTCTTTTTACTTTTCACGTTTTTCCCTTTTTTCTTTTATTTTCAAACTTTGTTTTCAAAATGCTAAGTATGACTTTTGTCATGCTTAGCTAAAATTTTCAAAAGCCGAGAGTTGTCACGATTATTCAATTCCAATGGGAGAATTGAAACGGTCCCTTAATATCTTCGGAATATCCCTTTCAATCTCTGCGCTTATTTTTCAAAATCAAAATAGTTTTCAAAATCAAAGATTGACTTTGGTCAAGAAGTTGTTGCGATTAAATGTGTGGGAGGAACATTCGGCTTAAAGAAAGTAATTCGACTTCCTGGGAACACACTTGGTGAGATAGTTTTGCCAAGAGGGAATTGAGATCGGAATTGACGGTTATAGAAGCAACAATTCGAGTCGGAGGCTACGAACTTAAACGGTAATTGATCTACAACAATTGATGTCGTTAGAATCAATTATCGAAGTCAGAATCAAAGATTGCCTTGGGTGTTCAGTATACAAGATAGAGTCACGGGGATAGCCCTTGTAGACAAAGTAACCGACGTGAATCCCGAAGAGAAAATCTTATTTGATGATCTAAAGGAAATTGAATCAAAGCGAAGCTTGAGGCGATTTTTACCATATTTATTCACAGTCTTCATCATCC
Organism: Hibiscus syriacus; assembly: GCF_006381635.1. Taxonomy (NCBI): domain Eukaryota; kingdom Viridiplantae; phylum Streptophyta; class Magnoliopsida; order Malvales; family Malvaceae; genus Hibiscus; species Hibiscus syriacus. Next base: position 1,308,842 of record NW_024062845.1, on the reverse strand, counting down.
TATTTTTACTTTAATTGCTTTAATTTATTTACTCAATTTTACTATTTAAAACTCATATTGCAAACCCCCCCCCATTTTATTATTTTTCGCCTGGTTAAAAACTATTCAAACATAAATTTGTGGTTTTCTAAGTCCCTTAGGATTCGACCCTTATTTCTCTAAACTACGTATTTCCTTATTTATAATTGAGAAAAAGGAATTTATTTTGACACCAAAACGACAGTTGTCAAATTGGCGCCATTGCCAGGGACTTCGCCAAGTTACTAATTTTTGTTTGCTTTTGATTTATGACCAGGACTAATCCGGGCGCATTAGTGGAGTACAACCCGAAGATCGAAGCTGAAGCTAGAAGACTCCACGCACAGACACTTCGGGAAAGAAAGAGACAACAAACAAATCCAGAAGAAGAATCAAACTCGGGTGAATTCGCTAATACAATTCCGATGGCCGAACCTACTATTCGGGAGTTAGTCGCGGCACCCACTGAACAAGGACCTATGTGCATTAATTTTCCCTAAGGCAAAACTCTGTACCAGTTGAAGACCGGCCTTATTCATCTCCTCCCTATATTCCGTGGATTGCCAAACGAGAATCCACACCAACATCTCAAGGAATTTCACATGGTATGCTCTAGCATGACACCACAGGGAGTAACCGAGGACTAATCAAACATAGAGCTTTTCCTTTTTCTTAGCCGATTCGGCTAAAGAGTGGTTTTTTATCTTTCCCCTAATTCTGTAACTACATGGGCTCAAATGACTCGTTGTTTTCCTGACAGGTTTTTCCCTACGGCAAAAGTAAGTGAACTAAGAAGGAGAATACTTGGAATCAAGCAGCTTGATGGAGAGTCACTTTACGACTACTGGGAGCGTTTTAAGAAGTTATGTTCTAGTTGCCCACAACATGGGTTAACCGAACAAATACTCCTTCAATACTTTTATGAAGGATTATCTCCCCTGGAAATGAAGATGATCGATGCAGCCAGCGGTGAAGCCTTGGTGAATATGACTCCTACTGAGGTAAGAGACTTAATATCGACGATGGCTGCAAATTCCCAACAGTTCCGCGCAAATAATGAACCTTCTCGAAGGGTTCATGAGATAAGTTCATCTTCATTGGAAAATAAAATAGATAAGTTAACTGAAGTCGTAAACTCTCTTGTTACAGGAAAGTCAGGACAAAACTGATTATGTGGAATATGTGCATTACCTGATCATCCAACAGACGGTTGTCCACTGATTCAAGACGACGCAATAGCTCAAGTCAACGCAGTCGGAAACTTTCCAGGACCTCCCCAAAGAGCTTATAATCCTTATGGTAATACATACAACCCAGGATGGAGAGATCATCTGAACTTCAGTTATGCGCAGAACCCGAGACCGAATCAAGGCTATCAAGCGAGACCTCCACCACCGCAACAACCGCAGAAGTCATCATTAGAATCGATTATCGAGAGGTTAGCACTATCCCAGGAGAAATTCCAAACTCGAACTGAAGCCCACTTCCAAGAGATGGACAAGCAATTGAGCCAACTGGCCCAAACCGTGGGGAGATTAGAGTCACAAAGGAGGCTACCATCACAAACTGAACTGAATCCAATAGAAAATGTTAGCGCCATCACCCTCCGAAGCGGTATAATTGTTGAACAACCAGACCCAAAGGAGGTAAGCGTAAGATCCCGAAAGAAAGAAGAAGATTCGAACTCCCAAAGGGAAGAAGAAACAGTTGACGCAGGATCCCAGAAAGAGAACGATGAAGAAGAAATGGACGATCCGAAGCCATCTCCCTACGACGTGCCACCGCCTTTTCCATCAAGGTTAGTTAAAAAGGATAAAAAAGCTGAGGAAAAAGGAAATATTAGACGTACTTCGAAAGGTAGAAGTTAACATACCTCTCCTCGAAGTTATCCGGAAAGTTCCAAGGTATTGCCGGTTTCTGAAGGATCTGTTGAGTTAATCGAATGACGAAATTGGCCAAGAGGGGGGTGAATTGGCAATAAAAAATTTTGTGGAAGCTTTTGCAGAAAATTGAAAATAATTGCACAGCGATTTACAGTGGTTCGACTTTCTCAAACAAAGTCTACGTCCACTACCTTAGCTATCCACACTAAGGATTTTCCAACAAATTCACTAATTTGTTCTTTCTTTTGAGGCCAAAGAGATAACCTTACAATTCCCTCAAGAGTATACCCCAACTCTTGAGAACACTCTTTTCTCAAAGAGAAGATTACAAATTTGCAAACTTATAAGAAAACCTCACAAGGTAAGATGTTTGCACAATTCTAGAACAAAGAAAAGAACACTCAAAGATGAATACAATTGAGCACAAAAAGTGTTCTCGAAAGCAAAATGAATATTGAATGAAAATGGGCTTGAAATGCTCAAACTTGAGGTTTGATGCTTTCTCTTTGATTCTCTCTTGATTCTAGTTGCTTGATATTTCTTGTTGTTGATCAATGGCTTCTAAGCTTGCTTAAATACACCTTGGATCACTTCTGAACGTTGGGGATAATTAGAGAAGATATTATAGCCGTTTTAGTGTGAAAACATTTAATAAAACAGCTTGGAGCGTGGGGGGAATCGTTTCCCTCTCATAGGGAATCGGTTCCCTATGTGTAAAATTCAAATATTTCGACCGTTGAACAGGGGGGGAATCGGTACCCCCTTGGGGGGAATCGGTTCCCTCCGAGCATTCTGGAAATCTCGGAGCCAAACCATTCAGGGGGAATCGGTTCCTCCTATGGGGGGGAATCGGTTCCCTCTGAGTAATCTGGAATTTTTGGCTTTGAATTGGTTCGAAATACTTTGTAAAATATTTTGAAATTGTTTTATGATTAAAACTTAATTTTACACTTAAGTAAGGATCAAAAATGATTTTTGAAATATTTGGAGTAATGTTTTGATATTCGAATAGTTATATCGAATATACTTAGAAAATCATTTGGAAAATCTTAAAATCCATTTAACTTAATTTGTTATATCGAATATTAAAATGTTTCAACATCTCCCCCTTTTTGATATAACAAACATTTTAGTAATTTTAAGATTTTTGAAATCAAGTTTTGAAATTACTCCCCCTTACTTTAACACTTCTTCAATTTATCATGTAAAACATTAAACACTTATTCTTCTCCCCCTTTTTGTTAAATCAAAAAGACATTGTAAAACAAGGTTTTGAAAATCATTTAGCCAATTGATTTATTAATTATAAGCTTAAGCTGCTAAGATCACAATCAAAAGAGAGGTTAGCCATTAGTTTCATAAATCAATATTCATAATTAATGTGATATGGCAAAATTGGTCATATTGCTAATGATAATGTAAATGATGCAAAAATGAATGAAACACACCAAACATATAAGTTCATACCATTCATAAATCCAAAATCCAACAATCCACAAAATCAAACAATTCAAAATATTGAAACAATATTCATTTTGTTCAAAGTTTTAAAGCTAAACATAAAATCAAGCATCCGGATCGGTAGGAGGAAAACGGGCTCGCATAGCAGCCATTTCATGAGTTAGTTCATGATACGAGCGTTGGTTGATTCATTGTTTGCACGCATCTCCCGAAGAATCTCTAATTGTTGAGCTCCCATTGTGGATAAATGGGACTCTATAGAGGAAAAGCGCGAGTCCATGGTAGCGTATCGGAAATCGAATGTCTCCATAAAGGATTGAAAATATGGAGGCATTTGATGCGTTTGTTGTGCTTGCTCCTCGGGCTGATCAGGCTCATCTTCGGCTTCATCGATATCTTGCATTAATTGCTCGAGCTTGGGATCTTCGTCAGCTTCGGGTGGAACTTGTGAAGAACTATCTCCCGGAGTAGAAGATCGAACCAATTCACCGGTTTCTTTGTCCTTTACCCATCCCGCTCTCGTTAAGGAAAGAAGATTTATTTGTTTCTTAAGAGGAAAAACGACATCTAGACCGACTCTAAGCCCAGCTTTGGAAAACAGATTACTCAAAAAGCAACCGTAAACTAGAGATGAACAGTGTTTCTTGTTAGGAACAAGATTTACGGTTTCAACAATTTCAGCAAAAATAATCTGAGGTAGGTTAATTTTAATACGGTTTTCAAAACAATGTAACCACCAAAGATCCAAAGCTCTAAGAGTAGAATAACGACCTCCGGATGGTCGAAACCACCAAGAAATCATTAGATGAAGAAAACGCTCATGTAGGTCTAAGACACTCGCACTATCTCTTCTTTTATAACGAGAACCTAAAATTTGTTTTTCATTCGAAATACCATCATTATCTAATCCAAATGTATTGGCTATATATGTCGGGTCAATATATAAGAATTATCCTAGAAGGTAGGAATGAATTCCTATGGTTTCGGTTTCAGCTTGGTTTTTAACACATACGGCATTAGAGTAGAATATACGAACAAGTTGATGGTAAACGATGGGTTCAAGATCAAATAGTTTATCAAATTTCCATTCTTGTAAAATGGGAAGATATTTAAAATCGATAGCTAACATAGCTTGACGAGAAGGAATACGTTCTTCCCGGATTTTGTAAGAATCGAAATACTGATAATACCAATATCGGTGATTTCTAGACCCAGGATGATTGAAACACGAATTTTGGATAGTCAAGTTAGGATCAGTGGGATTGGGATTAGAAATTGGAATAGAATGAGGATTTGGAGGTGGATTTGGTTGACGACTAGAACGACTAGATGAAGACCTAGGTCGTTTAGGATTTGACATGGTGAAGGAAATCGGAATAGATAGAATAACCTGCAATTTTAAAACAAATGTATGCAATTCAATTAATCCCAAAACTCAAATGAGTCCTCAATATTTCAAGATTCTCTAAATCAATCCTAATGGGCAAAGTTTTTGAAAAACTTTTGAAAAAAAAAATATGGTTTTGAGAAACAATATATGTATAGTTTTTCATAACAACATAATTTAATCAAAACACAATAATTTGAAAAATAACATTTTTTTTATTATTTCAAAAAATTAAAAAAATTTTGAAAAATTCTTGTGTTTTTGATGAAATTAGTTGTAACATCTAGTTTCTAATCACTAAATAATCAATGCCCGATCACTATTTCAACCTAGAACTAATTGAAACTAATCCTATGTTCAAAAATAATGAAATAAAGAGTTTAGAAAAATTTACCTTGAAAGATGAAGATTGAGGGGATTTAGATGTTGTTTGCACGATTTTAATGATTCCAACAAGTTTAGAAGATGATATATGAAGTAAATTCCGATTAATATCGTCGATTTGAGACAAAAATGGAGATTTGAGGGATTTAGAGGGAAGAAATGGCGAAGAGAGAAGAATAGGGTTTTTGAGATTTGGGGGTTGTTCTGCCCGATTTTAGCAGAACCCCAGGGGGTATCGATTCCCCTGTGGGGGGAATCGGTTCCCCTTTAAAGGGGGAATCGGTTCCCTCAGGGGGGGATCGATTCCCTCTGCACCAAAATGCTAAAATCCGATTTTTTAAGCACACAATGCTAAATTAATCTTTTCTAGTGGTATTGGCAACTCATATATCAAACATTAATTATGTTCAAATAATTAAATTAATCTTTAATTGATTTTTGAACATAAAATTAATTTTCATTAAGAATCACAAACTCCCCCTAACTAATAGCAAGAATGCAATCAAAAATTATTATTATAAGCATTTTTCAAGATTTATTAAAAGTGCTAAATTATTTTAAACACTAAGTGAAGATAGGTTGGTCAAACCTAATTCTCTCCTAAGTGTCCAAAATCTTTCCTTGTCTAAGGGTTTGTAAAGATATCCGCTAATTGGTGCAAAGTATCAACAAATTCTAGAACTACATCTTCCTTAGTGACATGGTCTCTAATGAAGTGATGTCTTATTTCAATGTGCTTAGTTCTAGAGTGTTGGATGGGATTTTTAGTGAGACAAATAGCACTAGTATTGTCACACTTGATAGGAATAGTACCTACTTCAATTCCATAATCAAAAAGTTGTTGTTTCATCCATAAAACTTGTGCACAACAACTACCAGCTGAAATGTATTCGGCTTCAGTGGTAGATAATGCAACACAATTTTGTTTCTTTGAAAACCAAGAAATCAGCATATTTCCAAGGAATTGGCAAGTACCGGAGGTGCTTTTCCTATCTAATTTGCATCCTCCATAATCCGCATCAGAAAAAATCATGCAAGCTAAAACTAGAGTCTCTAGGATACCAAAGTCCTAAACTAGGAGTGTCCTTAAGGTATCTAAAGATTCTCTTAACAGCTAGTAAATGTGATTCCTTAGGACATGATTGAAATCTAGCACATAAGCAAACACTAAACATAATGTCCGGTCTACTTGCAGTTAGATAAAGCAAAGAGCCAATCATTGACCTATATAATTTAACATCTACACATTTACCTCATTCATCTAAGTCAAGCTTTGTTGAAGAGCTCATTGGAGTGTTATGAGGTTTCCCATTTTCCAGTCCAAACTTCTTGAGCATATCTTTGACGTACTTAGCTTGATTAATGAAGATGCCATCTTTTCTTTGCTTGATTTGGAGTCCCAAGAAAAATGAGAGCTCCCCCATCATGCTCATCTCAAACTCACTTTGCATTAGCTTAGAAAATTCTTGGCAAAGAACATCATTAGTAGAACCAAATATTATATCATCAACATAAATTTGAACTACTAATAAATCTTTACCTTTTCTCTTTAAAAACAATGTAGTGCCAACCTTTCCTTTTAAAAAATCTTTTTCAATTAAAAAATTTGACAATATTTCATACCAAGCTCTAGGAGCTTGTTTTAAACCATAAAGAGCTTTTGTCAATTTTAAAACATGATCCGGAAAATTTGAATCTTCAAAACCTGGAGGTTGTTCCACGTACACTTCTTCTTTTATAAAACCATTTAAAAATGCACTTTTAACATCCATTTGATATAATTTAAATTCATTGAAACATGCAAATGCTAATAACATTCTAATTACTCCATCCTAGCTACGGGAGCGTATGTTTCATCATAGTCTATGCCTTCTTCTTGAGTATAGCCTTGAGCAACAAGTCTAGCCTTGTCCTCACTATATTACCACTTTCATCAAGTTTATTTCTAAAAACCCATCTAGTACCTACAGTAGATTTTTACTAGGCCTTTCAACTAATGTCCATTTACTTCTCTCAAATTGATTTAATTCTTCTTGCATAGCCATAATCAATGTTCATTTTTAATGCTTCTTGATGTTCTTAGGCTCTATGCATGAATAAATGCAACATAATTACAGATTTCTAAGAGAATCGAGTAGTTACCCCTTTTGATGGATCACCTATAATTCACCATCTTTGACATAGTTGTACTCTCTTGGAAAAGATACTTCCCTTTCTTCAATGGTTGGATTCTCGAGGGGATCATGAGTTTCCTCATCTTTGTTTCTTCCTTTGATGATGATTCTCCAACTCATATCTAACGTCATTTGCTTGTACAATACCTACATCATTAACAGAGAATCCTTCCTCGGAAGGGATTATCATCGAATACAACATGTATAGACTCTTCTACAACTAGAGTTCTTTTATAAATACACGATAAGCTTTAGAGTTTAAGGAATAACCCAAAAATTCCTTCATCACTTTTAGCATCAATTACCAAGATTTTCTTTACCGTTGTTTAAAACAAAACATTTACATCCAAAAGGAAAATAGCTAATGTTAGGCTTTTTATTTTGAGAATTTCATATGGAGTTTTCTTTAAAATTGGCCTAATCATTACTCGATTAACATAACAAGCGGTATTTGTGGCTTCCGCCCAAAAATATTTTGGCAAATTATTTTCACAAAGCATGGTTCTAGCCATTTCTTCTAAGTTCGATTTTTCCTCTCAACAACTCCATTTTGTTGAGGGGTTCTAGGTGCTGAAAATTGTGGCTAATACCATTAGAATTACAAAACTCAATAAATCCAAGATTTTCAATTCAGTTCCATGATCACTTCTAACACTAGTGATAGAGTACCTTTTCATTTTGGATTATGAAAATGTGATGAATTTTCTAATGCTTCATCTTTAGTACTAAGAAGAACCCAAGTGTATCTAGAATAGTCATCTACCAAGACAAATGCATATTGTTTTCCTCCCAAGCTAGTAGTTCTAGTTGTCCCAAAAGATCTAAATGGATCAATGTAATACTCTACTAGTTGATACATCATTAATAGAAAAAGAAACTCGTTTTTGTTTTCCTTTAGCACAAGCATCATATTTTATCATATCAAATTTAAGCTTAGGCAACCCTCGAACTAAATCACCTTGAATTAGCCGTTGCAAAACACTCTACTAGCATGACCTAGTCTCCTATGCCATAACCAACTATCATGCTCATCCTTAGCAACTAGGCATAAATTAGTCATCAATAGAATCTAAATGCCCATGTAAATGTTTTCTATTCTATGACCAACAAGCATAATCCGATTAGATGCAATGTCAATGACTTACAACCATTATTTCAAATAAGACATTGAATCCTTTATCGCATAATGACTAATACTCAATAGATTATGCTTTAATCCATTCACATATAAACATTCTTAATTTGTATGGAAGAGGTATTACCTATTGTACCATACCTTCAATGTGACCTTTTGAATTGTCTCCAAAAGTCACTTCTCCTCCATTTTTGGCGTTAAGCTCAATGAACCGGTTTTGTCTCCGGTCATATGTCTGAGCATCCACTATCAAGGTACCATGAGTTGAATTTGTTTCCCGTGCCTTGTAGCAATGCTCCTTTCCCTACAAACAGATTAATTTTGATTTTTGGTACCCAAATTCTTTTGGGTCCATATTCATTAGTTTCCAAAATCCTAGTCCCTTTAGGTATTCATTTGTGTAGGATATTTTTATCTTAGTAGTATGAGTCTTTAGGAACCCACACACTTCTAATGATTTTTCCATTAGAGGTTCTTTGGGACCTCTATGATTGTAGTTCTAAAACTTTTTCTAACAAAGTGGATTTGAATTTTCACCTTTTTCAAAATGTTTTGTTCCAACTTATCAAAAGAAGTTTTAAGATCATCAATTTTCTTTTGATGATCATTGATCTTTGAAAGTAAATTTTGCAAATCTAAATTTTTCTTTTCAAACTCTTCTAGTTTGATTTGCAAATTTTTGATTTTACTTTCAAGATCGTTGTTGGTTTTGGATATGAGTTTGTTTTCATTTTTCAATTTTGAAACATCATTTTATATTTTAAAAACAATTTCTCATAATCCGAAGCCAACCCATTGTACTCCTCAAATAACTCATCATAAGATAAATCATCAAAATCGGATGATTAGAGGTTACCTTAGAATCTTCCCTGAATGCCATCAAGCACAAGTTTGCTACTTCTTGTTCCTCTTCATCGGAACCTTCTCATCGCTCCATGTAGCCACATGAGCCTTGCTTATTCTTTGATTGACCCTTTTTCTTCAATTGTGGGCAATCATATTTGACATGCCTCGGCTTTTGCATTCATAGCAAATGATTGGGTCCTTCTCTTTTGGTTCATTTTGAGGCCTTCGTTTCGTTTGAATTTCTTCCTTGGTAAGGTCTCATCATTTTTCTGAACCGTTTGGCAAACAATGCCATTTCCTCGTCATCATCATCATTAGAATCACTCTCATCTTTTGGATTTGAGAGCAACTCCAAGTTTTTCTTCTTCTCCTTCTCCTTTGGTGTATCTTCAACTTTATCAAGGTCCACCTCATCTTCAAGCATCATCTCATGAGTGAGAGTGAACCGATAAGTTTTCAAGAGTTAAGGATGATAGGTCCTTAGACTCGATGATTGTCGTCTTCTTTGATTGCCATGATTTTGGGAGGAGTAGACTAACTTCCTCACAAGCTTTTCATTTGAGATGATCTCTCCATATGATTTGAGACCATTGACAATCGTTGAAAATCTATCCGTCATAGCTTTGATGTCTTCATTTGGTTCATCCTGAAATTTCATAGCTATGCGTTAGAATACTAATTTTTGATTTCTTTCCTCATCTGTACCTTCATGTGACTTGAAGTTTGTCCCATATTTCTTTGGCGGTTGTACACGATAAACTCTTCCGTATTCATCTGGTCCAAGAGCACAAAAATAATATGGATGGCTTGGAGTTGAGCTGGAACATTATTGTCTCTCCTTCACTCCACAACCTTGGATGGTGAGAGGTTGATGTACTTCTTCTACGCATCCATGCTCCCATGTCACTTGCTTGAATGAAGTACATCATTCTATTCTTCCAATAGGCATAGTTAGCTCCATTGAAGAAAGGAGCTTGTTGACGGGCATCGAATCGAGACCGGAGTCGAAGTTTGAAGTGGAGGCCATTGATGACTTTGTAATCGATGTAACTCTTCCGGATCGACTCAGAGGCAATTAACCTTCAAATGAGTAGGCTCTGATGCCATGTTGAGTTAATCGAATGACGAAATGGCCAAGAGGGGGTGAATTGGCAATAAAAAATTTTGTGAAGCTTTGCAGAAAATTGAAAATAATTGCACAGCGATTTACAGTGGTTCGACTTTCTCAAACAAAGTCTACGTCCACTACCTTAGCTATCCACACTAAGGATTTTCCAACAAATTCACTAATTTGTTCTTTCTTTTGAGGCCAAAGAGATAACCTTACAATTCCCTCAAGAGTATACCCCACTCTTGAGAACACTCTTTTCTCAAAGAGAAGATTACAAATTTGCAAACTTATAAGAAACCTCACAAGGTAAGATGTTTGCACAATTCTAGAACAAAGAAAGAACACTCAAGATGAATACAATTGAGCACAAAAAGTGTTCTCGAAAGCAAAATGAATATTGAATGAAAATGGGCTTGAAATGCTCAAACTTGAGGTTTGATGCTTCTCTTTGATTCTCTCTGATTCTAGTTGCTTGATATTTCTTGTTGTTGATCAATGCTTCTAAGCTTGCTTAAATACACCTTGGATCACTTCTGAACGTTGGGGAATTAGAGAAGATATTATAGCCGTTTTTAGTGTGAAAACATTTAATAAACAGCTTGGAGCGTGGGGGGAATCGGTTCCCTCTCATAGGGAATCGGTTCCCTAAGTGTAAAATTCAAATATTTCGACCGTTGAACAGGGGAATCGGTACCCCCTTGGGGGAATCGGTTCCCTCCGAGCATTCTGGAAATCTCGGAGCCAAACCATTCAGGGGGAATCGGTTCCTCCTATGGGGGGAATCGGTTCCCTCTGAGTAATCTGGAATTTTGGCTTTGATTGGTTCGAAATACTTTGTAAAATATTTGAAATTGTTTTATGATTAAAACTTAATTTTACACTTAAGTAAGGATCAAAAATGATTTTGAAATTTGGAGTAATGTTTTGATATTCAAATAGTTATATCGAATATACTTAGAAAATCATTTGGAAAATCTTAAAATCCATTTAACTTAATTTGTTATATCGAAATATTAAAATGTTTCAACAGGATCTCTGTACGACTAAAAGGAAGCTTACTGGGGTCGAGAAAGTGGATTTAGGTGCGAACGTCTCAGCAGTTTTCCAACGACCGCTTCTACCGAAGTATAAAGACCAAGGTATGTTTTTAATACCTTGTAAAATTGGTGAGGTTAAAATGAAGCGAGCTATGTGCAATCTAGGTGCCTCTATCAATGTAATGCCTCTCTTCGTCTATAATTTAATTTCCACCAAGCCTTTGAAGGAGACGAGAGTTACACTTCAGCTAGCCGACAATCAATAATTTATCCTGAAGTACTCATAGAGAATGTTCTAGTAGGGTAGAAAATTTAATTTTCCCTGCTGATTTTTATGTGATTGATATGGAAAATGATCGTAGAAACATTGGTTCTGAAATCCTCCTCAATCGTCCCTTTCTGAGCACGGTAAATGCAAAAATTGATGTTCGAAGCGGTATTCTTACTATGGAGTTCGAAGGTGAGATCTTAAAATTTGATGTTTATAAAGAAATGAGATATCCGGATAACGTTCATAGAATTAATTTTTTTGGCATTTATGAACTTGTTGATGGTAAATCTAACTTGGTTGATGATTTATGCAAGGAATCAGATGATAAAAAAGAAGACATAAGGAGTTGAAAATATTTCAGCTCTTGATTAAAATTTGATTTTAACTCCTTTAAAAACTAAAGATTTACCTTCCTTTTTACAGGCACCAAAAATTAAATCGAAATCATCAAGGAGCCGTTTGAAGAAATAATTTTTTTGGTAAAAAAGATGTTTTGACGGCCATTATTCTGGACAAGATTTTAAAATTGGGAAATATCAAAAGAAATCTTTGTGAGAATTTTCAAATTTCTCATAAGGAATTTCTTAGTTGGAAAAAGTGAATGAATAGAATGTTTGTCACGAAACTGTAGTCGAACCAGGTCGTCAAGCTAACGACGATAAATAAAGCGCTTCATGGGAGCAACCCATGTTTTCAATTCCGTACATTTATTTTTACTTTTATTTCTATTTTATTTTTATTCGATCGAGCATGTTTTATTTAATTTCAATTTTTATTATGCAGGAACCAAAGATTTTTATTCAAACTTAAACGACGAAGAATTACAAAAATTTCAGCCGAATAGTGCTAATTTCGAAACCCAGGAGCAATGGTAAAAAAACGCAGAACAATGGAACAAGGAAAGACTCGTGCGCACCGTTTCATTAAACGGCGCACGTTAGCACAACCCTTTAAAGGTCAGTGCATGTTAGCAAAACCTTATGAAAAATTCTTTCCCCCTTTTGTTATCTTTCTGCCACCCACCATTCCCCAATTATCTCTTCTCTTTCAATTTTCTTTTACCATTGACCCACCATCCCTATCTCTATCACCTTTTAATTTTTTAACTCCCTTTTATCCACAAAAACCCCATTTATTTCCAAACCCCATTTATTTCCAATTCAGACATCCCACGGCAGAAACCAAACTTAAACTCACTAACTCGATAGCCATCCCCAAACAAACACAAAACCGTCATCCCTTCTTCTCCTCACCGCCACGACATCACCGAACCCCTACGTCTTTGCTAACGAGTTTCAACGCCACTCGCTCCTCTCTACTCCACGATGGTTCGCACGCAATATCGACATAAATCCGGGGATTCTCTATTCTTTCTCTGCACTTTATTTTTGTTTTGAGGCAAAACGCTTTAAGTGAGGGGGAGTAGAGTGTCGATTGAATTTCCCTTTGCTTATCTTTATGCATGAATCTAGTATGTGTTGGTTGAATTGGTCAAATTTCATTGATTGTCTTTGTCTTGTTGAAAATTTTGGAATGCTATGCTTGTTTGGGAACACATGATTGTTTATGTTAGGATATTCTTGATAGCGAATAGAATGAATTGTGATAATTGGTATTTTCTGTGTTATTCCATGACTTTGTTAGTTGAAATGTGATTAGCTCAATGCATGAAATAATTGGTGAGATTGAGCCTTTACGAGCATATCATTTTTGCTCTCATTTTGTTTGATTGAGTGTGTCAAATTTGGTATTGGTATTCTAGAACCTGCATGTTAAATACTGTCAAGATTACATGAACATGATGCTTTAAGATGATTTGGGTACCTTAGGATTAACCATTCTGTTTCCCCACTAAATAGCCTACCCATGCATTTTCCCCTTAGTTAACCACTTTTGAGCCTATTCCCGTTCTTTGTTTTCACCATATTCATAACTCGAACCTTTTTTATCCCTATTTTCTACCTTTTCAGGGAAAAATAAATTTCCATTATTACCATCGAAAAAAAATGTTGAAAAAAAAACAGCAGTTCGGAAAAAAAGGAAAAAAGAAGAACTGTTCGAAAAAAAGAGAAGAAAAAGAGAAGAAAAAATGGAAAACAAAACAACAAAGTGTGAAAAAGAAAAAATGCATTTCGAAAATAAATTTGTTGTTTGATATGTCATTTTTTTATCTTGTTGTGCTTAATATTTTGATGGAGTTGAGATTATCATTTTTTAGTTCCTTGCCTTGAATATTTAGCCTTATGTTTAGCCTTTTCCCCACCTTACCTAAGCCCCGTTACAACTAATAAAAGACCCTTTGATTTATGCATCTTGTTCTTATTAGTAGTGGAGATTGATTTGCTTGCAGGCTTATGGAATACCGTGTCAACTCTGACATTGAGCGTTTCTTTACCCCAAACATTGAGTGATTTGAGTGAATCCTGGTAAGGTATTGATTATGAGCATTGAAATAATGATGAATGGATAGTACAATTGCACTTGACTTGTTCCACTTGGTGATGTTCAATTGATTGATTTCTTGACTTGAATATTATTACGGTCTCTACCTTGCTTCCCTAAATGTGAAACTTGATAAATTTTGACTGATTTGGTAAATCATACTTGAGGACAAGCTGAGATAAGTGAGGGGGAATTTGATGAGTGTTTAAATCGTAATCTTTTCTCGTTATTTCTTTGATTTGTCGAATTATTGCTGCTGAATTGGTCGTGTTATACTTGTTTTTGTACAGGTCCTTGCTTCCAGAATTGTGACAAAACGGTGAATTCGCATTTTATATTATTCATCATGGCTGGAGACATGGGCACAACTCTGGCACGACGCGGTCTGACGTGGCAGTTCTAGAAGGTCCAGTCAGCGGCGGTTTCTAGAAGACTCATCCGCACGCCTTCTGGAAGATTGACGAGCAGAGTGCATTAGGAGACTAGTTAAGTTTGAATTTAAATTAAAAACAATTCTTTTGTATTATTTATTATTTTCTTGCTTATCTCTTAGGCTTGAGAGGCTATAAATACCACTTGGGTAAGCTAAACACATCACTCAAATTACATTATTCTTTTCTCTCTAGTTTATTAAAGTTTCTCTTTTTACTTTTCACGTTTTTCCTTTTTCTTTATTTTCAACTTGTTTTCAAAGTCTAAGTATGACTTTTGTCATCTTAGCTAAACTTTTCAAAAGCTGAGATCTGTCGTGATGATTCAATTCCAACGGGAGAATTGAAACGGTCCCTTAATATCTTCGGATATCTCTCTCAATCTCTGCACTTATTTTTCAAAATCAAAACAGTTTTCAAAATCAAAGATTGACTTTGGTCAAGAGGTTGTTGCGATTAAATGTGTGGGAGGAAGATTCGGCTATAGAAAGCAATTCGACTTCCGGGAACACACTTGGCGAGATAGTTTCGCCAAGAGGGAATTGAGATCGGAATTGACGGTTAGAAGCAACAATCCGAGTCAGACGCTACAAACTTAAACGGTAATTGATCTACGACAATTGATGTCGTTAGAATCAATTACGAAGTCAGAATCAAGATTGCCTGGGTGTTCGTATACAAGATAGAGTCACGGGGATAGCCCTTGTAGACAAAGTAACCGATGTGAATCCCGAAGAAATCTTAGTTGATGATCTAAAGGAAATTGAATCAAAGCGAAGCTTGAGGCGATTTTTACCATTTTATTCACAGGTCATCATCATATTTTTACTTTAATTGCTTTAATTATTACTCGTTTTTACTATTAAATCTCATATTTCAAACCCCCCCATTTTTCTATTTTTCGTCTGGTTAAAACCATTCAAACATAAATTTGTGATTTTCTAAATCCTGAGGATTCGACCTTTTTCTCTATGCTACATATTTCCTTATTTATTATTGAGAAAAAGGAATTATTTTGACACCGAAACGAAGTTGTCATTCTCAACTCTCCTACATCCTCTATCTCCTCTATAGAGTTCAACTGTTTGACTTCATTGACGTCTGGACTAAACTTCTCACCACATTTGTAGCACAACCCATGTGTTCTTCTATATTCCACCAATATGTATATTCTGATTAGTATTCTGAGGAACACCTTATGGTGATCAAGTTGTATTAAGAGATTTATAATGAGACTCTGTCATGTAGATGTCACTCTAGGTGAAACCTCAACTTTCAGTTTTCCACCTCCCAAGTCAACTCAACCAGTTTGCTAATCTAAGCAGCAGCCAAAGTTTTGGATTATGAGTTTTTACTTGTGCTGATTTCTTCCTTGAATCAACTCAAAAAACTGGAAACAAAATACCCTTCCTCAAAAAGGACTATACTGCAACATGTAAGACTTCAATTCTTCAAACTTCTCATGATAATCTACAGACTGTCTTGGTCAGTTTATTAAATTCCTCCACAATATCATATAATTCTGATCACAGAATCTATGACATATATGCTATAAACTCATGTCAATCACCCTATGCTTCTGAGCTAATAACCATCAAACCAAGTTTTAGCCTTCCAGTTAAATACATTATAGCTAATTCCACTTTGATATTTAGGTACTTAAAGATGGAAAAGTACTTTTGGCATTTCCTTACCCACCCTCGGATTTGTCCCATCAAACATTTGAATTTCAATTTTAGGCCTAAAAACATAGTTTGACTGAACATCTCCACCAATAGACTCCCGTAAGTCCACTGTTTTCCTTCCATTTCAACTTTTTCACATCTATAGTATCCTTAAGTGGATTTTCTTCATTTTGAGGATTGACAGCAGGTTTAGATGATAATATTCCAGTTCATCTTGCTTATAATATATTTCTCATGCTCATTAAGAACTGTTATTAGCATGGATGCTTACTTTCCTTCTGGTTTGATTCATAGCTGCTTGCAATCGACCTTTATCTGACAAAGGTGAATCATTTTCCTCAGCTGCCTGGTCACCATCTGCAAGATCCTCTACAAATATCCTCTATTCTCAATCATTCCATTTCCAGTAATGTATCCTTTTTCCAGCTCACTTTGACCAGCCCACTAGATGGTAAGTCTTCTTAGCTTCACTGATTGTTTGGTGCCTCTGTGGTTCCAGTCTTCTGGATTTTCTTTGTTTTCCCAACTTGAAAATTTTGGGATTATAATCTAGCTCTGATTATCAATTGTTAGGTCTACACCTGAAATGGTGAGAAAAGGTTGAAGAAGTAGAGAAGAAATGTGGGTTTACAGAAAGAAGTCTCGATTTTTCATAATCTCGTTTTTTCCATTACATTCTATATATTACTCAGCTTATCCAATTATTTATTGACAGATGATATATTCTTCTAACAATATAACCGTTCCTGTCCAGCATTTATGGCCCTCATCCTATTGTTGACTTCTTCAGCCCAGTTGCCATCCTCAGCCCAGTTACCATTATCCCTCCTCATCTGCCCACGCTATCATCAGGTAAGCATCAGGTAATTCGAATCCCTAATTCCTTTTTCAATTCCCCTATTTTCTCATCATCAATCTCTAATTTCTCTTTCCCATTTCTAATTTTTCGTCCAAGGCCATGACAGTTCTCATAAGTTCTTTAAAAACATGATATTATCGGTAAAAGAAGGTGAGTCATTTTTGACCCTTTCTGAATCGTAACAGATTCGGTTGATCCTCTGATACTGTTCAGCTTGAAGGATGGGCGAAAGATCTTGATACAAAATAAAAAGAAGAAAAGAAGATAGTGGGTCTCCATGTCGTAGACCCTTGCTCGATTGGGTCTCATGTGTTCGGGAACCATTGATTAATTTAATCATTTTTTTTAAATGAAAGATCTCTACCGAAGAAATTCTCTAGAACTTGCTCCAGTTTTGCCGCGAGAGTCTTTCACTGGTCACACGTAGCCGTTATACTTTTACTCCATGCAAGGTTTATGGTTGCCGAATGATTTATTGGAGAAGTTAGGTGTTTCGGTGCCTGTTAGTAAAATAGGAATGTTAGTGCTCCTGTGAGTTGGGTGAGATAGGAATATTATTTTCTCTATGAATAGGATAAATCTCGAGGGTCGGATAGTTATTCGACAAAGTTCTTTCAAGCTGCTAGGGGTATCGTGGGAAAGGATGTTGCGAGTTGTTCAATATTTTTTAGTCTTAAATATAAAATTAGTTTCCAAATTATATCGCTTTTCACAAATAAGTCACTAACGTATTTTTTGACTCATTTTGATATCTAACGTTATAAACGTTATTATTTTAGGTACCCAAGTTGTCAACGTGTTATTTCTTCCATTAAGTGACATGTGTCATAGTCTGGTATTTTGAAATTTATTTTTTAAAAAGTATTAAAACTATTATATATATATAAATGATTTCTCTTAAATTATAAAAAGTCTCAAAATCCCTAAAATCCCAAATCATAATTAACCACGGTTGTCGTCTTTTTCGGCCACAACCACCGTCGTCGATGTATTGGCCGTCAGAATCGCGTTGAATCACGATTTTCATCATAGAGTTTGCAGGGTATAAAACCTTAGTTCACCGTGATCGATCCCGAATTCATAGGGTTTCGGTCACCAGGGAAGGTGAGGTCAGGTCAGGTGAAGCTTCATCGACAATAAAGTGCGACGACTGGAGTGGATTTAGGGGTGAAATGAACATTTTCAAAGTTTTGGGGTTATTTCAAATTTTTATTTTTTAAAAATATATCATTTTAATTTTTTTATTTTAAATAATTTTTTTAAAAAATTACCAGATTGTGACACGTTTCACTTAATAGGTGCAATTAACCGTTGACGGTTTCAAGTATCTAAAATGATAACGTTTGTAACTTTAGACACTGAAATAAGTCAAAAAATACTTTAAGCACCTATTGTGAAAAAAATATAGTTTTGACACTTAAAAGGCTACATGTCGGGTTCAATTCGACAATGATCACTTTGGTTCCTAAGATTTCAAAACCCTATTTGCTTCGGACTTTAAGCCTATTTCATGTTGTACTATTTATAAATGCATCACAAAAATTATTGCTAACCGGCTGAAGTCAGTTTACCTGACATTATTTGTGCTAATCAGAGTGCATTTCTAGAAGGTAAAAAATTGGTGGATAATGTGTTACTTGCACAGAAAATTATTAGGGGATACGGTCGGAAGAATATATCACCACATTGTCTTTGAAGATTGATGTTATGAAGGCTTTTGATTCCCTTGATTGGAGATTTTAACTGCAAATTCTTGAGCTGACAAACTTCCTAGTTGTTTTTAGGTACTGAATAAAGGCGTGTGATTGTTATTTAAAATTTCTATAGCATGAATGAGGGGTTGGTAGGTATTGTTGGAGAAAAGGGTTGAGATAGGGGATCTCATTTAGCCTTATTTGTTTATTTAGGGATGAACATTTTCTCATGCTTGTTAAAATAGGCCAGTAAGTGTGGGGGTTTGCTTGTACCCTAAGTGCAAGAAGGCGATGCTACTCATCTTTGCTTTGTAGACGTTTTCGTAAAAGGTAAGGGTGACTCAGCGAAAAGGATTTGTGTAGTTTAAGTAAAAGTTAAGGGTGATTAGGTGAAAGGATTTGTGCAGTTTTAAGGCTGTTCAAGAGATTTCGTGGCTTCAAATAAACCCATCTGAGACTGAAATTTCAGTGTTGGTGTTTCTGCTAATGACTTAGATGATATGATCAAGAGCACGAGAATCAAGCTCGGTGGTTTGTCGGTTAAATACTTGGGATTTCATTTAACTTTCAAGATGATTAAAAGCTCGGATTGTAAGGCCTTGTTGATAGGATTAGAAGAGAGAGCTTCTTCTCTCGTTTTTGAGAGAAGAAGAAGAAGATAGGAATGAGCTGCTGGCCCTTCGGGCAGCTATGAATGGGCTTAAATAGCCCTCCCCAAACGACGCCGTTTAGGGAGGGATCTGTCCGTAATTAACAAAAGTTTAATCTCGTCCGCCATCCCTTAATTTGTAATCTTTACCTTTTAGTCACTGAATCAAATTTTTGATCCTTTAATTTGGTCTCTACATCTTATTTATTATATTTAGCCATTAAACCGTATTATAAATATATTTAAGTAAATATCATATTTAGTCCTTTATTTTGATAATATTTTAATCCCGAGTATATTTTAATTTATTTAATATGATATTCGAATTTATATAGTTTTAAATTAGTCACTAAATTAATAAAATAAGAAAATAACATGTTTAAACCCTATAATTTTGATTAATTATGAATTAGGTTTTTAATTTTAATTTTACTATAATTTAGTCACTAATTTTAAATGTTTCATTTATTTTACTGCTTTTAAATATATCGTTCTAATTGTATTTTTATTGTTTTAATTGTTTATATATTTAATATTTTTACTATTATTATATAGTCATAAATATATATGATAAATAATAATTTATATTTTTTAAAATAAATTATTTTAATATTTTTTCAATATCGAAGAAAGGACAGTCTTAATACAACTGGATGTCCTATTCTGATATTTTAAATATTAAAAAGTAAACATATTATTTAAATTAATATTTATCAATATCAAAGAAAAGAGCTGTCTTAAGGCACCTAGAAGTTCTTTTCGGATATTTTTAAATAAATATAATTTTGAAATAATAGGATTATAAATTAAATATATTTTTGAATTTTTAAATTTTAAATAGAGACAATTTATAATTAAAAAGTACCAATTTTTGGGCGTTGTAGGGGTGCTAATCCTTCCCTAAACGTAACCGACCACGAATCCCTTTTTATTATTAAAAAGAACGAATTTTTGGTTATAAACGCAGATCAGTTTAATTTTTTTTAATTGATGTTCTTAAAACTCTTTAAAAGATATTTTTTTAGGTATTCGACCTACCTGACCCAAAAGCCGATGGCGACTCCCAATATTTTCAAACATTTATTCACATCACTTTCCCGCCAAATTAATATTTCGTGCCCGGACGAAAGCCGGTTACGACAGAGTTCATTCAAGTCGACTATTTATCAGCTTTGACCGAATCGATATCGAGTAGCTCACTATCTCGTCTCCTTTACAGCTCTATTTGCAACAAATTATCATTCGCTGCTTAGACTTCTTTGGTTTATTTTAATTGGCAAGAAAAAAAAATTGGAAGAATCCATGAGAGACGACTAAGAAGAGAAGTCATTCTTCAGTTGATTAATGGTATTGCGCAAGATAGATTGCGAGGATATTAAGGTTGTTATACTGCTCATGTAACTGCTTAGGGGCTATTGTTTAAAATCTTTGTTTTGTTTAGGGGCTGGAATATTGTTTAAAATCTTTGTTTTGTTTAGGGACTGCAATCTGGTTTAAAATTTTGTTTTATTTTAGGGCTGGAAGAATTGGTTTTGGACGTATTGTTTTGTCAGTTTTTTTAATAAATGAAAGATTTATTTATTCACAAAGAGTATCTTAAATTTTAAGGATAAATGGTACCAATGGTCCTAATGTTTGAATAAATTTTTATTTTCTCCATTAAATTTTAAAAGTAACAAATTGATTATTATCGTTATTAATTTATAACAAAATGATCATCCACCGTCATCACCATTAAATTGATGATGCGAAGTTAACAAAAAAATTTAATATTTAGTTTTACTCTTAAACTACTACTAAAACACCAAAAAGTCATTGAACAATGATTTTATATCTAATTGACTTATATTACAAAAAAGTGCCTAAATATATCACCTTTTTTATTTAAGTACCTAAAGTATTTTTAGGTCAAATATGTATATAAAATTATCATTTGGCAAAAATAGGTATCTAAAGTATTTTTTGGTTTTCATCTTAGTACCTAAAATATTCTTTAATTAATGCCATGTGTCAACTTTTTAGAATTCATATGGAAAAGATAGAATCTTTAGGTACCTATTTTGACAAACAGTAAGGTACTTATTTTGACAAAAAAGATAAATTTAGGTATATTTTAACCAAAAAATACTTTAAATACTTCAATGAAAATATAATATACTTTAGATATTATCATGTAAACCTATTTAATTTTCCTGAATAACTTTCTAACTTTCACTATTCAAACTCCCTAACAACAACACTACTTTGTAACTCCTACGTTCTTCTCTCACCACTACTTCATCATCGTAAATAGACACTCTGTTGAAAATATTTTGATATTTCGATATAACAAATTAAGTTAAATGATTTTAAGATTTTCCAAAAAGATTTCTAAGTATATTCGATATAATTATTCGAATATCAAATATTACTCCAAATCTTTCAAATGTCATTTTTAATCCTTACTTAAGTGTAAAATTAAGTTTAATCTTAAAATAATTTCAAAACGATTTTACAAAATATTTCGAACCATCTCAAAGTCAAAAACTCCAAATTCCTCAGAGGGAACCGATTCCCCCTGAATGTTTGGCTCCGAGAATTCCAGTACGCTCGGAGGGAACCGATTCCCCCCAGAGGGTACCGATTCCCCCCACTGTTCAACGGTTGAAATATTTGAATTTTACACTTAGGGAACCGATTCCCCATCAGGGGTACCGATTCCCCGCACGCTCCAAGCAGAAATATTAATTGTTTTCACACTTAAACGGCTCCAAAAACTTCATTAATGATCCCCAACGTTCAGAAGTGATTTAAGGTGTATTTAAGCAAGCTTAGAAGCAATTGATCAACAACAAGAAACATCAAGCACTAGAATCAATAGAGAATCAAAGAGAAAGCATCAAACCTCAAGTTTGAGCATTTCAAGCCTATTTTTCATTCAATATTCATTTGGCTTTCAAGAACACTTATTGTGCTCAATTGTATTCATTTTTGAGTGTTCTTTTCTTTGTTCTAGAATTGTGTAAACAATCTACCTTGTGATTTCCTTGTAAGTTTGCAAATTTGTATTGTTCTCTTTGAGAGAGAATGTTCTCAAGAATTTAGGGTATAATTCTTGAGGGTTTGTAAGGTTACTCTTTGTCCTCAAAAGAAAGACAAATTAGTGAATTTGTGGAAAATCCTTAGTGTGGATAGCTAAGGTAGTGACGTAGACTTTGGTTGAGAAAGTCGAACCATAAATCGCTGTGCAATTTCTTTCAATTTTCTGCAAAAGCTTCCACCAAATTTTTATTACCAATTCACCCCCCTCTTGGCCGATTCCGTCAATCGATTAACTCAATAATTGGTATCAGACCCTAACTCATTTGAAGGTTTAATCACCTCTTGAGTCGATTCGGAAGAGTTACATCGATAATCAAAGTCATCAATGGCCTCTACTTCAAACTTTGACTCCGGTCTCGATTCGATGCCCGTCAACAAGCCTCCTTTCTTCAATGGGCTAATTATGCCTATTGGAAAAATAGGATGATGTACTTCATTCAAGCAAGTGACATGGGAGCATGGAATGTCGTAGAAGAAAGATACTTCAAGCCTCTCACTCATCCAAGATTATGGAGTGAAGGAGAGACAAAAATGTTCCAGCTCAACTCCAAAGCCATCCATATCATATTTTGTGCTCTTGGACCAGATGAATACGAAAGAGTTTCATCTTGTACAACCGCGAAAGAAATATGGGACAAACTTCAAGTACTCATGAAGGTACCGATGAGGTAAAGAAATCTAAAATAGTATTCTAACGCATAGCTATGAAAATTTCAGGATGAAACCAATGAAGATATCAAAGCTATGACGGATAGATTCTCAACGATTGTCAATGGTCTCAAATCATATGGAGTGATCATTTCAAATGAAAAGCTTCCTTAGTCTACTCCCTCCCAAAATCGTGGCAATTAAAGAAGACGACAATCATCGAGTCTAAGGATCTAATGTACTTAACTCTTGAAGAGCTAATCAGTTCACTCCTCACTCATGAAATGATGCTTGAAGATAAGGTGGACCTTTATAAGATTGAAGAGACACCAAAGGAGAAGAAGAAAAAGAAAAACATTGGATTTGCTCTTAAATCCAAAAAAAATGAGAGTGATTGGATGAAGATGACGATGACGAGGAAATGGCATTGTTTGCCAAACGGTTCAGAAAAATGATGAGACCTTACCGAGGAAGAAAATTCAAACGAAATGAAGGCCTCAAATTGAACCAAAAAGAAGACCCGATCATTTGCTATGAATGCAAAAAGCCGGGGCATGTCAAATATGATTGCCCACAATTGAAGAGAAAGGGTCAATCAAAGAATAAGCACAAGGCTCATGTGGCTATATTGAACGATGAAGAAGGTTCCGATAGAGAGGAACAAGAAGTAGCAAACTTGTGCTTGATGGCATTCAGGGAAGATTCTAAGGTAACCTCTAACTCATATGATTTTGATGATATCCTATGATGAGCTATTCGAGGAATATAATGGGTTGGCTTCAGATTATGAGAAATTGTTTTTAAAATATAAAAATGATGTTTCAAAATTGAAAAATGAAAATAAACTCATATCAAAACCAACAACGATCTTGAAAGTAAAATCAAAGATTTGCAAATCAAACTAGAAGAGTTTGAAAAGAAAAATTTAGATTTGCAAAATTTACTTTCAGAGGTCAATGATGATCATCAAAAGAAAATTGATGATCTTAAAGCTTCTTTTGATAAAGTTGGAACAAAACATTTTGAAAATGGAGAAAATTTAAAATCCAACTTTGTTAGAAAAAGTTTTAAAAACTACAATCATAGAGGTCCCCAAAGAACCTCTAATAGAAAAATCGTTAGAAGTACATGGGTTCCTAAAGAGCTCATTACTACTAAAGATAAGGATATCATACACAAATGGATACCTCAGGGACTAGGATTTTGGAAACTAATGAATATGGACCCAAAAGAATTTGGGTACCAAAATTTAGAAATTAATCTATGTTTGTAGGAAAAGGAGAATTGCTACAAGGCACGGGAAACAATCCAAATTCATGGTACCTTGATAGTGGATGCTCAAGACACATGACCGGAGACAAAAACCGGTTCATTGAGATTAACGCCAAAAATGGAGGATAAGTGACTTTTGGTGATGATTCAAAAGGTCACATTGAAGGTATTGGTACTATTGGTAATACCTCTTCCATACAAATTAAGAATGTTTTATTTGTGAATGGATTAAAGCATAATCTATTGAGTATTAGTCAATTTTTTGATAAGGGATTCAATGTCATATTTGATATTAATGGTTGTAAAGTCATTGACATTGCATCTAATCAGATTATGCTTGTTGGTCATACAATAGGAAACATATACATGGTGCATTTAGATTCTATTGATATGACTAATTTGTGCTTAGTTGCTAAGGATGAACATGATAGTTGGTTATGGTATAGGAGACTAAGACATGCTAGTATGAGTGTTTTGCAACGCCTAATTCAAGGTGATTTAGTTCGAGGATTGCCTAAGCTTAAATTTGTTAATGATAAAATCTGTGATGTTTGTGCTAAAGGAAAACAAAAGCGAGTTTATTTTAAATCCATTAATGACGTATCAACTAGTAGAGTATTACAATTGATCCATATAGATCTTTTTGGGCCAATTAGGTCTACTAGCTTGGGTGGAAAACAATATGCATTTGTCTTGGTAGATGACTATTCTAGATATACTTGGGTTCTTCTTAAGTACTAAAGATGAAGCATTAGAAAATTCATCACATTTTCAATAGTAATCGAAAATGATAAAGGTTACTCTATAACTAGTGTTAGGAGTGATCATGGCACTAAATTTGAAAATCTTGGATTTACTGAGTTTTGTAATTCTAATGGTATTAGTTACAATTTTTCAGCACCTAGAACCCCTCAACAAAATGGAGTTGTTGAGAGGAAAAATTGAACATTAGAAAATGGCTAGAACCATGCTTTGTGAAATAATTTGCCAAAATATTTTTGGGACGGAAGCCACAAATACCGCTTGTTATGTTGTAAATCGAGTAAAGATTATGCCTATTTTAAATAAAACTCCATATGAAATTTTCAAAAATAAAAAGCCTAACATTAGCTATTTCATCCTTTTGGATGTAAATGCTTTGTTTTAAACAACAGCAAAGAAAACCTTGGCAAATTTGATGCTAAAAGTGATGAAGGAATTTTTCTGGGTTATTCCTTAAATTCTAAAGCTTATCGAGTATTTAATAAAAGAACTTTAGTTGTAGAAGAGTATATACATGTTTTTTTCGATGATAATCCCCTTCCAAGGAAGGATTATTGTGTGAATGATGATGTAGGTATTATAAATACAAATGAAGTTAGACATGACATTGAAGAACCATCATCAAAGAAAGAAACAAAAAAATGAGGTAACTCATGATCCTCTTGAGAATCCAACCATTGAAGAAAGGGAAGTATCTTATCCAAGAGAGTACAACTATGTCAAGGATGGTGAGATTATAGGTGATCCATCCAAAGGGGTAACAACTTGATCTTCTCTTAGAAATATTTGTAATTATGTTGCATTTATTTCATGCATAGAGCCTAAGAATATTAAAGAAGCATTAAAAGATGAACATTGGATTATGGCTATGCAAGAAGAATTAAATCAATTTGAGAGAAGTAAAGTATGGACATTAGTTGAAAGGCCTAGCAATAAATCTACTGTAGGTACCAGATGGGTATTTAGGAATAAGCTTGATGAGAGTGGTAATATAGTGAGAAACAAGGCCAGACTTGTTGCTCAAGGGTATACTCAAGAAGAGGTCATAGACTATGATGAAACATACGCTCTCGTAGCTAGGATAAAAGCAATTAGAATGTTATTAGCATTTGCATGTTTTCATGAATTTAAATTATATCAAATGGATGTTAAAAGTGCATTTTTAAATGGTTTTATAAAAGAAGAAGTGTATGTGGAACAACCTCCAAGTTTTGAAGATTCAAAATTTCCGGATCATGTTCTTAAATTGACAAAAGCACTTTATGGTTTAAAACAAGCTCCAAGAGCTTGGTATGAAAGATTGTCAAACTTTTTAATTGAAAAAGGTTTTTCAAAAGGGAAGGTTGACACTACATTGTTTTTAAAGCATAAAGGTAAAGATTTATTAGTAGTTCAACTTTATGTTGATGATATAATATTCGGTTCTACTAATGATGTTCTTTGCCAAGAATTTTCTAAGCTAATGCAAAGTGAGTTTGAGATGAGCATGATGGGGGAGCTCTCATTTTTCTTGGGACTCCAAATCAAGCAAAGAAAAGATGGCATCTTCATCAATCAAGCTAAGTACGTCAAAGATATGCTCAAGAAGTTTGGACTGGAAAATGGGAAACCTCATGACACGCCAATGAGCTCTTCTACAAAGCTTGACTTGGATGAAGGAGGTAAATGTGTAGATGTTAAATTATATAGGTCAATGATTGGATCTCTACTTTATCTAACTGTAAGTACACCTGACATTATGTTTAGTGTTTGCTTATGTGCTAGATTTCAATCATGTTCTAAGGAATCACATTTACTAGCTGTTAAGAGAATCTTTAGATACCTTAAGGACACTCCTAGTTTAGGACTTTGGTATCCTAGAGACTCTAGCTTTAGCTTGCATGCCTTTTCTGATGCGGATTATGGAGGGTGCAAATTAGATAGGAAAAGTACCTCCGGTACTTTCCAATTCCTTGGAAATATGTTGATTTCTTGGTTTTCAAAGAAACAAAATTGTGTTGCATTATCTACCACTGAAGCCGAATACATTTCAGCTGGTAGTTGTTGTGCACAAGTTTTATGGATGAAGCAACAACTTTTTGATTATGGAATTGAAGTAGGTACCATTCCTATCAAGTGTGACAATACTAGTGCTATTTGTCTCACTAAAAATCCCATCCAACACTTTAGAACTAAGCACATTGAAATAAGACATCACTTCATTAGAGACCATGTCACTAAGGAAGATGTAGTTCTAGAATTTGTTGATACTTTGCACCAATTAGCGGATATCTTTACAAAACCTTTAGACAATGAAATATTTTGGACACTTAGGAGAGAATTAGGTTTGACAAACCTATCTTCACTTAGTGTTTAAAATAATTTTAGCACTTTTAAGACTAAATGAAAAATTCTTAGAATAGTAATTTTTGATTACATTCATTGCTATTAGTTAGGGGGAGTTTATGATTCTTGATGAAAATTAACTTTATGTTCAAATATAGTTTAAAGATTAATTTGATTATTTGAACGTAATTAATTTTCAATATATGAGTTCCCAATACCACTAGAGAAAATTAATTTAGCATTTTGATTGTTTAAAATCGAATTTTAGCATTTTGATGTAGAGGGAATCGATACCCCCATGAGGGAACCGATTCCCCCTGGGGTTCTGGTTGTATCGGGTAGAACCTCATTTTTTTTGCTCAAACCCTCTTCTCTCATTACCGCTATTTCTCCTCTGTACTCTCTCCATATCTCCATTTTGCCTCAAAATAACGTTTTTAATCGGAATTCTCTTCAAATATCATCTTCTAAACCTGCTAGCATCATTAAAATCGTGCAAACAACATCAAAATCCACTCAATCTCATCTTTTAAGGTAAATTTTTCTAAACTCTCTATGTCATTGATTTTGAACATAGGATTAGTTTTAATTAGTTCTAGATAGAAATAGTGATCGGGCATTGATTGTTTAGTGATTAGAAACTAGATATTACAACTAATTTCATCAAAAACACAAGAATTTTTCAAAAAATTTTGAAATTTTCGAAATAAAAAAAATTTGTTTTTCAAATTATTGTGTTTTAATTGAATTATGTTGTTGTTATGAAAACTATACATATATTTTCTTTCAAAACCTTATTTTTCACTAGTTTTCAAAAACTTTGCCCATTAGGATTGGTTTAGAGAACCTTGAAATATTGAGGACTCAATTGAGTTTTGGGATTGATTGAATTGCATACATGTGTTTTCTAAATTGCAGGTTATCCATTATATTCCGATTTCCTAAACCATGTCCAACCCTAAACGTTCTAGGTCATCATCTAGTCGCTCACACCGTCAACCAAATCCACCTCCAAATTCTCCTCCTATTCCTGAAATTCAAATTCCTAATCCTAATCCAGTTGATCCCAATATAACTATCCAAAATTCATGCTTCAATCATCCTGGTCCTAGAAATCATCGTTTTTGGTATTATCAATATTTCGAGTCTTACAAAATTAGAGAAGAACGTATCCCTTCTCGTCTATGTTAGATATTAATTTTAAACATCTTCCTCTTTTACAAGAGTGGAAATTTGATAAACTTTGTGACCTTGAACCTATAGTTTACCATCAACTTGTTCGCATCTTTTATTCTAATGCCGTTTGTGTCAAAAACCGAGCTCAAACTGAGACCATAGAAGTTCGTTCCTACCTCCTAGGATAATTCTTACATATTAACTCGGCTTACATAGCCAAGGCATTAGGATTAGATAACGATGGTATTTCAAATGAAAAACAAATTTTAGGTTCTCGTTATAAAAGAAGGGATAGTGCGAGTGTCTTATGCCTTCATGAACGTTTTCTTCATCTAATGATTTCTTGGTGGTTTCAACCATCCGGAGGTCGTTATTATACTCTTAGAGCCTTGGATCTTTGGTGGTTACATTGTTTCAAAAACAGTATTAAAATAAACCTACCTCAGATCATTTTTGCTGAAATTGTTGAAACCGTAAATCTTGTTCCTAATAAGAAACTCTGTTCATCTCTAGTTTACGGTTGCATTTTGAGTAATATTTTTACTAAAGCCGAGCTTAGAGTTGGTCTAGATGCCTCCTTTCCTCTAAAGAAACAAATTAATATTCTTTCCTTAACGAGAGCGGGATGGATAAAGGATAAGGAAACCAGTGAATGGGTTCGATCTTCTGAAAATACTCCAGGAGCTAGTTCTTCACGAGCTCAACCAGAAGCTGACGACGATCCTGAGCTTGAACAATTAATGCGAGACATCAATGAAGCTGAAGATGAGCCTGAACAGCCCGAGGAGCAAGCACAACAAACGCATCAAATGCCTCCATATTTTCAATCTTTTATGGAGACATTCGATTTCCGATATGCTACATGGATTCACGCTTTACTTCTATAGAGTCTCATTTATCCACAATGGGAGCTCAACAATTAGAAATTCTCCGAAAGATGCGCACAAACAACGCTTTGATGTATGAACGTATTGATGCACTCTCACATGAGATGGCCGCTATGCGAGCTTATTTTCCTCCTCCAGATCCGGATGTTTGATTATGTGTTTAGCTTTAGAACTTTGAACTAAAAGATTATTGTTTCAACATTTTGAATATTTTGGAATGTTTGATTTTGTGGATTGTTAGACTTTGGATTTGTTTGGTTGTTTGAACTTATATATTTGGTGTGGTTAAATTTATTCATTATTGCATCATTTACATCATGTTAGATATATGACCAATTTTGCCATATCACATTAATTATGAATATTGATTATGAAACTAATGGATAAGGTTTCTCTTGATTGTGATCTTAGCAGCTTAAACTATATATAATCAAATTGGCTAAATGATTTGAAAACCTTGTTTAAATTCTTTTAAAATGTCTTTTTGATTTA
This sequence comes from Hibiscus syriacus, assembly GCF_006381635.1. Classification (NCBI taxonomy): domain Eukaryota; kingdom Viridiplantae; phylum Streptophyta; class Magnoliopsida; order Malvales; family Malvaceae; genus Hibiscus; species Hibiscus syriacus. The sequence goes on along the minus strand of NW_024062845.1, from coordinate 1,278,732 downwards.
ACAAAAAAGGGGAGAAGTGTTAAATGTTTTAAATGGGAGAAGTGTTAAAGTAAGGGGGAGTAATTTTTCAAAAGCGTCGTTTTTGATTTCAAAATCTTAAAATTACTAAAATGTTTTGTTATATCAAAAAGGGAGAGATTGTTGAAAACATTTTGATATTTCTATATAACAAATTAAGTTAAATGAATATTAATATTTTCCAAAAAGATTTTCTAAGTATATTCGATATAATTATTCGAATATCAAAATATTACTCCAAATCTTTCAAATGTCATTTTAATCCTTACTCAAGTGTAAAATTAAGTTTTAATCTTAAAATAATTTCAAAACGATTTTACAAAATATTTCGAACCATCTCAAAGTCAAAATTTCCAGATTGCTCAGAGGGAACCGATTCTCCCCTGAATGGTTTGGCTCCGAGAATTCCAGTATGCTAGGAGGGAACCAATTTCCCCCACTGTTCAACGGTCGAAATATTTGAATTTTACACTTAGGGAACTGATTCCCCATCAGGGGTACTGATTCCCCCCACGCTCCAAGCAAAAATATTAATTGTTTTCACACTTAAACGGCTCCAAAACTTCATTAATGATCCTCAACATTCAGAAGTGATTCAAGGTGTATTTAAGTAAGCTTAGAAGCAATTGATCAACAACAAGAAACATCAAGCAACTAGAATCAAGAGAGAATCAAAGAGAAAGCATCAAACCTCAAGTTTGAGCATTTCAAGCCTATTTTTCATTCAATATTCATTTTTCTTTCAAGAACATTTATTGTGCTTAATTGTATTCATTTTTTAGTGTTCTTTTCTTTGTTCTAGAATTGTGCAAACAATCTACCTTGTGAGGATTTCCTTGTAAGTTTACAAATTTGTATTGTTCTCTTTGGGAGAGAGTGTTCTCAAGAATTTGGGGTATAATTCTTGAGGGTTTGTAAGGTTACTCTTTGTCCTCAAAAGAAAGACAAATTAGTGAATTTGTGGAAAATTCTTAGTGTGGATAGCTAAGGTAGTGGACGTAGACTTTGGTTGAGAAAGTCGAACCACTCTAAATCGCTGTACAATTTCTTTCAATTTTCTGCAAAAGCTTCCACCAAAATTTTTATTGCCAATTCACCCCCTCTTGGCCGATTCTGTCAATCGATTAACTCAACACACTCCATTAAAGTCCATCTTACATCTACAAGCTTTTCCTTCGGTGTTTCCTTGCCTAAACAGTATTGAAAGACCCCACTTTTTTCCTATGTTGTCCTGATACGGATACAAGGACGAGGATGGAAAACGAAAATTTCTAAAACTACAGGATATGAGGACGGAAAGAGTACGACATATAAATTTTTTTAATATTATAAATATATGTAAAAAATCATAAATAAAGTCAATACTTCATAAAAAATTAGAAAATGAATTCCATAAGTAAATTACAATATTAAAGTATCAAATCTCAAGACTCAAACAATGAATTAAGTCTAAAATAATATTAAATAACAAAAATCAAACATTGTTAACATCTTCTGAGATCAACTCGCTCTCCATAAATAAACCATAAACAAATCTCAAGACTCAAACCATAATATTAAATCTAGAACAATAAAATCAATAAACAAACCAGAATATTAAAATGTCAACTCAAGATTCAAACCACAATATTAACTCTAAAATAATAAAATCCATAAAAACAATAATACTAAGTCTAAAACAATAAAATCCATAAACAAACCATAATATTAAATTGTCAAATCTCAAGACTCAAACCATAATATTAAGTCTAGAACAATATTAAACAACACAAATCAAATATTGTTAACATCTTTCGAGATTAACTCACTCTCTAAATCTGGCGCATCAAACAAGAGTTCAACTAGCTCTAAATATCTGACTTCTCCCAATAAATCAAAAGCATCTCCACTAACATCCCACATCTTGGTTTTCTCATCCTCGCATTAACTAGAAATCCTTGATAAAAGACAAAGATTGTAGTGGATGTAAACAAAATCTTTGACGCGACTTGGATTTAATTTATTCCTCCTAAATGGGTGGATAAAGGAATAAGTACTCCAGTTTCGTTCACAACAAGCAGATGAAGTAGGTTGTCCAAACACTTTGAAAGCTAAAGATTGGAGCATTGGAGTTTCAAAACCAAAGTTATCCCACCAACTTTTTAGATCCGAAGAATACCTCTTTGTAAGAAAAATCAAATCTTCAAAAGGACCATTCTCAAGTGAGAAACAAATATATTCATCCAACTTTGTGATCATAATCATCACAATTTGGAAATAACTTACAAAAGCACTTCATTCTTTCTCAAGATATTTCACCATGTCTATGAGGAAAAACTCTACTAGGATCCTCGGTTAGCCAACCATTACTATAAAACCTTTAACATATTAAAAAGAAAATTACACATATATCAAAGAAACTGGAGTTGAGAATATAAAATTCAAAACTAACAAAGCTATGTACCTTGGATTTAGTGAATGGGTTAGACAATGAAAATGAGTATAACTCTTTGTCTAATAAGCTATAAGAATCTCATAAACAACATGGAAAAAAGGATTAAAGTCTGAAAGAGAACATTTTTCATTTTTGTAAATTTCACACTCTACTTTCTTAATCTTGAAATCCCACATCTCATATACCAAATGAAGACATGGTTTATCATTGTCACATACTCTAATAATGTTATAAATTGATTTTGTGAAATCAATAATGTAAGGTACTTTATCCCACCAATCATCACTCACAAGATTTTCCTTCACAAAGTTTGTTTTCCCCATGTCATCATCGCTATAAGAATTTCATTAATCACTTATGACCATTTCTTGAAGTTCCTGCTTGATAAGCTTAAACTTCTTAAGCATCACGATGATTAAAGCAAAACGAATATTGACAACTCAAAGTAACTTAAGAGGACTAAATCTTTGGAAGATTACCAATCTTATGTTGTGGTTCATGATGAAATTCTTGATTTGTATGACATCCCCATGAATTTTAGTAATCAATGGCACAAGTCATGTTTCCTCATTTCCCTTGATGTTTTTTGTCAAAAAAAATATTCTTAAAGGAAAGATTAAGTGTATGGACAATACAAGGTGTCCAATAAATATGAGGATACATGTTCTCAATATTATCTCCTATCCCTTGCAATTAGTTGCATTGTCAATAATAATTTGCATCATATTTTGATGACCCACCTCATCAATCACTTCTTTCATCAAATTGGCAATGAAAAAAATTATCTTTGACTTCACCAAAACAATTCACTGCTTTAAGAAACATATAACCATTTCCATAAGTTTCCATGAAATTAACAAGAGATTTTCTTGTTGAATCACTCCAACCATTACACACAAGTCGACCCCTTTTCTTGCCATGTTTCTTTAATCAATTGCAAGAACTTATTAACATTGTTTTTTTCTTGTTGAAGCAATACGGTTCGTAATTTATTATAACCAGAGGAACATAGCCATATATATTATGAGTTGCAACAAAAGTGAAAGCCTTATGATAATGAGGTTTTCTAGTAAGATTAAAGGGAAAACCATTGATATAAAATATTCTTGAAATTTCTTCATTTAATTGGGTCCTAGCATTCATGTTGAATGATCTAGCAAGAAGTGACAAGCTAGATTTTCTATTCTTAGAAGAAAAATCAAACTCAACTCTAGTTTGAGATTGATAGGTTAAAGAAACTTCTCTAGTTGCTCATTGTTTCTGTTTCTTCTCTTACTCCTCTACTAACCTTACCATTTCAAGTTTTTGATTTTTAGTTATTTTTTGTAAATTGTAACTCTTTCACCTGAAATTTGAAGCAAATGTGCCTTTATCCTAATATAGTTTCCATTACGAGTTTCACTACAAATGTTACTGTTGAACCAACTTTTGATTTTGATATAACATGATTTTTTAATTGCTTTTAAGTTGTTAAAATTTGCATTTTATGATTTTATAAATTTGACACAATCTATTTTAAAATATTTTTAAGTGTGAAAAATAATCATAAGTGTTCTCGAGTAATTTCACAAATTATAGGTATTACTTTAAAACTCAAAACACTTGATTTTCAAAACCCCTTCTATTCTCGAGACAAGAATATCATCTCGATACCAGAAGTGCAGAAGGCTTTTTGGTATTGAAAGCATGGTATTGGTATCAAGATTGGTTCGTGAGTATTGATACTTACATAAACAATACCGATATTGGTGGTTAAAGGACTATAAATTTGGCCATTAGGATGGTCGGTCTCGATACCAACTTCTCGGTATCAATACCACATGTGTAGGTGAGTGTTAATTGCTCAAAATTAATGAATCTAATGACTCTAATCAACCCCAACTACTCTAAACGACTAGATTAATGTTAGAAGACATAAAAGGGACCAAGGTTCAAATTGAAAACAACAAGAAAGTCAATTACAAGATCAAACCAACATCAATAGAGTTTTAGAGCAAAAATTGTCAAACTCTTTGTAAACAACTTATGAGCTACATTGTTTATTTTTGCTCAAGTATGATTTGGGTGAGTGGTTAATTTGTGTGAACACATTTGCCTCATGTGGTTTTTCTTTTGTTTGTTAAATTTGTAATTACTCTTTGGGAGAATGTGTATTCAAGGTTTTGGGGTATAAACCTTGAAGTGTTTGTAAGGTTACACATTATCCTTAAAGGTTTGCAAATCTAATGGATTTGAGAAATCCTTAGTGTGGATGCTAAGGTAGTGGATGTAGACTTGGTTTAGAAGTCGAACCACTCTAAATTCTTTGTGCAAAGTTTTAATTTCGATTGCTTCAATCATAAAATTTTCAAAAGCCAATTTACCCTATCTTGGCGATTTTTAGTTGATCAATAAAGCTAACAGTTACATCGGTAATTTTAAGTTCTCCAAAAATCTCTAGTCTTTCTATCTTTTTCAAATAATCCCACAATGTAGATAAATCCTCTTTTTGTGATGATGAAATTGACCCACTCCAGTAGTACTTCCAGTCCTACTACTACTACTACTTTGAGATGTCATTTTTAAACTAAATTGATCTGTTTACATTAAACAAAAAAACGTAGTTGAATTCAAAGATAATGCATCAATTGAAGGGAATTAAACAGTCTATAAAGCCATATCAACTCTATTGCTGCCTCAATATACTATTTTTTACACACATTTTAAGCTAAGAAAAATCAGTACATAGGGATTCAAAACAAATAAATCTATAGATCATTTATTAAATGTAAATTCCAGTAGCTTCTTATTGCATTTATAAAGTTCAAATGTGAAACATTTGAACAATATATATGATTTTAGTTCCAGTTTTGAGCCATCTTATTACTTTACATTAACTAGAGATTACTAAAAATGCATATTTTCTTATATTACTTGACTACATAAAACAATCACAAACAAATCCCAAAAACAAGCATATGGTAGCAAAATTGAAATGATTTCAACTTCAAAAGGATAACAAGCACCTTTTTACTTGTCAAATAAATTGTCTTTTCTTAAATAAATAAAGATAGAAATAAGAATAATATAGGGAAGAAAAGGTCGATCCGTAAGGAATTAGAAATTCCTGACATAGAGTCGCTTTGATTTTTATTTAGGCATCTAGAAAAAAAATAAAAAAGGGGGTTTGATGAATAAGAGTTAAAAATAATAAAATAGAGATTCGAAAAAAAATGATGAGAAAATAGCCTCAAGCTAGCTTTACTTCAATTCCATATGATCATCGAAAAAGATTTTACTCCAAGATTTATGTCGATTACAGTCTACAATGACCAACCCTTGTAACTTGCTCTTCTCTTTGGTAACCGATATTCCCAAGTCACTCTTCAAAATTCAGTCCTTGAATGGACAAACCACAACTGTTGTCGTTAGAATAAATCAGATTAAGTTTTGGAAAAGCCTGGCTCAGATTATGTTGTCTTTGTGAATCGTATCCGATCTTAGGTTCCCTTAGCGAATCACCACTAAGTGTGTTCCCAAGAAATTAAACTGACTATCAGTCGATTATTTCTCCCAATTTTAAATCAGAACAACATCCAGACCAACGTCGACTTTTTGATTTGAAGGTGTTTTGATTTTGAAAGTAAGGTCAATTGCCAAACTAATTTTCCAAAAAACTGAGAATGAAATCCAAAGGTTATTAAGTGTTATATCAATTCTCACATTTGGAATTGAATTATCGCTAGCTCTTGTCTAAATAAGAAAATTAGCTAAGCATGGTAGAGGCCATACTTAGCATGTTTTTATGAAAACAATAAAAAGCGTAAGTAAAGAAAGCGGAAATGAAAGATAAGAAAAACTTTGATTAAAATGAAAACCAAATAACAAATCAAAGCTCAAGATAAAGATATAGTATAAGCCTTACCCCGAGGAGCCTATTTATAGGCTTCTAAATCCCTAAGATACATGGAAATTAAAACAAATTAAAATATAATTCCGTAAGTTTAAATTAAAATCCAAATTTCCTAAAAAGTCTCCTTAGACTGTGCTAACTGAGTTGTCTCCATAATGTTCCTCGTGTTGACTTGAGTTTCTAGAAACTGCCACATCAGACCACGCCGTGTCCATGTCATGAACCACAATCGGATAGTAAAAAAATATGAATAATGTCCTTTTACTAATAATTCTGGAAAGTAGATCATTGCACGAAAATAAGCAAAATATAACCCAAATCAGCAGTAATAAATACATAAAATGGGGAAATTAACAAGTAAAAAGTGAAGATTTAAAATGCTAATCAAATTACCCTCACTTATCTCATGCTTGCCCTCAAGCGTGCTTCAACTGAACAAGCTAAAACTCCAATTTACCTTCCTTCACCTTGTCTCATATCAAAGTAAATCATGCAAGTTACGTTTCAACAATTATCCAAGTCAAAACACAAATCAATTGGAAAGTATAAGTTGGATCAAGTTAAACAAATTCACAACATCCAATATTTCATTAATCTCAACTCAACCTAACTCAACACCTCACAAAGCTTTCACTCAATTCACTCAATGTGTTTTGGGTGTAAGAACACTAAATGTCGAAACCAAACATGAAAATTCCATAGGCTTGTAACACAATCAAAATCTTCATTGCTTAAATTGAACAAGATGCATCAATCATTGGGTCATGAAAAAGGGTTGTAATGGGGCTTAAGTAAAGGTGAGGAATAAGGTTAAACTGAGGCTAAAAATCAAGACAAGAGTTTTCTAACAAGTAATTAAATCATGTCCACAACCAAAGAAAATATAAGCAACAAAAACAAGTAAAGTGAATGTAAGCAAAAAAGATCAAAACATCAAACAACCATTTTTTTTTTTTCAGTTTTCCTTTTCTTTTTTTAAATCTTTTTTAAATCTCTTTTTTTCGTGGAACATGATCATATAACCTTCAACTAACACTCTTTGTCTTGAAAAGGGTGGAAAAGAGGGATAAATGAAAAAGATCGAGGTTTAATATTGTGGTGGAAACAAAAAAAATTTGAATATGCTCAAACAAGGTTAACTAGTTGGAAAGAATAGGGTAGGTATTTTGGAAAAAAGGTGGGTAAATCCTAGGTGCTCAAATCATTTCAAAACATCAAGTTCTCATGTAGTCTTGACATACATCGTACTACAAGTTCTAGATCGTCAATGTTCTAATTTGACACACTCAAACAAGAAATAAGAGCAAAAATATAAAGAATATGCTTATCAAGGCTCAAATCTTACCAAATTGGGTTTATGCATCAAGTTAGGTGAATTTCAATAAACAAAGTCATGGATAATCATGAAAAAGGGTAACTCAAATCACAACTCATATCATCCACACTCATGAATATTTAGACTTCAAAGAATTATACGATTTTAACAAGCATGTCATGCTAAAAATACTCAACAAGGGAGAAAAAAATATCAACAGAAATTTAAACTAACTCAACCAAGGCATACTAGAATCAAGAATAAAGATAATCAAGGTGAAATTTAACGAATTCTCTACCCCTTCACTTAAGTCATATTGCCATAATACGAGAATTTTAAAGTACAAGAGAAATGATAGAGAAAATTCCCCATGCTCTTGGTGATGATGGCGAATTCGATACCCCTTCACTTTCACTGATCCAGGTGTTCAAAATTTCCACCATTCAATCGAAAGTACTACATCTGAATTAGTTTAAGTTCGAATAAAAATATCGGGGTACCTAAAAAATTTTAAAAAATTAAGGTAAGTAAAATGCTTAACGAAATCAAAGAATAAAAATTGAAATTGAAAAAAACTAAAGAAACAAAATTGAAAATGGGTTGCCTCCCATGAAGTGCTTGGTTTAACGTTGTTGAGCTCAATGACCTGATTCATATTACAGGTTTTGTTCGAGATGCTTCCTCCTCTTCGTACAGTTTTTCGAACTAATAAATTTCCTATGAGAACTTCTACAATCGATAAGTTCCTTCAGTTTGTTCTTGTAGCTTCAAACAATCTGATTAGTATTTCTTTGAATCTTTTTTCACATTTGGAGGCTTGTCTGAAACAATGGCCTACAATACATCATTTTTGGTAAATGATGAATGCTTCAAATGTTCCGACAATTTTTTTGACTCTTTATTTTATACAAGTAAAATGGAATAAAGAATTTTATATTTATAAGGAACCAAATGTGAATAAGAATGAATAGATTTTTTTTATCAAACTCTCTGATCTCTTTGTCTTAATCCTTTGAGTCCTTGCAAAAATGATTAGGCAAATTAGTTCCCACAAATTCATTTACCAAAGGATAAAAAATATCAATGAAATTATTGCTCGCCATATTATCTGGGTATTTCATAGTTGTGTATACGTCGAATTTAACGATCTCACTATCAAACTCCATTATTATAATACATCTTTGAACATTAATTTTCGTGTGCGCCGTACTCAGAAAGGGACGACCAAGGAGAATTTCAGATCCAGTCCTGCTGCGATTATTTTCCATATCAATTACATACAAACCAGCAGGAAAAATCAAGTCATTTATCTTTAGCAGAAAATTTTCTAATACGCCTTCGGGGTAAATAATTGATCTGTCAGTGAGTTGTATTATGACTCTGGTTTCTTTCAAAGGCTCAGTGGAGATCATATTATAAACAGAGAGGGGCATCACATTGATCGAAGTGCCAAAGTCACACATTCAAAACTTTATTCCAACTTTGCCAATCTTACAAGGTATTACGAACATAACTTGGTTCTTATACATTGGTTAAAGTCGTTGATGAAAAACTGCCGAAACATTCTTGCCTAGATTCACCTTCTCATATTCGGTAAGTTTCTATTTATTAGTGAAGAGATCTGTTGAAAACATTTTGATATTTCGATATAACAAATTAAGTTAAATGAATTTTAAGATTTTCCAAATGATTTTCTAAGTATATTCGATAGAATTATTCGAATATCAAAACATTACTCCAAATCTTTTAAAGATCATTTTTAATCCTTACTCAAAGTGTAAAATTAAGTTTTATTCTTAAAACAATTTCAAAATAATTTTACAAAGTATTTCGAACCATTTCAAAGCCAAAAATTCCAGATTGCTCAGAGGGAACCGATTCCCCCCTAAGGGGGTACCGATTCCCCCTGAATGGTTTGGCTCCGAGAATTCCAGTATGCTCAGAGGGAACCGATTACCCCCCCAGGGGGTATCGATTCCCCCTTGTATAACGGTCAAAATATTTGAATTTTATACTTAGGGAACCGATTCCCCATAGGGGGTACCGATCCCCCCCACGCTCCAAACTGTTTTATTAATTATTTTCACACTAAAACGGCTATATTATTTTCTCTAATTATCCCCAACATTCAGAAGTGATTCAAGGTGTATTTAAGCAAGCTTAGAAGCCATTGATCAAGAACAAGAAACATCAAGCAATTAGAATCAAGAGAGAATCAAAGAGAAAGCATCAAACCTCAAGTTTGAGCATTTCAAGCGTATTTTTCATTCAATATTCATTTTGCTTTCAAGAACACTTATTGTGCTCAATTGTATTTATTCTTGAGTGTTCTTTCTTTGTTCTAGAAATGTGCAAACATGTTTTCCTTGTGAGGTTTTTCTTGTAAGTTTGCAAATTTGTATTTCTCTTTGAGAAAAGAGTGTTCTCAAGAATTGGGGTATATTCTTGAGGGAGTTGTAAGGTTATCTCTTTGGCCTCAAAAGAAAGAAAAAATTTGTGAATTTGTTGGAAAATCCTTAGTGTGGATAGCTAAGGTAGTGGACGTAGACTTTGGTTGATAAAGTCGAACCACTCTAAATCGCTGTGCAATTTCTTTCAATTTTCTGCAAAAGCTTCCACCAAATTTTTTATTGTCAATTTACCCCCCTCTTGGCCAATTCAGTCAATCGATTAACTCAATAATTGGTATCAGAGCCTAACTCATTTGAAGGTTTAATCGCCTCTTGAGTCGATTCGGGAAGAGTTATATCAATAATCAAAGTCATCAATGGCCTCCGCTTCAAACTTCGACTCCAGTCTCGACTCGATGCCCGTCAATAAGCCTCCTTTCTTCAATGGAGCTAACTATGCCTATTGGAAGAATAGAATGATGTACTTCAAACCTCTCACTCATCCAAGGTTGTGGAGTGAAGGAGAGACAAGAATGTTCCAGCTCAACTCCAAAGCCATCCATATCATTTTTTGTGCTCTTGGACCAGATGAATACGGAAGAGTTTCATCGTGTACAACCACCAAAGAAATATGGGACAAACTTCAAGTCACTCATGAAGGTACCGATGAGGTAAAGAAATCTAAAATTAGTATTCTAACGCATAACTATGAAAATTTCAGGATGAAACCAAATGAAGATATCAAAGCTATGACGGATAGATTTTCAACGATTATCAATGGTCTCAAATCATATGGAGAGATCATTTCAAATGAAAAGCTTGTGAGGAAGTTAGTCTACTCCCTCCCAAAATCGTGGCAATCAAAGAAGACGGCAATCATCGAGTCTAAGGACTTAACGTACTTAACTCTTGAAGAGCTAATTGGGTCACTCCTCACTCATGAAATGATGCTAAAAGATGAGGTGGACCTCGACAAGATTAACTAGACACCAAAGGAGAAGGAGAAGAAGAAAAACATTGGAGTTGCTCTCAAATCCACAAAAGATAAGAGTGATTTGAATAACGATGACGATGAAGAGGAAATGGCATTGTTTGCCAAACGGTTCAGAAAAATAATGAGACCTTATCGAGGAAGAAAATTCAAACGAAATGAAGGCCTCAAAATGAACCGAAAGAGAAGGACCCAATCATTTGCTACTAATGTAAAAAGCCAGGGCATGTCAAATATGATTGCCCACAATTGAAGAAAAAGGGTCAATCAAAGAATAAGAACAAGGCTCATGTGGCTACATGGAGCGATGAAGAAAGTTCCGATGAAGAGGAACAAGAAGTAGCTAACTTATGCTTGATGGCATTTGGGGAAGATTCTAAGGTAACCTCTAACTCATCCAATTTTGATGATTTATCCTATGATGAGTTATTAGAGGAATATAATGTGTTGGCTTCGGATTATGAGAAATTATTTTTAAAATATAAAAATGATGTTTCAAAATTGAAAAATGAAAACAAACTCATATCCAAAACCAACAACGATCTTGAAAGTAAAATCAAAGATTTGCAAATCAAACTAGAAGAGTTTGAAAAGAAAAATTTAGATTTGCAAAATTTACTTTCAAAGATCAATGATGATCATCAAAAGAAAATTGATGATCTTAAAACTTATTTTGATAAAGTTGGAACAAAACATTTTGAAAAAGGTGGAAATTCAAAATCCAACTTTGTTAGAAAAAGTTTTAAAAACTACAATCATAGAGGTCCCCAGAGAACCTCTAATGGAAAAATCGTTAGAAGTATGTGGGTTCCTAAAGAACTCATTACTACTAAAGATAAAAATATCCTACACAAATGGATACCTAAGGGAACTAGGATTTTGGAAACTAATGAATATGGATCCAAAAGAATTTGGGTACCAACAATCAAAAATCAATCTATGTTTATAGGGAAAGGAGCATTGCTACAAGGCACGGGAAACAAATTCAAATTCATGGTACCTTGATAGTGGATGCTCAAGACACATGCCGGAGACAAAAGCCGGTTCATTGAGCTTAACGCAAAAAATAGAGGAGAAGTGACTTTTGGAGACAATTCAAAAGGTCACATTGAAGGTATTGGTACAATAGGTAATACCTCTTCCATACAAATTAAAAATGTTTTATATGTGAATGGATTAAAGCATAATCTATTGAGTATTAGTCAATTATGCGATAAAAAATTCAATGTCTTATTTGAAATTAATGGTTGTAAAGTCATTGACATTGCATCTAATCGAATTATGCTTGTTGTTCATAGAATAGGAAACATATACATGGTGCATTTAGATTCTTTTGATATGACTAATTTATGCCTAGTTGCTAAGGATTAACATGATAGTTGGTTATGGCATAGGAGACTAGGACATGCTAGTATGAGTGTTTTGTAACGGTTAATTCAAGGAGACCTAGTAAGAGGGTTGCCTAAGCTTAAATTTGATAATGATAAAATCTGTGATGCTTGTGCTAAAGGAAAATAAAAGTGAGTTTCTTTTAAATCCATTAATGATGTATCAACTAGTAGAGTTTTACAATTGATCCATTTAGATCTTTTTGGGCCAACTAGAACTACTAGCTTGTGTGGAAAATAATATGCATTTGTCTTGGTAGATGACTATTCTATATATACGTGGGTTCTATTTTTAAATACTAAAGATGAAGCATTAGAACAATTCATCACATTTTCAAAAGTAATCCAAAATGAAAAAGGTTACTCTATAACTAGTGTTAAGAGTGATCATGGAACTGAATTTGAAAATCTTGGATTTACTGAATTTTGTAACTCTAACGGTTTTAGCCATAATTTTTCAGCACCTAGAACCCCTCAACAACATAGAGTTGTTGAGAGGAAAAATCGAACTTTAGAAGAAATGGCTAGAACCATGCTTTGTGAAAATAATTTGCCAAAATATTTTTGGGCGGAAGCCACAAATACCGCTTGTTATATTGTAAATCGAGTAATGATTAGGCCAATTTTAAAGAAAACTCCATATGAAATTTTCAAAAGTAAAAAGCCTAACATTAGTTATTTTCATCCTTTTGGATGTAAATGTTTTGTTTTAAACAAAGGTAAAGAAAACCTTGGCAAATTTGATGTTAAAAGTGATGAAGGAATTTTTCTGGGTTATTCCTTAAATTCTAAAGCCTATCGTGTATTTAATAAAAGAACTTTAGTTGTAGAAGAGTCTATACATGTTGTTTTCGATGATAATCCCCTTCCGAGGAAGGATTCTTGTGTGAATGATGATGTAGGTGTTATAAATACAAATGATGTTAGACATGACGTTGGAGAACCATCATCAAAGGAAGAAACGAAAAATGAGGAAACTCATGATCCTCTTGAGAATCCAACCATTGAAGAAAGAGAAGTATCTTATCCAAGAGAGTACAACTATGTCAAGAATGGTGAAATTATAGGTGATCCATCAAAAGGGGTAACAACTCGATCTTCTCTTAGAAATATTTGTAATTATGTTGTATTTATCTCATGCATAGAGCCTAAGAATATTAAAGAAGCATTAAATGATGAACATTGGATTATGGCTATGCAAGAAGAGTTAAATCAATTTGAGAGAAGTAAAGTATGGACATTAGTTGAAAGGCCTAGTAATAAATCTACTGTAGGTACTAGATGGGTATTTAGGAATAAGCTTGATGAGAGTGGTAATATAGTGAGAAACAAGGCTAGACTTGTTGCTCAAGGGTATACTCAAGAAGAGGGCATAGACTATGATGAAACATACGCTCCCGTAGCTAGGATGGAAGCAATTAGAATGTTATTAGCATTTGCATGTCTCAATGAATTTAAATTATATCAAATGGATGTTAAAAGTACATTTTTAAATGGTTTTATAAAAAAAGAAGTGTATGTGGAACAACCTCCAGGTTTTGAAGATTCAAATTTTCCAGATCATATTTTAAAATTGACAAAAGCTCTTTATGGTTTAAAGCAAGCTCCTAGAGCTTGGTATGAAAGATTGTCAAATTTTTAATTGAAAAAGGTTTTTCAAAAGGGAAGGTTGACACTACATTGTTTTTGAAGCATAAAGGTAAAGATTTATTAGTAGTTCAAATTTATGTTGATGATATAATATTTGGTTCTACTAATGATGTTCTTTGCCAAGAATTTTCTAACCTAATGCAAAGTGAGTTTGAGATGAGCATGATAGGGGAGCTCTTATTTTTCTTGGGACTCCAAATCAAGCAAAGAAAAGATGGTATCTTCATCAATCAAGCTAAGTACGTCAAAGATATGCTCAAGAAGTTTGGACTGGAAAATGGGAAACCTCATGACACTCCAATGAGCTCTTCAACAAAGCTTGACTTAGATGAAGGAGGTAAATGTGTAGATGTTAAATTATATAGGTTAATGATTGGATCTCTACTTTATCTAACTGCAAGTAGACCGGATATTATGTTTAGTGTTTGCTTATGTGCTAGATTTCAATCATGTCCTAAGGAATCACATTTACTAGCTGTTAAGAGAATCTTTAGATACCTTAAAGACACTCATAGTTTAGGACTTTGGTATCCTAGAGACGCTAGCTTTAGCTTGCATGTTTTTTCTGATGCAGATTATGGAGGATACAAATTAGATAGGAAAAGCACCTCCGGTACTTGCCAATTCCTTGGAAATATGCTAATTTCTTGATTTTCAAAGAAACAAAATTGTGTTGCATTATCTACCACTGAAGTCGAATATATTTCAGCTGGTAGTTGTTGTGTACAAGTTTTATGGATGAAACAACAACTTTTTGATTATGGAATTGAAGTAGGTACCATTCCTATCAAGTGTGACAATACTAGTGCTATTTGTCTCACTAAAAATCCCATCCAACACTCTAGAACTAAGAACATTGAAATAAGACATCACTTCATTAGAGACAATGCCACTAAGGAAGATGTAGTTCTAGAATTTGTTGATACTTTACACCAATTAGCGGATATCTTTACAAAACCTTTAGACAAGGAACGATTTTGGACACTTAGGAGAGAATTAGGTTTGAAAAATCTATCTTCACTGAGTGTTTAAAATAATTTTAGCACTTTTAATAATAAATGAAAAATGCTTATAATAGTAATTTTTGATTGCATTCATTCCTATTTGTTAGGGGGAGTTTATGATTCTTTAAGAAAAATTAATTTTATGTTCAAATATCGTTTAAAGATTAATTGAATTGTTTGAACATGATTAATTTTCAATATATGAGTTGCCAATACCACTAGAGGAAATTAATTTAGCATTTTGGATGTTTAAAATCGGATTTTAGCATTTTGGTGCAGAGGGAATCGATCCCCCCTTGAGGGAACCGATTCCCCCTTTGAAGGGGAACCGATTCCCCCCACAGGGGAATCGATACCCCCTAGGGTTCTGGTTTTAACACGGGCAAAACCCAATATTTGCTCAAACCCTCTCTTATTCCTTCACGCCGTTTCTTCCCTCTACCCTCTCAAATCTCCATTCTTGCCTCAAATAAACATTTTTAATCAGAATTCACTTCAAATATCATCCTATAAACCTGTTAGAATCATCAAAAACGTGAAAACTTCATCTAAACTCACTCAAATCCGAAATCATTCAAGGTATTTTTCCAAAACTTCCTTTTATCAATTTATGAACATAGAACTAGTTTTAATTAGTTATAGGTTGAATTTTTGATCGGGCATTGATTATTTAGTGATTAGAAACTAGATATTACAACTAATTTCGTCAAAAACACAAGATTTTTTCTAAATTTTTGAAAGAAAAAAAATTAATTTTCAAATTATTGTGTTTTGATTAAATTATGTTGTTATTATGAAAACTATACATATATTGTTTCTCAAAACCATATTTTTCAAAAGGTTTTCAAAAACTTTGCCCATTAGGATTGATTTAGAGAACCTTGAAATATTGAGGACTCAATTGAGTTTTGGGATTGATTGAATTGCATACATGTGTTTTCTAAATTGCAGGTTATCAATTCTATTCCGATTTCGTAAACCATGTCCAATCCTAAACGTGCTAGGTCTTCATCTAGTCATTCACACCGTCAACAAAATCCACCTCCAAATCCTCCTCCTATTCCAATTTCTAATCCTAATCCCATTGATCCTAATTTGACTATCCAAAATTCGTGTTTCAATCATCCTGGTCCTAGAAATCATCGTTTTTGGTATTATCAATATTTCGACTCTTACAAAATCTGGGAAGAACGTATTCCTTCTCGTCAAGCTATGTTAGCTTTCAATTTTAAATATCTTCCTCTTTTACAAGAGTGGAAATTTGATAAAATCTTTGACCTTGAACCCATTGTTTACCATCAACTTGTTCGTATTTTCTATTCTAATTCCGTTTGTGTTAAAAACCAAACTGAAACCGAAACCATAGGAATTCGTTCCTACCTTCTAGGACAATTCTTATATATCGACTCGGCTTACATAGCCAATACATTCGGATTAGATAATGATGGTATTTCAAATGAAAAACAGGCTTTAGGATCTCGTTATAAAAGAAGGGATAGTGCAAGTGTCCTAGACCTTCATGAACGTTTTCTTTATCTAATAATTTCTTGGTGGTTTCGACCATCCGGAGGTTATTATTCTACTCTTAGAGCCTTAGATCTTTGGTGGTTACATAGTTTCGAAAACAATATTAAATTCAACCTACCTCAGATTATTTTTGCTGAAATTGTTGAAACCGTAAATCTTGTTCCTAACAAAAAAATCTGTTCATCTCTTGTTTACGGTTGCATTTTGAGTAATCTGTTTTCCAAAGCTGGGCTTAGAGTTGGTCTAGATGCCGTTTTTCCCCTTAAGAAACAAATTAACCTTCTTTCCGTAACGAGAGCGGGATGGATTAAGGATAAGGAAACCGGTGAATGGGTTCGATCTTTTGCAAATACTCCGGGAGCTAGTTCTTCACAAGCTCCACCCGAAGCTGACGAAAATCTTGAGCTTGAGCAATTAATGCGAGACATCGATGAAGCCGAAGATGAGCCTGAGCAGCCCGAGGAGCAGCCCGAAGAGCAAGCACAACAAACGTATCCAATGCCTCCATATTTCCAATCCTTTATGGAGACATTCGATTTTTGATACGCTACTATGGATTCACGCTTTACTTCTATAGAGTCTCATTTATCCACAATGAGAGCTCAACAATTAGAAATTCTTCGAGAAATGCGTGCAAATAATGAAGCAACCAACTCACGTATTAATGACCTCACTAACGAAATGGCCGCTATGCGAGCTCATTTTCCTCCTCCTGATCCGGATATGTGATTCAATGTTTTGCTTTGAACTCCAAACTTATTGTTTTAACATTTTGAATTTTTTGGAATGTTTGAATTTGTGGATTGATTGACTTTGAATTTGTTTGGATTTATGAATGGTTAGAAATTATCTATTTGGTGTGATTAAATTTATTCATTATTGCATCATTTACTTCATGATTAGATATATGACCAATTTGGTCATTTCACATTAATTATGAATATTGATTATGAAACTAATGGATAACGTTTCTATTGCTTGTGATCTTAGCAGCTTATATTATATATAATCAATTGACTAAATGATTTCAAAACCTTGTTTAAATTCTTTAAAATGTCTTTTTGATTTAATAAAAAGGGGGAGAAGTGTTAAAGTGTTTTTAAATGATAAATGGAGAAGTGTTAAAGTAAGGGGGAGTAATTTCAAAATCTTAAAATTACTAAAATGTTTTGTTATATCAAAAAGGGGGAGATTTTTGAAAACATTTTGATATTTCGATATAACAAATTAAGTTAAATGAATTTTAAGATTTTCCAAATGATTTTCTAAGTATATTCGATAGAATTATTCGAATATCAAAACATTACTCCAAATCTTTCAAAGATCATTTTTAATCCTTACTCAAAGTGTAAAATTAAGTTTTAATCTTAAAACAATTTCAAAATAATTTTACAAAGTATTTCGAACCATTTGAAAGCCAAAAATTCCAGATTGCTCAGAGGGAACCGATTCCCCCCTAAGGGGGTACCGATTCCCCCTGAATGGTTTGGCTCCGAGAATTCCAGTATGCTCGGAGGGAACCGATTCCCCCTTGTATAACGGTCGAAATATTTGAATTTTACACTTAGGGAACCGATTCCCCATAGGGGGTACCGATTCCCCCCATGCTCCAAACTGTTTTATTAATTGTTTTCACACTAAAACGGCTATATTATTTTCCCTTATTATCCCCAACGTTCAGAAGTGATTCAAGGTGTATTTAAGCAAGCTTAGAAGCCATTGATCAAGAACAAGAAACATCAAGCAATTAGAATCAAGAGAGAATCAAAGAGAAAGCATCAAACCTCAAGTTTGAGCATTTCAAGCCTATTTTTCTTTCAATATTCATTTTGCTTTCAAGAACACTTATTGTGCTCAATTGTATTTATTCTTGAGTGTTCTTTCTTTGTTCTAGAATTGTGCAAACATATTTGCCTTGTGAGGGTTTTCTTGTAAGTTTGCAAATTTGTATTTCTCTTTGAGAAAAGAGTGTTCTCAAGAATTGGGGTATATTCTTGAGGGAGTTGTAAGGTTATCTCTTTGGCCTCAAAAGAAAGAACAAATTATTGAATTTGTTGGAAAATCCTTAGTGTGGATAGATAAGGTAGTAGACGTAGACTTTGGTTGATAAAGTCGAACCACTCTAAATCGCTGTGCAATTTCTTTCAATTTTCTGCAAAAGCTTCCACCAAATTTTTTATTGCCAATTCACCCCCCTCTTGGCCGATTCAGTCAATCGATTAACTGAACAAGATCCTTAAGGTATCTAGCATACCTCGACACCTTATGAATTACCTTAAGTAGTGGAATTTTTATTTCCACTTTTCGAAATACATCCAACATTTCTTTCTCTTCGCTTGCTTATCTCGCTTCATCAATCTCTTAGGAAAATGAGGTGGAACTTCGTAAGGTGAAGAGAAAGACTATAACACATTTAGCCCTTACACTGTACTCTTACGAGTCAAAGATGTCACATCAAATATTCAAAACATTTCTTAACCCAAAATTAGATAAAATTTGGTTTCTTTCACAAATTCTATATTTCTACATCTATTATAAAATAAATAATCAGAGGAATTCAAAATATAATATTTCAACATCTAATTCAAATCTGATCTCAGGTGGTAACAAGCAGTTCTACTTTGTTCATGTAATAAATAAAATTGTCTAATTTAAAATCCCATTTAAAATACCTTTTAAAGTATGGTTTAGTATCATAATATTTGTTAATACTAAATTATATTTAATACTAACCATACTTCTAGTTTGCAAACATTTTATACTCGTATACATGCCAACTAGAAAATTTTGAAACACAGTCGAATGTTATTACTGTTACCTGTAATATTCCTTAGTGATTGATGCCAAGCTCAGCTGCATACTCATTCCGCTTTAATTTACCTACGCGTGAAAATCATCATACGCTAAGTATACACTTAGTGAGGCATAAGAAGAGTAAGTAAAATATTTTAAAGCATAAGTAAGCCATAAAAGATCAAAATACAAATCAAATCATACAAAATATATATAAATGCATAAAACTGACTTGATAAGCCAAATTTCTGTCACATAACCTGCGAAACATTATTTCATATGCATAGCATACTTATCAATCGGTCTATTAAAAATATTCATTCACAGCCCAATGTATGACATATTAGAATGCAAGGTACATAAATTGCACTTAAGTGCTAAACAAAAGTATATGTACTGTAGTAATAACAAACTATACTAATATATCGAAATGGTAATTCCAAACTCATTATGAACACCATCAATGCACACATTGTGTCGAAAGTACGCAAATGTACTAATATAAAAATGCAACAAATGCATTAAACAAAATAGATCGATAACCACCTTATTCAAGGTATTAACAAGTGCTTATTATGAACACCATCATTGCACACATTGTGCCATAGTACACAAAGTACTACTCCAACTACACAAAGTATTGGTACGAAAAATGCAATAATGCATTAAACAAAATCGATCGATAACCATCATACTCAAGTTATATCAAAATGCACATTGACTCTCAATGTACATACAATAGGTTGTTATATCCCAAAACGCAAATTAAACATTTATTCTAAAACACCAATAGATGCTAAATATAGTAAAATACATTCAATTGTTTTAGGGTAGTTCATACCCTAAAATCCTTCAATAAAATTATTTTCATAAACTTTATGAAAATAATTCAGAATGCGTTAAAAATGCTTAGTAAAAACACTCGAGGTTGACTCATCGCAAGTCGTCATCATATCATATAAGTACATAGTAATTACACTCACTTTAACACAATTTATACAAGTCAAAATATTAGCCTCACTAAGCTTTAAGCTTGATCCTCTACTTTAAATTCATTTCTATTAAGAAGTTCATCACAATTTCGTATTATGATAGTTTGTACTACCTTTAACGAAATATTATTATGTAATAATCTACTCACTCAAACATTATTATGTTTAAACCAATGGAAACTAGACTCGAATATGAATCAAAACATATAAGGCAATTCTCCTATTTCAATTTGTACAATTTATAGTAAATTTTCAAAGTTGACTTACATAACCTATTTGAGCAGAATCTGCTGCCCTATTTTCTCACCTATTCTCGATTAAAATTAATATATTTTTGTATACTCTTCGAAATTAGTATCCGTTTATTTTTAAAAAAACTAGACTGATATAAAAATCTAAAGTATAAGAGTCGTCCTCTAATAACTTTCGTATAATTTATGGTGATTTTCTAAACTTACTCTTCAGATGCATTTTTAGCTTATTCACTAATTCTATTAGCTCGCCAAATGAAAAAATATGCATGAACCACAAAACACATAACAATGAAGAGTCACTTCTTACCATAGTAACTCTGTCACTGGCTCATCATAAGCCAATGTTTGTTCGATAACATAAGTACAAATTAAATTTACAATAACATGGTGTCCTTAGCTTGCAAACCATCCTTATAGATTCACATTTCATCCTTAAGCTTCTCCTTAACTTTAATAATGTTTGATCTTGATTTCTAGCACAAAATCTAGGGTACGAAGGCCATGAAATGTAGGACAAAGATGACCTAGTTTTCATGAATTTTTAGTTAATTTATAATGTATTTAAGCTTAAATGAATATAAAATTCAGTTTATGAGAAATGACAATTTTCCATTAACGAAACTTGCTAATTACATCCACACCAAGCCACATAACCCATATCATCTTTATGAAGTCATATATGAACAAAATATTTTACCCTTTTCCAATATAACCAAGCAACTTTTCAAAAATTGCAATCTTGCCACTTTAATCGAACAGTCCAAATTAAACATGGAAATAAGTTCTCAAATCCAATGGGTTTTCCATCATTCTAAAATGTGTAAATAATATTTTTAAGCCTAATTTATCATCCTCCAAATTTTTTCAAAATTTCTATTCGATCTGATTTACCGAATTCATACCAGACTTTAATCATTTCTAGTTTTTAACATAATTTTCGAATCAGGAATCTGATTTCAATAAAACCCCACTTTCAATAGTAAACTATCCATTCATGGAATAAAAATTCATTTTGGGAAAGTTACCACTTTAGTCCCTAAACTTTTCCAAATTTATACTTTGGCTACTAAGTTTTCAAAACTATCATTTTGGTCACTAACCAAAATTTTGGTGGTATTACAATTCTTCCCCCTTAAGAAAAATTGTCCTCAAATTTTCAACATGTACATGATGTAAATAGACAAGGATATTGCTTTTTCAGATCTTGTTCTCTTTTCCCATTTAACTTTTTCAACCTTTGATTTCTCTAAGTACTTTAATAAGTGCTATTTCATTAAGTTCAAATTCTATCTGCATCTTAAAATATTCATGTATGATAACATCATAAGGATTTGTTCGATACTTCAAGAAATACTTATGACCACTTTAATAAAATATCTCTTTTCTTTTCGGATCTGAATAAAACTTGTGTTGATCGGTAGCTATCTTGATATTATTTTCAATAATCTTTACCTGTGACAAAGTCCATTGTAACTCGTTCCTATTCCCACTGAGGGATGGCAATCAGTTACCACAATTCAGAAGGAACTTGCTGTTCTGTTTTAACTTATTGTCATATCAGACATTTGAAACAAATTCAATTATAGCTCTTTTCATATCTGCTCTAATATCGAATATATCCTTGATAATATAAGTATCCATCAAACTTAACTCCTAAGTCTTTGGTTTTATATTTTTTTCTTTGAAGATCCTTTACTTGATCGAGCCACAGAGTCTTTAACTTTAATTCTACAATCAGAGCACCATCTTTCCTTAGAGACAATCACGTATTCAAAATTCCCACAATAAAAATGTATTTCGACTTATTCGTATCGACCATCACATTAGCCTTTCCTGATTGTAATCGATAAACATATCATCATTCAAGGATTTCAATCCATTTCCTTTATTTTCACTTCTTTGAGTTAACACATACTTTTCACTTTTGAGATCCGAATAGATATAACGTCACTCACCATGTAGATAGTGATGTTATACAACTATTGCCAACTCAAAATCATGAGTCGAATAATTTATTTCATGATTCTCTAGTTGCTTTGAAGCACAAACCTTAACTTTTCCTCTTGCACAAGCACGCATGACATACCATTATGAGACGCATGACTATAAATCGGATAATCTTTTCCATCTTATGATTACATTGACACTGGAGCTTATGTTAGTTTTCTTTTTAACATCTCAGAGTTTGATTGGCACTTATCAGTCCAAACAAAGAGTGTGTCATTTCATAATAGCTTGGTCAGATGGAAGACAATCATCAAAAAGTTCTTTATGAACCTTCAATAATAACCAGCAAATTCCCAAGAAACTTCGAATTTCAAAACCTATCTTTGGACTTTATCATTCGATTATGGATTGTACTTTGTTGAGGTCTATTCTTATCCCCTCAGTTGAGATCACATGACCAAGGAATACAACCTTAGATAACCAACATTTACACTTGGTCAACTTAGCATGCAATTTTTCTCCTGAATAGTTGGAAGAGCTATATAAAAACATGCATCATGTTCTTCCCTAGTCTTACAACATATAAAAATAACATAAATGAACACTACCACTAATTAATCCAAGTATATATGAAATACTTAGTTTGCCAAGTTCATAAATGTCGCAAGAACATTTGTTAAACCAAACGACATTACCGTAACTCGTAGTGTCCATACTAAATTATGAAAACAATTTTAGGAAGATCTTCAATATTATCCAAATCGAAGTTTGATATTGGAATACATCAAAACAACTTTTAACTGATCAAAAGATCATTAACCTTTGAAATAAGATGCTTATTCTTCACTATTACCTTATTTTAACCGACGATAATCCATGAATAATTACGTAGACTCGCATTTCGTTTTCACAAATAACATTAATGCTCCCAGATGACATGCTTAGTCTTATAAATCCCCGATCTTAACAATTCTACTAACTATGCCTTTGATTCTCTAAGCTTATTAGGAGCCATTCGATAAGAGGATATAGATATAAATAAAATTCCTGATAAAATCTCTATTTCAATTCCTACATCTCAAAATAGAGATAATCCATGTAAATTTTCGAATACACATTTGGATACCCTTGAATAGGTTGGAACATCTTCTAACTTTGCTAAGAAAGTTTGAGTATCCCCTTCTTTTCTAGGTAGGCTTGACGACTTAGTAGCAATAACTTTATAGTAGTTGATTCTAAAATCACATTAGAAAACAAATTTACTCTTTTTTCCTACCACAAATATCATTAAACTTTTTGAGTTCTTTAAAATTAAAGTGCTCTAAGCGATAATTCATTGCAACATGGTAGGGGGTAATCAATCCATTCCAAAAGTTACCTTCGAAAGGTAATTCTATCAAGTCTATTATAAATCAACACTTTGAATCCTTACTAGATAATTACTGTCTACAAATAAGACTCACCCTCGCACTCTGGCCTAAATGGTTAGTCACGCACATAACACTTAGGATCAATTCTATCAGAATGTTTCATTCTTTAATCAATATTGTACTTATGAATGAACGAGGGTTTTCTTAAACTTACATTGACACTTCCTATTGTGCTGATGCATCATCATTTTTTTAGACTAAACTAGAGAATTATGGTTAATAACATTACTATCACTCTTAGCTTATTCTTAAACCTCTTGCTTGGTAACTTACTTCAAACCCTCAATTTATACACATCTTATACATATACTATACTTATTCACTTTCATTGATAAGGAGTAGCATCAATCGAACCTTACAAACACCAGATCAGTAACAATGACATCCTAGTGGCATGTATAGACTTTTTTACATAAAACAAGCTCGTTTAGTCCTAGAATTGGCTAAATCTGTAGCTCTTATACCGATAAATGTAACACCCTTAACCCGTATATTGTACTCTTACGAGTCAAAGATATCACATCAAATATTCAAAACATTTCTTAACTACAAATAGGTAAAATCTGGTTTCTTTCAAAAATTTCATATTTGTACATTTATTATAGAATAAATAATCAGAGGAATTCAAAATATAATAATATTTCAACTTCTAATTCAAATCTGATACGAGGTGGTAACAAACAGTTTTGCTTTGTTCATATAATAAATAAAATTGTCTAATTTAAAATACCTTTTAAAGCATGGTTTAGTATCATAATATCTGTTTATACTAAATTATATTTAATACTAACCATACTTCTAGTTTGTAAATAGTTCATACTCGCATACATGCCAGCTAGAAAATTTTGAAACACAGTCGGATGTCATAACTGTTATAAATATTCCTTAGTGATTGATGCCAAGCTTAGTTCCATACTCCTTCCGATTTAATTTACATATGCGTGAAAATCATCACACGCTAAGTATACACTTAGTGAGACATAAGAAGAGTAGGTAAACCATTTTAAAGCATAAGTAAGCCGTAAAAGATCAAAATCCGAATCAAGTCGTATAAAATATATATATAAGCATAAAATTGACTTGATAAGCCAAATTTTTGTTACATAACATGCGAAACATTATTTCATATGAATACCATACTTATCAATCGGTCTATTCAAAAATATTCATTCATAGCCAATGTATGACAGATGAGAATTCAAGGTACATAAATTGCACATAAGTATTAAACGAAAGTATAGGTACCGTTGTAACAACACCATACTAATATATCGAAATGGTAATTCACAAACTTATTATGAACACCATCAATGCACACATAGAGCCGAAAGTACGCAAAGGTACTAATACGAAAATGCAACAAATGAATTAAACAAAATCGATCGATAACCACCTTATTCAAGGTATTGACAAGTGCTCATTATGAACACCATCATTGCACACAAAGTGCCATAGTACACAAAGTACTAATCCAAGTACACAAAGTACTTGTACAAAAATGCAATAATACATTAAAAAAAATCGATTGATAACCATCATACTTAAAATATGTCGAAATGCACCTATGACTCTTAATGTACATACAATAGGTTGTTATATCCCAAAACACAGATTAAATATTTATTGTGAAACACCAATAGATGTTAAATAGAGTAAAATACATCCAATTGTTTTAGGGCAGTCCATACCCTAAAATATTTCAATAAAATCATTTTCATAAACTTTATGAAAATGCTTTAGAATGTGTTAAAACATGCTTAGTAAAAATAGTCGAGGTTGACTCATCGTAATTCGTCTCATATCATATAAGTATATAGTAAATACACTCACTTTAACACTATTTATACAAGTCAAAATATAAGCCTCACTAAACTTTAAGCTTGATCCTCTGCTTTAAATTCGCTTTTATTAAGAAGTTCATCACAATTTTGTATTCTGGCATTTTTACTACCTTTAAAGAAATATTATTATAATTAATATACTCACGTAAAAATTATTATGTTTATATCAACGGAAACTAGATTCGAATATGAATCAAACCATATAAAGCACTTCTTCTATTTCAATTTATACAATTTATAGTAAATTTTCAAAGTTGACTTACATATTCTATTTTGAGTAGAATGTAATGCCCTGTTTTCTGACCTATTCTCGATTAAAAATTCATATCTTTTTGTATACTCCTCGAAATTAGTATATGTTTGTTTTACAAAAAAGATAGACTGGTATAAGAATCCAACAATATAATTTATCCTCTAATAACTTCCATATAATTTATGGTGATTTTCTAAACTTACTGTTCAGAACATAATTTCTAGGAAAATTTAACCAATTTGCATTTTTCAACTTATTCACTAATTCTATTAGCTCACCAAATGAACAAATATGCATGAACCACAAAACACATAACAATTAAGAGTCACTTCTTACCCATTAAATCCTTCACTGGCTCATCGCAAGCCAATGTTTGTTCGATAACATAAGTACAAATTAAATTTGCACTCACCTGGCGTCCTTAGCTTGCAATCCTTCCTTAGTGATTCATATTTCATCCGTACGCTTCTTCTTAACTTTAATAATATTTGATCGTGATTCCAAGCACACAATCTAGGGTATGAAGGCCACAAAATGGAGTAGAAATATGACCGAGTTTTCATGAAATTTTAGTTAATTTCATCTTAATTTATGACGTATTTAAGCTTAAATGAATATAAAATTAATTTAATGAGAAATGACAATTTGACCATTAATGAAACTTGATAATTACATCCATACCAAGCCACATAATCCTTATCACCTTATTATCTTTATAAACTCAAATATGAGCAAAATACTTTACCATTTTCCAATATAACTAAGCAATTTTCCAAAAATTACAATCTTGCCACTTTGATCCAACAATCCAAATTAAACATGGAAATGAGTTCTCAAATTTAATGGTCCATATTATTTTCCAACATTTTAAAATGTGGAAATTATATTTTTAGGCGTAATTTATCATCCTTCAAATTTTTCCAAAAATTCTATTCGATCTGATTTACAGAATTCATATCGGACTTTAACCATTTCTAGTTTTTAACATAAATTCCAAATCAGGAATCTGATTTCAATAAAGCCCACTTTCAAGGGTAAACTATCCATTTATGTAATAAAAATTCATTTTGGGAAAATTACCACTTTAGTCCCTAAACTTTTCCAAATTTTATATTTTGGCTACTAAATTTTTAAAACTTATATTGGTCACTAATTAAAATTTTGGGGGTATTACAAATACGTGCTATTACTTGAGTTAGGTAGAGATGACATCTCAACGTTTTTCTTATTTTTGGGTGGTAAGATATTCTTATATGGGATATCAGGTGAAATGACGATACCGCTTAGGAGAGTTATCGCGCAAACATTCTCTCTCGGATTAGCTTCAATTTGTAACAAAATCTACCTTGATACTCTAGGCATCCCACAGTTTGAACCAACTGGCTTATTTACTTATCTATCTCTTGAAGATGAGCCTGAGTTTGATTTTGGAACTTTTCTTGGGGCAAGGCTAATCTCTCTACAATTGACTTTAGCGAATACTTTAGTGGTTGTTGAGGAGGAAATAGAGGGGGTCTCGGTTGGTAATTTTTTTTGTTCTCTGATTGTTACCATAACTGAGGTTCGGATGGTCCCTCCATCCTAGATTAAAGGTGTTGTCGTATAGGTTATAAGGCCTCTGGAGAGGTCCCGAAAAATTACCCATGTCATTTACTTGTGCACTTGAATTCTCTTGTAGAAAGCAACGTGTCATTTTGATGTCAAATAAAATATGCCTTAATCTCAATAAAAATAAAATAGATGTAGAATAAAAGTAAGGTTCGATCCGTAGGGAATATCATAATTGCTGATTAATTGATTTTTGCTTCAAGTCTAGGCGTAAACTTGAAAGAAAGTAAAGGGACTTTTTTTATTAAAAAATAAAGAAAATAATGTTGAAAGAAAGTAAACTCGAAATAAAATTCTAATTGTAAAAGTCATCCTTCGACTTTTTCTTTGCCTCAAATTCCATCGATCATCGAAATAGATATTAGCTTCGGATTCATGTCGGTTACTGTCTATAAGGCCCAACTCCTATAACTTGCTTTTCTCTCAATTAAATTGAAAATCCAAAATAATCTTTGATGTTAGTCTTTATATGGACTAATCGTGACAATCGTAATTAGTGCCACTCGATTTAAAAGCTTTGGAAAAACCTGACTCGGATAGTGTCTCGCTGAGAGTCAAATCTGATCTCAGTTTCCAATAACGGACTGCTTGTAACATCCCAAAATCAGGGCTAGTAACTAAAATAGAAGTTTTGAAACTTTGAGGCATGATTTCGAAAGATTAAAAAGTACAGGGACTTAAATAGGAATATTTTTGTAGTGGATTAAATAGTAAGGATGGAAAGAATGAAGGGTATTATAGTCTTTTCAGTTTTAAGGATATTTTCTCTCCTTTATTAAAGGATAAGCATGTGGGATTTGGGAGAATTATTTGGAACCATTTCCTTTTTGCCTTCTTCTTCCTGTTCGCTTCATGGTAAAGGTGAGTTCAATTATAAATGTTTATTTATGGAATTTCTAAGTTGGTTTTTGTTCTTTGGGTGTTATATAAGCTTAAGGAAAACTTATATAAGATCAAAACAACAAGAAAAGAGAATTACAAAGAGAATTGTAATAAAGGTGTAGAAATGAATTTTTGGTATAAAGAGGTTTTTTAAGTTTTATTGATAAATTTGACTTTTCATAAGAAGAATTAAGAAGTTAGAAGTAATAGAAATGAATTAAGAACATGTTGGAAATTTGGTAAGATTTTTAGTTTCAAGAATTATAATGAGATATTGAAGATAGTGGTGTGGTATATGGACATAAGATGATATGAATAAGTATAGTTGAAGTTAATGGTATAAAAGGAGTTCAAAATGAGACGTTTAAGTAAACTTTGGTAAATTTTTGGGTTTAAAGAATGGATTTGGGGTTGGTAGTATCGGTATTATTTGAGTGAGTACCGATACTACAAGGCAATTTATTAGGAAATTATGTATGGGGTATCGATACATGTATGAACAGTATCGATACCATAAGGAAGGAGTATCGATACCAATGTGTAGGGTATCGATACCAGGGAATATCGAAATTAATTTTTGTATCAATATCGGGGTAGGGTATCGGTACCCTAGCATAAAAGTATCGGTATTGGGCTTGTGGTACCAATACTACTTATGCTAGAAATTGAAATTTGTATTTTATTTAGTTTGCATTGGTAATAATCTTTTCGAGTAATTCAATTACGATGTTCATTGGATTATATTCGTGTAGATATCGATTGAAAACCAAGTTCGGATAGGCCATCAAAATAAGATTTGAGAAAGAACAAAAGATTGATATTGGTAAGTAAACCAAGGTGAGTACATGATATTAGTTGTAAGTTGAGTTAAAGAATTAAGACTTGCAATAAGTAAAATTCTTATATTAGATTATATAGGTACAAGGATATAAATATGTAATGATATGATGTTTATGTGCATATAATTATATGTATATGTCTAGAGTTTAGGTGCATCTTTATATGTGATTTATGTGAATGCGTGTATATGGTAATAAATTGTATGACTATATGATCATAAGAGATATGTGAAAGTAATCTATGTGATTATATGTTATATGAAAATAAGAACATGTGATATGGGAGCATGTACATGATTATGAGCTATGTGATAATATGTTATGTGATTAAATAAGTAAGAGATATAAGTTATGTGATATGTTACATGTAAATCATATTGAAATGATCTACGTGTAAGTGAATTTATGTGACTATGTGAATGTGTAATAACATAAATAATAATGCCCATGTTATGTGTTATGAGAGCTAGGGGTATAGTTGGCATGCAAAAAGTCAAGGGTTCTACGTAGTCCTTCGGGACATATATGTAATCCTTTGGAACATATATGCGGTACTTCAGTACACTTATTTGATCCATTGGAATATGTATGTGGTCCTTAAGGAGTGGTAATTTGGGACATATGTGTTATATGTGGTCCTTCGGGACATCTATGTGGTCATTAGGGACAAATTCTATGTGCCCCTAGTGTGAATTACACAAGCTGTGGTGGCAACATATGTGCACAACCTCTATGTACTCACATACCTTAAGTTCTTAGAATTATACATGGGCTTTAAAGAGAATTGTTGAAAACATTTTTGTGTTTCGATATAACAAATTAGTTTAAATGAATTTTAAGATTTTACAAAAGATTTTCTAAGTCTATTCGATTCAATTAATCGAATATCAAATTATTACTCCAAGTCTTTTAAGATCAATTTCAAACCTTACTAAATATGTAAAATTGTGTTTTATACTTAATATATTTTTGAAACAATTTTCACAAAGTATTTTGAACCAAAATCAAGCCTAAAATCAATTTTCAAAGTGATGCACCGATGCACCAATCCATGCATCGATGCACCATGAATTAAATTGAACATCGAATGCATTTCATGCATCGATGCACTTACCATGCACCGATACACTGAGGATTTTATGAAAACATCGAATGCATTTGATGCATCGATGCACCAGCCATGCATCAATGCACTCTAGCTATTTTGAAACATCGAATGCGCTTGATGCATCGGTGCACTCTTAGTGCTCCGATGCACTAAGGGTCCAACGGTCAAAATATTTGAATTTTACACTGATGCACCAATGCACTATGGGTATGCATCGATGCACTAACGCTCCCAACTGCTTTAATTAATTTTTTTCACACTTAAACGGCTTTATTGACTCCACTAATCATCTCCAACGTACAGAATCATTTGAAGGTGTATTTAAACAAGCTTAGAATTCATTGATCAATAACAAGAAAAACAAGCAACTAGAATCAAGAGAAAATCAAAGAGAAAGCATCAAACCTCAAGTTTGAGCATTTCAAGCCTATTTTTCATTCAATATTCATTTTGCTTTCAAGAACACTTATTGTGATCAATTGTATTTATTATTGAGTGTTCTTTCTTTGTTCCAGAAGTGTGCAAACATATTTGCCTTGTGAGGCTTTTCTTGTAAGTTTGCAAATTTGTAATCTTCTCTTTGAGAAAAGAGTGTTCTCAAGAATTGGGGTATATTCTTGAGGGAGTTGTAAGGTTATCTCTTTGGCCTCAAAAGAAAGAACAAATTAGTGAATTTGTTGGAAAATCCTTAGTGTGGATAGCTAAGGTAGTGGACGTAGACTTTGGTTGATAAAGTCAAACCACTGTAAATCGCTGTGCAATTACTTTCAATTTTCTACAAAAGCTTCCACCAAAATTTTTATTGCCAATTCACCCCCCTCTTGGCCGATTCCATCGATCGATTAACTCAACAATAATAAATAAACCAATTGATATGATACTATGTGTGTACTTCTGTGAAATAATATATCTGTGTTTTATATGTGTATAGAAATGTTAAGTATATGCATATATGATAAAAAGGAATTAGTGATAATGATATAAGAAATGATAAAAATGTTAATGATGATTTATGTATATATAGAAGCCTTGTGTTACATGATATGTACATGTATATATATATATATAAGCATTATGTAGAATGGAATGTACATGCATTTGTTAGATAGTAATAGTTTCCATTATTTATTTACATGTATTACTAAGTCAACGACTTTGTGTGTGAGTGTTTCACATGTAGGTTCGATAAGATTATGGAGCAAGACAGGTCAGATTCTCCTTTCCAAAGATCATATCAGAAATGTATTTGAATAATATGTATTTTGTATAAGAAATATAGTTGGCAATCAAAGCTTATGAGGATATTAAATCATATGAAATGATTGTCAATGGTCTCAAATCATATGACAGATAGATTTTCAACGATTGTCAATGGTCTCAAATCATATGGCAAATCATTTCAAATGAAAAGCTTGTGAGGAAGTTAGTCTACTCCCTTCCAAAATCGTGGCAATCAAAGAAGACAACAATCATCGAGTCTAAAGATCTAACATCCTTAGCTCTTGAAGAACTAATCGGTTCCCTTCTCACTCATGAAATGATGGTTGAAGATGAAGTGAAACTCGTTAAGATTGACAAGACACCAAAGGAGAAGGAGAAGAAGAAAAACATTGGAGTTTTCTCAAATCCCCAAAAGATGAGAGTGATTTGAATGACGATGATGATGGTGAGGAAATGGCTTATTTTCCAAACAATTCAGAAAGTTGATGATGCCCAACCGAGGAAGAAAATTCAAACGTCATGAAGGCGTTAAAACTGAATCGAAGGAGAAAGACCCGATCATTTGCTATGAATGCAAAAAGCCTAGGCATGTCAAATATGATTACCCACAATTGAAGAAAAATGGTCAATCCAAAAAGAAGCACAAGGCTCATGTAGCTATATGGAGCGATGAAGAGGAACAAGAAGTTGCAAACTTGTGCTTGATGGCTATCGGGGAAGATTCTAAGGTAAGCTCTAACTCATTCGATTTGGATGAATTATTAGAGGATTATAATGGGTTGGCTTCGGATTATAAGACTCTATTTTCAAAATACAAAAATGATATTTCAAAATTGAAAAACGAAAATAGTCTTATATCCAAGACCAACAATGAGCTTGAAAGTAAGATCAAAGAATTACAAATCAAAATTAATGATTTTAAAAAGAAAAATATTGATTTGCATCACTTACTTTAAGTTCATGATGATCATCAAAAGAAGATTCATGATCTTAAAACTTCTTTTAATAAGGTTGGAACAAAAAGTTTTGAAAAATGTGAGAATTCAAAATCCAACTTTGTTAAGAAAAGTTTTAGAAGCTACAATCATAGAAGTCCTCAACGAACCTTGAATGGTAAAATTGTTAGGAGTATATGAGTTCCTAAAGAATTCATTACTACTAAAGATAAGGATTTTCTTCATAAATGGATACCAAAGGGGACAAGGATTTTAGAAACTAATTAATATGGACCCAAAAGAATTTGGGTACCAAAAATTAGAAATAATCTATGTTTGTAGGAAAAGGATATTGCTACAAGGCATGGGAAAAAAATCCAAATTCATGGTACCTTGATAGCGGATGCTCGAGACACATGACCGGAGACAAAAGTCGGTTCATAGAGCTTAACGCCAAAAATGGAGGAGAAGTGACTTTTGGTGATAATTCAAAAGGTCACATTGAAGGTATTGGTACTATAGGTAATACCTCTTCCATAAAATTAAAAATGTGTTATATGTGAATGGATTAAAGCATAATCTATTGTGTATTAGTCAATTATGCGATAAGGGATTCAATGTCATGTTTAAAATTAATGGTTGTAAAGTCATTGATATTGCATCTAATCGGATTATGCTTGTTGTTCATAGAATAGGAAATATATACATGGTACATTTAGATTCTATTGATATGACTAATTTGTGCCTAGTTGCTAAGGATGAGCATGATAGTTGGTTATGGCATAGGAGACTAGGACATGCTAGCATGAGTGTTTTGCAATGGTTAGTTCAAGGAAAATTGGTTCGAGGGCTGCCTAAACTAAAATTGATAATGATAAAATCTGTGATGTTTGTGCTAAGGAAAACAAAAGAGAATTCCTTTTAAATCCATTAATGACGTATCAACTAGTAGAGTATTACAATTGATCCATATAGATCTTTTTGGGCCAACTAGGACTACTAGCTTGGGTGGAAAACAATATGCATTTGTCTTGGTAGATGACTATTCTAGATATACATGGGTTCTATTCTTATGTACTAAAGATGAAGCATTAGAAAATTTCATCACATTTTCAAAAGTAATCCAAAATGAAAAAGGTTACTCGATCACTAGTGTTAGAAGTGATCATGGCACTGAATTTGAAAATCTTGGATTTAATGAGTTTTGTAATTCTAATGGTATTATACATAATGTTTCAGCACCTAGAACCCCTCAACAAAATGGAGTTGTTGAGAGGAAAAATCGAACTTTAGAAGAAATGGCTAGAACCATGCTTTGTGAAAATAATTTGCCAAAATATTTTTGGGCGGAAGCAACAAATACCACTTGTTATGTTGTAAATCGAGTAATGATTAGTCCAATTTTAAAGAAAACTCCATATGAAATTTTCAAAAATAAAAAGCCTAACATTAGCTATTTTCATCCTTTTGGATGTATATGTTTTGTTTTAAACAACGGTAAAGAAAACCTTGTCAAATTTGATGCTAAAAGTGATGAAGGAATTTTTCTGGGTTATTCCTTAAATTCTAAAGCTTATCGAGTATTTAATAAAAGAACTTTACTTGTTGAAGAGTCTATACATGTTTTCGATGATAATCTCCTTCCGAGGAAGGATTCTTGTGTTAATGATGATTTAGGTATTGTACTAGCAAATGACGTTAGACATGACGTTGGAGAATCATCATCAAAGGAAGAAACGAAAGATGAGGACACTCATGATCCTCTTGAGAATCTAACCATTGAAGAAAGGGAAGTATCTTATCCAAGAGAGTACAACTATGTCAAGGATGGTGAGATTATAGGTGATCCATCCAAAGAGATAACTACTCGATCTTCTCTTAGAAATATTTGTAATTATGTTGCATTTATCTCATGCATAAAGCCTAAGAATATTAAAGAAGAATTAAATGATGAACATTGTATTATGGCTATGCAAGAAGAGTTAAATCAATTTGAGAGAAGTAAAGTATGGACATTAGTTGAAAGGCCTAGTAATAAATCTACTGTATGTACTAGATGGGTATTTAGGAATAAGCTTGATGAGAGTGGTAATATAGTGAGAAACAAGGCTAGACTTGTTTCTTAAGGGTATACTCAAGAAGAGGGCATAGACTATGATGAAACATACGCTCCCGTAGCTAGGATGGAAGCAATTAGAATGTTATTAGCATTTGCATGTTTTCATGAATTTAAATTATATCAAATGGATGTTAAAAGTGCTTTTTTAAATGGTTTTATAAAAGAAGAAGTGTATGTGGAACAACCTCCAGGTTTTGAAGATTTAAAATTTCCGGATCATGTTCTCAAATTGACAAAAGCACTTTATGGTTTAAAACAAGCTCCTAGAGCTTGGTATGAAAGATTGTCAAATTTTTTAATTGAAAAAGGTTTTTCAAAAGGGAAGGTTGACACTACATTGTTTTTAAATCATAAAGGTAAAGATTTATTAGTAGTTCAAATTTATGTTGATGATATAATATTTGGTTCTACTAATGATGTTCTTTGCCAAGAATTTTCTAAGCTAATACAAAGCGAATTCGAAATGAGCATGATGGGGGAGCTCTCATTTTTCTTGGGACTCCAAATCAAGCAAAGAAAAGATGGCATCTTCATCAATAAAGCTAAGTACGTCAAAGATATGCTCAAGAAGTTTGGACTGGAATATGGCAAACCTCATGACACTCCAATGAGCTCTTCAACAAAGCTTGACTTAGATGAAGGAGGTAAATGTGTCGATGTTAAATTATATAGGTCAATGATTGGATCTCTACTTTATCTAACTGTAAGTAGACTGGACATTATGTTTAGTGTTTGCTTATGTGCTAGATTTCAATCATGCCTAAAGGAATCACATTTACTAGCTGTTAAGAGAATCTTTAGATACCTTAAGGACACTCCTAGTTTAGGACTTTGGTATCCTAGAGACTCTAGCTTTAGCTTGCATGCGTTTTCTGATGCGGATTATGGAGGATGCAAATTAGATAGGAAAAGAACCTCCGGTACTTGCCAATTCCTTGGAAATATGTGATTTCTTGGTTTTCAAAGAAACAAAATTGTGTTGCATTATCTACCACTGAAGCTGAATATATTTCCGCTGGTAGTTGTTGTGCACAAGTTTTATGGATGAAAAACAACTTTTTGATTATGGAATTGAAGTAGGTACCATTCCTATCAAGTGTGACAATACTAGTTCTATTTGTCTCACTAAAAATCCCATCCAACACTCTAGAACTAAGCACATTGAAATAAGACATCACTTCATTAGAGACCATGTCACTAAGGAAGATGTAGTTCTAGAATTTGTTGATACTTTGCATCAATTAGCGGATATCTTTACAAAGCCTTTAGACAAGGAAAGATTTTGGACACTTAGGAGAGAATTAGGTTTGACCAGCCTATCTTCACTTAGTGTTTAAAATAATTTTAGCACTTTTATGAATAAATAAAAAATGCTTATAATAGTAATTTTTAGGGGGAGTTTATGTTGCTTGATGAAAATTAATTTTATGTTCAAATGTTGTTTAAATATTAATTTGATTGATTGAACTGATTAATTTTTAATATATGAGTTGCCAATACCACTAGAGCTAATTAATTTAGCATTTTGAGTGTTTAAAATGGATTTTTTGACATTTTTGTTCTTCATGTACCGATGCACTTAACGATGCATCGATGCATCCCATTGAATGTGCATCGATTCATCATATTGATGCACTGATGCACGCCTTGAATGTGCATCGATGCATCCGTAGGGTTTTAGGTTAAAAAGGCTTATTTTTCTCATTAATTTCAAAACCTAAAACTATAACCTCTCTAGTCGTACGCCTCTCTTCTACTCTAAACTCTCCTCTTGCTCAAAATCAACGAAAATTTGTCGGAATCTTTGAGATTTTCAACTCCTAATCCTGCATTTATCTTCAAATCGTGCAAAACATCAATACATCTCTCTCAATCCGAAATTTCAAGGTAAACTTTTCTAAAAACTCTATTTTATTATTTTTGATCTTAGGATTGTTTTAATTAGTTCTAGGATGAACAATATATCGGGCATTGATTATTTGATGATTAAAAACTAGTTTTTACAACTAATTTCATCAAAAACTCATAAATTTTAAATAAATTTGTAAATTTTCGAAATAAAAAAAATCAAAAATCTGAAATAAATTTTTAAATTTGATGTTTTTGATTTAATTATGTTGTTTTCATGAAAACTATACATATTATGATTTTACAAATATTATTTTATAGTTTTCAAAACCTTGCCCATTAGATTCGGTTTAGAGAGCCTTGAATTATTGAGGACTCAATTGAGTTTTGGGATTGATTATTGTGCTTACATGTGTTTCAATTTGCAGGTTATGTTCCGTTTTTCGATTCCTAAACAATGTCTAATCCCAAACTCCCTAGGACTTCGTCAAGTCATTCTCGTTCAAACCAACCTCCTAATCATGTTCCTCCTCTACCTTCAACTCTATTAGGATCTTATTTTAACATGCCTGAGCGTCGTAGAGACGAATTGTACTCTAGGTACAGAAATTCTTTCCAGACTTATAGAATTCGCGAAGAGCATATTCCTTCGCTTTAAACCATGGTTGACATTGACTTCGAATAACTTCCGATTCTTAAAGTTTGGAAGTTTGATAAATTGTTTCAGCTTAAACCTATCGTCTATCAACAATTGGTCCGCATTTTCTATTCCAATGCGGTGTGTATTCAAAATGAAACTCAATGTGGAACTATAGCCATTAGATCCTATCTTTTAGGCCAATATATTAATATTGACCCCGAGACTATAGTTTTCTGATTTGGGTTAGATAATAGTGGTGTATATAATGAGAATGAAAATATGGAATATCCCTATGTTCCAAACTCCAGTGA
This sequence comes from Hibiscus syriacus, assembly GCF_006381635.1. NCBI lineage: Eukaryota > Viridiplantae > Streptophyta > Magnoliopsida > Malvales > Malvaceae > Hibiscus > Hibiscus syriacus. The sequence goes on along the minus strand of NW_024062845.1, from coordinate 1,241,102 downwards.
TAGTTCTCTACGATCTCATCATGATCGTTTTCTCCATTTGATGTCTCTTGGTGGTTTAGACCATCCGGAGGTAGGTACTCCACACTTCATGCTAGGGATTTATGGTGGATGTATTATATTAAAAATAATATCAAAACAAATCTGTCCCATATTATATTCAGTCAACTAGTGGACATTGTAAACATTGTTACTTCAAAACATGTTGAAACATTGATTTATGGATGTATTCTTAGTAATCTCTTTATCAAACTTGGTCTAGAAGTCTCTCTCGACAATCCTATCCCACTCCAAAATCAAATCAATCTCACATCCTTGAAGAAAGCGGATTGGAAACAAGATGAGGTAACCGGTCAATGGGTTTTTAGACTCGAAAAACAAACTCCGGAGCTAGTTCCTCACGAGCTGCTCCTAGCTCCTCTCGTGTTCCTTCTCCTCCTCCGGCTCCTGCTTCTGAAGATGATCCTGAATTTCAACAACTTATGAAAGACATCGATTCTCACGTACCTGATGACGAGCCAGCATAAGAACCAGCTCCACAAGAAGATCAAATGCCTCCATATTTTCGTTCGTTTTTGGGGACATTTGATTTACGGTATGCGTCTTCACGCTTCACATTCATTGAGTCCAAGGTCTCTACCTTGGAAGCTCGACAACAAGATATGAATGATCGTTTGGATGCACTCACGCTTGAGATGAGAGCTCGTTACCCTCCTCCTCCTCCCGATCCTTCAATGGATGAATAGACTTATCTTGCTTTGATTGTTTTTGGGTTGAACTTGAATTTAAAATTGTTAAAACATTTTGGATTGTCTTTCTTTGTTATATGTTTGTTTGTTGGATATTTGAACTTTTATTTTATATATTTTGGTTTGTTTCAATATATGCATCATTTACCTTTTAGTTGAAATGACCAAATTACCGTTTCACATTTTATTATGAATATTGATTATGAAACTAATGGAAAATCTCTCTTTTGATTGTGATCTTAGCAGCTTAAGTTATATATATATATATATTTAATCAATTGGCTATGTTTTTCAAAACCTTGTTTAAATCGATTTTAAGTCTTTTTGATTTAACAAAAAGGAGGACAAATGTTAAGTGTTAAAAATGTTTTTAAAAGGGAGAAGTGTTATAGTAAGGGGGAGTAATTTTTCAAAATTGATTTCAAATTTTAGAAAATCTTAAAATAACACAAATGTTTTGTTATATCAAAAAGGGGGAGATTGTTGAAAACATTTTTGTGTTTCGATATAACAAATTAGTTTAATGAATTTTAAGATTTTACAAAAGCTTTTCTAAGTCTATTCGATTCAATTAATCGAATATCAAATTATTACTCCAAGTCTTTTAAGATCAACTTCAAACCTTACTAAATGTGTAAAATTGTGTTTTATACTTAATATATTTTTGAAACAATTTTCACAAATTATTTTGAACCAAAATCAAGCCTAAAATCAATTTTTCAGAGTGATGCACCGATGCACCAATCCATGCATCGATGCACCATGAATTAAATTGAACATCGAATGCATTTCATGCATCGATGCATTTACCATACACGATGCACTGAGGATTTTATGAAAACATCGAATGCATTTGATGCATCGATGCACCAGCCATGCATCGATGCACTTGATGCATCGATGCACTCTTAGTGCACCGATGCACTAAGGGTCCAACGGTCAAAATATTTGAATTTTATACTGATGCACCATGGGTATGCATCGATGCACTGACGCTCCCAACTGCTTTAATTAATTGTTTTCACACTTAAACGGGTCTATTAACTCCACTAATCATCTCCAACGTTCAGAATCATTTGAAGGTGTATTTAAATAAGATTGGAAGCCATTGCTCAACAACAAGAAACAACAAGCAACTACAATCAAGAAAGAATCAAAGAGAAAGCATCAAACCTCAAGTTTGAGCATTTCAAGCCTATTTTTCATTCAATACTCATTTTTCATTCAAGAACACTTATTGTGCTCAATTGTATTTATTATTGAGTGTTCTTTCTTTGTTCTAGAATTGTGCAAACATATTTGCCTTGTGAGGTTTTTCTTGTAAGTTTGTAAATTTGTAATCTTCTCTTTGAGAAAATAGTGTTCTCAAAAATTGGGGTATATTCTTGAGCGAGTTATAAGGTTATCTTTTTGGCCTCAAAAGAAAGAACAAATTAGTGAATTTGTTGGAAAATCCTTACTGTGGATAGCTAAGGTACTGGACGTAGACTTTGGTTGATAAAGTCGAACCACTGTAAATTGATGTGCAATTACTTTTAATTTTCTGCAAAAGCTTCCACCAAAATTTTTATTGCGAATTCACCCCCCTCTTGGCCGATTCCATCGATCGATTAACTCAACAATAATAAATAAACCAATTGATATGATACTATATGTGTACTTCTGTGAAATAATATATATGTGTTTTATGATGTGTATAGAAATGTTAAGTATATGCTTATATGATAAAAAGGAATTAGTGATAATGATATAAGAAATGATAAAAATGTTAATGATGATTTATGTATATATAGAAGCCTTGTGTTACATGATATGTACATGTATATATATATATATATATTTATTTATTTATTATATATATATAAAAGCATTATGTAGAATGGAATGTACATGCATTTGTTAGATAGTAATAGTTTCCATTATTTATTTACATGTATTACTAAGTCAACGACTTTGTGTGTGAGAGTTTCACATGTAGGTTTGATAAGATTATGGAGCAAAGAGGAGCAAGACAGGTCAGAGTCTCCTTTCCAAAGATCATATCAGAAATGTATTTGAATAGTATGTATTTTGTATAAGAAATATAGTTGGCATGTAAATAAAGAATTGAATTGTATAAGCAATGTTATGTTTTGTAAAACCAATTGATTTTTAATTAATGAAAAATATTTATTTTCTTGAATTGTGAATTTTAATTTTAATCAATTTGTAAAGAAAAACTTTTTGAAAAGTCAAATGTGACACCTCGGACTCGTGTCCGGGTTAGATATGGATTGGGGTGTTACATGAAATGGTATCAGAGCTAAGGTTTAGCCGATTTTAGGCTTAAACCAAAGTCAAATGAGTTTTAAAATGTGTACATGCCAACACAAAGTGAAATATTTCTGATATGATAAGTGTAAGGAGTATGCTGTCTTGCTAATAGAATAAGATTAGTAAGGTATAATAGAAATCTGATTATGAGAATTGTTGAAGTGAACCGAGAGGTGATAAACCTGATGGTGGTAGTAATTCACCTGGCTTGGGCAGGCAGAATGAAGAGTGGACACCTCAGGAAATGCCTCGTAAGATCAAAGGTTGATATCAGAAAGTTAAAATCAAGTGAGAATAGTGTTAGAATGTTTCCACTATTTTGAATCAGAAAAGTGATATAGTAGTTTGTTATTACGTGGATAAGATAGAATATGGTGGACAAGTGTCACCAATCAAATGACATGGGTAGAATTAGTAGAAGAGTTTAAGAACAAGTGCCTCTGTGGCAAGTGTATAAGATAAATGAAACTAGAGCTTATGAGTGTGAAACAAGGGAATAATATTCTGTATGAGTAAGAGTGTGGATTTGATAAGGGTTTGTATCCTAGATTGATTGAGTTGGTGCTGATTATTAAGGTTATGTGATGGAAGTGTCCTGGAATTAAAATATTTGAAGATATTGTCAGGTTAAGTTAACCCAATATGAAGTGGATATGAATATGCTGTGTATCTTGATCAATGTGATGTAGTAAAGGAGATAAGGATTTGTATGTATTAAGAAAGTTAAGAGTATAATAGAAAAGTTGAGATGATTTCAAATAAGGATTTTCAAGAATAAGGTTTATGTAAGAAGTGTTAACTATCAAAGTTATGAAAATGTGATAAAGGTTTGTGATCAGGAATAAGTATAAGTGATATGAAATGAGTATGGGAGTATAAAGGAGATTTTGATTTATGGAAAAATAAAGGAATAAGAAAATGAAACGGATGGAGTTTAAAGGATAAGATATGGTAAAGGTTATGTTAAGGTATAGATTATAAGTTTGATTAGAAGTAAGAAAGGTTCGTCAGGTGATATGAAAGATTGTTTTATTCTGCAAAGTATATGTCTTAAACATCTATGATGAAGATTTAAGTTGTTGCTTCTTGGTCAAGTAGAAATAGTCCGATAAAGGTAAAGATTTATTCATATGCATTAAGAAAGTTTAGGGAATGTATGTTTTTTTTAAAAAGGAAAATATAGTAAAGGTTTGGTTGTTATTGCAAGGCAATTAGAGAATGATAAGGAAATTGATTGATCGATTGATTTATGATTTTGAGTAATAAGAACTGATGTTACTGTCTACATGATAAGTGATATGATATGGAAATATTAAGGAAAATGTAGTGAAGAATTGAAATAATGAAATCCAAGTTTTTTAATGATAAAACGAAAGATTAAATTGAGGAGGCAATATGAGAATATGAATAGGATATGTGTACACAATATCTTCATCTATTAGTGCAATGAAAATTTGAGGACGAATTTTCTTAAGGGAGATTTGTAATATCCCAAAATCAAGGCTAGTGACTAAATTAGAAGTTTAGAAACTTTGAGGTCTAATTTCAAAAGATTAAAAAGTACATGGACTTAAATAGGAATATTTTTGGAATTGGATTAAATAAAAAGGATGGAAAGAATGAAAGGGAATTATGGTCTTTCAGTTTTAAGGATATTTTCTCTCTTTTATTAAAGGATAAGCACGTGGGATTTGGGAGAATTATCTGGAACCATTTCCTTTTGCCTTTTTCTTCCCGTTAGCTTCATGGTAAAGGTGAATTGAATTGTAAATGTTTATTTTTGGAATTTCTAAGTTGGTTTTTGTTCTTTGGGTGTTATATAAGCTTAAGGAAAGCTTATATAAAATCAAAACAATAAGAAAAGACAATTAGAAAGAGAATTGCAATAACGGTGTAGAAATGAATGTTGGTATGAAGAGATTTTTAAAGTTTTGTTGATAAATTTAACTTGTCATAAGAATAATTAAGAAGTTAGAAGTAATAGAAATGAATTAAGAACATGTTGGAAATTTGGTGAGACTTTTAGTTTCAAGAAATATAATGAGATATTGAAGATAGTGGTGTGTTATATGGATATAAGATGATATGAATAAGTATAGTTTATGTTAATGGTATAAAAGGAGTTCAAATGAGAGGGTTAAGTAACCTTTGGTAAGTTTTTGGGTTTAAAGAATGGATTCTAGGTTGGTAGTATCGGTACTGGTTGAGTAAGTACCGATACTACAAGTTAATTTATGAGGAAATTATATATGGGGTATCGATACCATAAGGAAGGAATATCGATACCAATTAGGAGGGTATCGATACCAGAGAACATTAAATCTAATTTTGGAATCGATATCGTGGTAGGTTATCGGTACCCTAGCATAGAAGTATCAGTATTGGGCTGGTGGTACCAATATTACTTAAGCAGGAAAGTGAAATTTTTATTTTATTTAGTTTGCATTGGTAAGAATATTTTTGAGTTAAATTCTGATATTCATTGGATTATATTCGTGTAGATATCGATCGAAAGCCAAGTTCGGATAGGCCATCACAATAAGATTCGAGAAAGAACAAGAGATTGATATTGGCAAGTAAACCAAGGTGAGTACATGTTATTAGGTGTAAGTTAGGTTAAAGAATTAAGACTTGCGATAAATCAAATTTTGATATTATATTATATGAGTACAAGGATATAAGCATGTAATGATATGATGTTTATGTGCATATAAGTGTATGTATATGTCTAGAGTTTAGGTGCATCTTTATATGTGATTTATGTGAATACGTGTATGTGATAATAAATTGTATGACTATATGATCATAAGAGATAAGATATATGACAAGAGATATGCGAAAGTAATCTATGTGATTATATTTTATATGAAAACAATAACATGTGAAATGAGAACATGTATATGATTATGAGCTATGTGATAATATGTTAAGTGATTAAATAAGCAAGAGATATTATAAGTTATGTGATATGTGACATGTGAATCATATGGAAATGATCTACGTGTAGGTGAAGTTATGTGACTATGTGAATGTGTAATAATATAAATAATAATGCCCATGTTATGTGTTATGAGAGCTAGGGGTATAGTTGGCATGACAAGAGTCGAGGGTTCTACGTGGTCCTTCAGGACATATATATAATCCTTTGGAATATATATGTGGTACTTCAGTACACTTATTTGATCCATTAGAATATGTATGTGGTCATTCGGGACATATGTTCTATATGTGGTCATTCGAGACATCTATGTGGTCCCTAGGGACAAATTCTATGTGCCCCTAGTGGGAATTATATGAGATGTGGTGACAGAATATGTGCACAACCTCTATGTACTCTCATACCTTAAGTTCTCAGAAGTATACAAGGACTTTAAAGAGAATAAATAAACCAATTGATATGATACTATGTGTGTACTTTTGTGAAATGTTATATCTATAATTTATGATGTGTATAGAAATGTTAAGTATATGTTTATATGATAAAAAAGAATTAGTGATAATGATATAAAAATGATAAAAATGTTAATGATGATTTATGTATATATACAAGCCTTGTGTTACATGATATGTACATGTATATATATATATAGAACATTATGTAGAATGAAATGTACATGCATTTGTTAGATAGTAATAGTTTCCATTATTTATTTACATGTCTCACTAAGTCAACGACTTTGCGTGTGAGTGTTTCACGTAGTTTCGATAAGATTTGGAGCGAAGAGGAGCAAGATAAGTCAAATTCTCCTTTCCAAAGATCAATCAAAAAAGTATTTGAATAGTATGTATTTTGTATAAGAAATATAGCTGGCATGTAAATAAATATTATAATTGTATAAGCTCTCTAATGTTTTGTAAAACTAATTGATTTTTAATTAATATAAAATATTTATTTTCTTGAATTGTGAATTTATATTTTAATCAATTTGTCAAGAAAAACGTTTTGAAAAATCAAATGTGACACCTCGGACTCATGTCTGGGTCGGATACGGGTTGGGAATGTTACACTGCTGCTAAGTGTGTTCACAGGAAGTTGAATATGATCCAAGCTGATCTTTCCTCCCAATTATCAGTTGAAAACACTATCAGTCCAACATGCATTTTTGAGAAGAAAATGTTTTAGATTTTCAAAGGATGGTCGATTACCAATCCTTGATTCCAGAAAACTAAGAATGTAACCCAAAGGGTATTAGGCGCTTTTCAATTTTCACAATTGGAATTGAGTCATCGCTTCAGCCTTTGGCTATGAAAAACTTATCTAAGTATGATAGAAATTATACTTAGTATTTTAAAAGAAAAATAAAATAAAAACTTGAAAAATAGGCACTTGAAAAGAAAAAGTAAAACTTTTATAAAAGAAAGAAGCAAGAACAAAATAATTCAAGAGAAAAATAGAATATGTCTTTGGCTTACCCCAAGGGGTATTATAGTGTGCTAAAACCCTAAAATTGCTTAGAGATAATTCATAATAAATTCAAAAATAATTCTCTAAAAAATCCCAAAAGATAATTCCATTAATTGTTTGAAATAAAACCCAAAAATAAAGTTACTTCATAAATTCAAGCAGAAATTGTGGATGGGTGTTCTGTCTCAACGAAAATGTTGACTGGACCTTTAAGAAGATGCTGACTCATCACCACGTCCGCGAAGTCATGCCCACTGGTCCACTCTTGATTCTAGAAAAATAAAAACTTGCAAAATTCGTCCTTTTTAGCAAAGTTTCTAGAATCTAATGTTCTACAAAAAATAGAAAATGGCCAACTTAGCAACATAAACCGACGAATCAAGGAGTAATTAATAATAAAATAATATCTATTTAAATTACTCATCTATTTCCCCCTCACTTATTCAATATTTTTCCTCAATCAATGAATCAAAATCCTTAGGTTGTTATCTCAATTTCACAAAATTCACAAGTCTTCCAAGTAAATCAAAATCATAGCAAATGATGAAATCCAAGAGCAATCAAGCAAAAGGCACAACTAAAGCAAGTTTTAGCAAAGCATGACATTCTAATTATTCGTAAATCTCAAAGAAGCAAAACTTAGTACCTCACATTGGCTCACTCATTCCGCTCAGGTGTTTCAGGTAAAAGAATAGCTCAAGCCTAACTAATCAAAGCATTACCATAGGCTTATAACTAAATCCAATCTCCACCACTAAGTATGATCATGATGCAAAAGTCAAGAGATCCTTTAAGGGTTGTAATGGGGCTAAGGTTTGGGTATGATAAAGGCAACAAATTTGGGTTTAAAAATTCAAGACAAAGATAAGATCATTCTAAAGAATTATTCAAATTGAGATAAAATCAAAGAAAGGGAAACAAAAAATCAAGCAATCAAGCTTTATTCACTCTCTATATTTTCTCTTTTTTTTCTTTTACAACTTTTTTCTTTTTATTGTTCGAATATGTTTTTTGTGCATTGTATTTTTTTACTCATTCGAATCTGCATTGCACTGTTCAAATTTTTATGCACTGAATTTCTACACTATTCAAACCAAATTGCACTGTTTTTTACCATTTGAATAGTCTAATTTTTTGGACTGTTTTGTTTGATTAAGCACTATTTTGAATAATTTTTTTCCTTTTTTCGAACACTTTTCTCTTTTTTTTTTTTGTTTCAAAATAACCTCACCTTTTTCATGAAAAAGGGTAACAAAAAGAGGGAAAATAAAATAAAATAGGCTCTGGTTAATAGTGTGGTAAACAAAGAAAAAGATAAGGCTCAAATTGGCTATCTAATGTGTAAATAAACAAGAGGGTAGACTATTTTTTGGGAAGAGAAAGGGGTGAAATCCTAATGCCTTTATCACACTAAATCATCACATTCAATTGTGTAGTCTCGACAAGCATTATGTCCAAAGTTCTAGAATGCAAAGAATTATTCGACATACTCAAAATTAATATATGCTTATTAGGCTTTAAACTCCATGAAAGGTTTAATTACACTAAATCATGCTATCAATTCAACTAACAAATGCATAAAATGCCAAAAGTTTTAAGGAAAGGCCTATTAATCATGTCAATTGCTATCATGCTTCCTAAATTCCAACGAAACAAAGATTAAAATTCACAAAAAAAATCAAAGAAATAAGGCAAAATATGAGATAAGCAACCAAGAATTCCAACACGTCAATTCAAGAAAATTTCAAGTTCATCCAATTGAATAAGCAAGGTAAAAATTTGATGTAATTTCCAACCCTCACTTAAGTCATATTTTCCCAATATGAAAATAAAATGCATAAGAGAGGAACAAAAATAATCCCCCAATTAACGTCGGCCATGACCACGATCACGTTAGATGGCCCTGGCAAAGGTATATGAGAATCTCGACAAGGTTCATCTCAATGGAATTAAGTTAGTCGTGCACTTCATAAAGTTCATTGTGAATATCCGATTGCGGATGTTTTTCTGACGCTTCATTTGGTGTAATGGTGTTGAGAGGAACGATGTGTGGCGCATTGAGAGTGCCGGCGAGAAGTCCCATTGAGTCCAAGCATATACCATGTATGGGGTCTATCGTAAAAGCATATGTGAAATGTGAAGAATCAAAGGTCAGTGGAATAACCTAGATGCAAGATTAGTAATATAAGGGTTGAGAATTAATTGGCGATCAGATCGCACAACTTGCTCGAAAGAACGTGCGAACCAAAAGCCCAAGTTTACCTTGGTTTCAATTTGCATACACCATAAGAAAAACAATTCAACCTAACTTAAATAGGACGTGGTATCATTACATCCGAAATAGTTGTATGCCAAAAATCAATGAATTTAGCATAGAGAGGGACTGTGAATATGACATCCTTTCGTTGTCCTTGCATTGAAACAAGCACTGACTGAACCTGTGAGTGCCTCATAAGCTATGTCTGTGTAAAAGTCCTACGACACCTCACGTAAAGAGCTAAGATAATCATGGTCCGTGACATTCATCATGAACGCCATGGAAAAATTAAATTAGATAAAGACAGGAAAAATGTTGTCCAAGCAACCAAAAAGAAATAACAATGGGTGATTCATTAGTTACGACATCATGAGGCAAAAATGTAAACATAATATATAACACCCCAATTTAGGGGCTAAATTTAAGAAATTATAAAGTGGTGAATTTAATTGGTATTTTTGGAAGGAATTGGGGATTAAATTGTAACATTTCAAAGTTGGTAGACCGTTTTAAGAAGTGCAGGAAGTTCAGTGACTAAACTCATGGTTTACCCATTTTTAATATGAGTTGAATTATAAATCCCCCATTCCCGTATGTTTTATGGAAAATTTTCCATATTTTCCCTCTCCGATCAACCAACTTTCAACTCCGATCTACTCGTCGTCCGACCTTCGATCGACAAGCCAAAACCACCATCGTGTTCGTTGTCAACCGAGGAACAAAACCCCTCAAACCTTTCGTCGTGAATCATAGCCGTTCGTCTTGAATTTCAGTCGGAAGTATCGTCGGTAATAACTCGGTTTTAGTTGGTTTTTCATCGATTCACGACGATCGGGTCATCCGTTTACGACACCTCCCGCACCATAGTGTTCCTTGTACCGTTCTGAGTCCACCGGTGTCATCCCTTTTCTCCGGCTGCGGCAGCGCGTGTGGAGGTGAAGCGGTCAAAGTTTTCGATTCGTTGAAATCGAGCTCTCCGCCGTTCAAAAAATTGAACCGAGCTTTATAAGTATCTCGAAATCGCTTAAAATAATTTTTAGGAATTTTTTCGAGAATTTTCCGATATCAGGGCACTGTTCACGCGCCGCCACTGCGCGTGGGGAAGGAAAAATGACCGGTTTTGGTGCATAGTTGACCGGTTTGACCGGTCATAACCCGACCCGACCCGTTTACCCGACCCGACTCGTTGACCCGTTGACCGTTGACCGACATTGACCACTGTTGACCAAAACTTTGACCGGTCATTAAACGACCTTTGACTTCGACCGAGTATACCTATCCTAACATTTTTCGATGTTCCAAATCCGATTCTGTAGTCCGTTTTTCGAAATTCGAACCAAAGGCCTCGAAATTTCCGGTCAAACCCGTTGACTTTGATTTTGACCAAAAATTCCAAATTTTAGAAAAGTCATATTTTATGCTTTCGACGTCCTGAATCCGAATCCGAAGTCCGTTTCGCCAAATTCGAACCCGGTAAGCTATTTTTCACTGATTTATCACCTGATTCGATCCGTTTATCACAATTAAGCTCCGTTTCTGATATAATTTATGTTGATATGTATCTGAGGAATTATTGGAAGTTAAATTGAAGATCAAAGGCATTCAATGGAATTTTTATGGTCGATCAGTATTGTACGGAAATCGAGGTAATACTTTACTACCTCTTTATGCTTTATAGAACATGTTGTATTGGTAAATGCATGAATGGAAATGTTTGGTCTCGTATGTATAATTATTGAAGATCTACGCTATATATGAATACGGTAGAAAATAGGTAATTGAATATGACTAAGATTACTATTATAAGAAATTGGAGGACAGTTGGAATTAAATTACAAGTTCTTGAATTAAGGGATAAAAGAATCAACCATGGATATGTAGATTATAATTTATCTCATTAAAGGTACTTAGATGATAAATTATGAGAATATTTTGATTAGGTAAAATTACGAAATTACCCTTATGTTGGAAAATGACAAGAATTATCCCTGGAAGTGGATTAATAAATCTGAAAAGAATTATTGATCTGCTAAAACTATTGATATGCATAAGAAATGTTAGTTTTACATGGAAATTATGGATAACCGATTTTTAACCCCAAGAAGGTTTATACTAGATACTATAAGTCTTTTAAAGAATCATTTCAAGATCAAAGAATGTTCGAGGAGCAATTAATCATAGGATCTCTATATTATATTATTTTTGTTAAGATAATATCGAAATTATCTGGTTAAGAAATTACAAAAATGCCCTTGAGAGGTAAAATAGTCCGAGTTGACCCTGAAGGAGAAAGCACTTTGAGGATTTATACTTAACTCGATTAAGTACAAAGTTAATTATTAATATTCTGTCTTTGTAAAGAAAAATTCATAATATTGCGTTTGTAAAATTTGAGAAGGCACTTGACCCGAAAATATCTGAGTTATGAGTAAATACCTGAAGAACAATTTATCGGAGGGTGCTCTTTTATCAGAATTGTTCGAATGGACTGGAATATGATAAATTGGAATTAAATAATCCTGATGGAGGAAAAGATTGAAATACTGTGGATCTGTAAAATAACCAAATTACCCTTGTAATGGAAATGACCCAAGAATATCACCAAGCTCAGGAATGATTGGATATCATGGAGCTCTGAAATAAATGGAATAAAACTGAACACCAAAATTACCAAAATAACCTTATGGCCTAAACTAAGTAAATACCTTGGATTAATTAAGGAATCCAAATAAGCATAGGTATTGGACTACCTTTAAAAGTTATGGAACAAAACTTAAGTGAGCCGATCAACCTTAATAATATGTCAGTACCTGAACGACATAGATATTACTTGAATGCATGTTCGTCTACTCAAGTTTAGCTCAATGATAATTTTGGAAGTGTTCAGCTCAGCTCAACTCAGATTGCATTCGGTACTAAGAATTGGATATTTGTTCGAGAAATCAACCACGAAGACCAATCTGAACTGAACGGAAGTACAATATGTATCTGAAATTCAGAAACGTACGGAATTACTCTGGAAAATCCCGAAGTAACTGGAATAGACTTGAATGGTAAATGAACTAAGCAACCTCAAGCACTAAGGATTAAGTAAGTGATGTGAATGAGCCTACAAACATTAATGAACATACACAATGTACTGTTCTTTGGATCATGAACTACAAATCAAGCACGTCAGTATTTCATGATATATTGGAAGCGTAAAATTAAAATAAAGACATTGGAAGATTATTCAGTGATGATTCCGAAAATGATCTATGGATAAGAGTTTGTGGTATTAAAGAGTAAATACCCTGGAAGAACAATGAATTGATCAATCGACAAGCATTAATTTTGGGAGTTATTCATTTAAGAGTTGTTTGATAATCCGATCAATCGACATAGATTGTAAATGTCCCGAATCTTCATTTCTTCCTTACGGCTCAAGTCATATTCTGAATAATTGATGATTTTGTCAGTTATTGAACTCTTCCAATAGTGATTCTGAATTCCGATATTCTATCGGCATACTGAATAACTGTGTTTCTCTGCCTGATACAGTACCTCTAAATAATACATATAAACTCTGGTGTGTCCCTAATTATATAAATTTTATCTATTTCCGAATTGAATTCTGTTCTGATAAGTTACCTGAATTCTGTTCTGATTCTGATCTGGATTCTGTTCTGATATCTGATATGAATTCTGTTTTGATTTCTGATATCTCTGTCTACCGATGGAGAAATGTTTTATCTGGGGGGTTTATTGTTGGAGGAAGATTACTGCAGGCTCCTCGGCTATGTGCTCAGGGCCTTACTGTTACTGGTTGTGCGGGGTGTATGGTTCCGGGGAACCTACACAAACAGATTGTGAAAGGGTGGGGGTGTGTATATATATGCTTTAAATAAATATGTATCTTTTTACTGGCTTTATGGGAACACACTAGATAACCTATTATGATCTCCTGAACTTAGTCATCCGAAATATTTGTCTGAACCGAAAGCTCATTGTCCGTTACCATCTGAAATATCAGTAGGATCTCTGCTCAGCATAAAAATCTGTAAATGTTCGAAAATAATAAGGATATGTATGTTTATCTGTATCTGTATGTTCTTCAGCATCATCTGGTAGTTCTGTATTACTGAGCTTTTCGAAGCTCACTCTATACTCACCTTTTCAGGTTAAAAGAATTGTACCAGTGCATCTATTGACTTCAGTAAGGGAGTTCTTCTGCATTGTTGCAGAGTATGGTACATGTGATTAGGGGGCATGCAATTGTATTTTGATTTATATACGAGTATGAAATTTTTTTTTATTTTTAAATAGTGATAACTTTAATTTTGTAGTGGCAAATGATTTTATGAATTTACATGTTCTGATAAAAGGTTTTAAATTTTCGCTATTTTTACAGTGGGTCGCTCCGTGGCCCTAATGTGACTTCCCGGATCGGATCGGGTTACCCGCATCGGTCTGTGGGGGTTACATAATATAAAATTTAAACACCAATTTATAGAACGTACAACGCCTAATTTTAGAATATGATCGTTAACCAATCGCATCAAAGTATTGCATAACCGATTCACATAAGTGCAATGAATCAATAGTATGATTAGGAATAAATGTGCAAACCTAAAATTTGCAGTGTTGGATGTTATCGACCGCAAAGCTTCCTCATTGTCAAAGTCTAAAGAGCCACAAAGAATTTCCTCAACCAGGATGGAATAGGTACGCCCACGACGATGGCGTTTGAAATAATCTACGTATTCATGTGCATTGTCTTCGTACATGGGGCCTTCGCTCAAACTTGTGGCAAAGGAAGATGAAGCATGTAGTTGTCCGGAGGATTGTGGAGAGGGTGCTGGAGGAACTCTGGCCATAAATCCACTCCTAAATCGACTGAAAATGACCCCCGACGAAATAGAATAAAAGGTTAGGTTCGATGATAACGATGAGTGGTTCTGCCATGGTCTGGATGGACCGAAAAAACCATGTGACTGTATAATGAAATCGACAGAAGAGTAGGAAGTTGACAGTGGCGATGGCGGTGGAACATGAATGGGCTCGGGAGAGGGAGGGCGTGCACTAGGCTCGGGCACTCATCATCCTCTATAATGAGCAGGGGTATAAGTGGGTGTGGTTGTGGTAATAAGCAGATTTTGGGGCATTTCATTCTTTCAGCCTAAACTTCCTGCACGTTGACATCGTTCATAAGTTTTGCAAAAATAAATAAGCATCACAAAGCTTGTAGGCCAAAAGATTTCACATTTTAAAATCTTATTGGTGATTCGATTTGGCCCAAAATGACCACCACATGAATATGAATGACAAAAATTTAAGATGAATTGTACCTAATCTTCGACGATGCATCAACGAATTTCCTGATCAGATCAATTCTTTCAAAGGTAATGATCATCACATATATAAAATCGAGATTCGCTATTTATTCGATTAATTTCTGCTCTTGGTAAATCTAATGGTAATTTCAAAGTGACCAAATAATTTACCAGATCAGGATTTAAAAGAAACCTAAAAATCCATCAAAACAATACTAATGAGTTTTATTGCTAATATTTCGATCATTTAATCTATAAATTGAAGAGGAAAATGGTATTTTCGAGTTGAAGAGTTCAACTTCCTGTAATCGATGCAGATTCAACATCCATTATGAACTCTAGTTGGAACTAACTCACCTTTCAAGTTCTTAATTACCGTGACTCCGTTTTTTTTTTTAAATCATGTGAACAAGCTTACCCAATTACTATCCGAAATTAGGTAAATCTCATCGGCATCAAGGAGCTTTTGCATCTCATTTTTCACTACTTCTATCATCGGTCCATCGTAAGGATTCCGCTTCTCACATCAATCTTCGTGTGTGTCGTACTAAGGAATTGACACCGAGGGAGAATTTTAGAATTAGTATTTTTCCGATCATTTTCCTTGCCAATGACATAGAAATCCGCTGGAAAGATAAGCTCATTTACCTTTACTAAGACATTCTCCAAGAGTCCTTCAGGATAAATTACTGAGCGATCCACTAGCTGAATTGTAACTCGTGTATCCTTCAATGACTCGGTAAAAATAAGATTATAAACAGATAATGACATAACGTTAATAGAGGCACTCAAATCATACATCGCCTACATAATTCCAACCTTACCGATTTTACATGGGATAACGAACATACCTTAATCCTTCAACTTTGGAAAAAGATTTCATTAAAAAACAGTTGAAACGTTCTCTTCCAAATTAACTTTTTCATGCCCAATAAGCTTTCTTTTCTCAAAACCTTCCAGATAACTTCAAGTAGTGGAATATTGATTTTTACCTTCAGAAATACATCTAAGATCTCTTTCTCCTCATCTTTTTTTTTTTGTCTCTTTTTACCAATATTGAGGGGAAAGGTGGTGGAACGAAATAATAAGATGGCGCTTTCTTTTATTGGGATTATGTGCCAACTTCACCTTCTAAAAGATGCTGACTCTTTGCCACGTCAGTGAAGTCATGCCCACTAGTCCAATCTTGATTCCAAAAAAATAATAACTTGCAGAATTCTTCCTTTTAAGCATAGTTTATGGAATCCAATGTCTTGCATAGAAAATAATAATAAACACCCAACTTAGCAACATAAACCGACAAATTAAGGAGTATTTAACAATAAAATAGTATCTATTTAAATCACTCATCATTGGGCAACAGTTTGTTGGATGATCCGACATCGTACATATCCCGCATACCTTTGATGCTCCAACTTTTCTTGAAATGAGAGAATTAACTATATCAATTAACTTGTCAATTTATTTTCAAGTGAAACAACACTTACATTGTAAACCCGTCAGCTGGCTTCACTTAAGGAGCCGAATTACTGTGAATTAACAACCATTGTGGAAATCAAATTCCTCGCCGTTTCTGGAGTTATGTTGACGAGAGCACCACCACTAGTGGTATCCACTATTTCTTTTCTACTGGAACATCACTTCATAAAAATACTAAAAGAGTGTTTGTTTGAATGAGCCATATTACAGAGAACTGGCACATATTTTTTTAAACCACTCTAAATAGTCGTAAAGTGATTCTCCTTTATTTTGTCGAATTCCCAGGATACTTCACCTCAATTCGCTTGCTTTCGCCCATGGAAAAACATATCAAGAAAAACATGCGTTAAATTATTCCAGTTGTAATGGATTGGGTGGTAAATAAAATAAACATTCCTTAGCCATACGCTAAGGAAAAAAGATGCTCTGAGTTTAATCTAATCTTCCGATACTCCCTGGGGCTTTATACTAGAGTATACAATGTGAAATTTTTGTGAATGTTTGTTGAACTTTACTGGGTAGAACGTGATAGGAGGAAGAGGTGGATTAGTCCTCATCTTGAGTTTAAATGAGTCTCACCGTGAGGAAATGTGATGCAAATGGCTACTGAATGCCGGGAGTTGCGGTTAATTCTCTGATCGTCTGAATCACCATTGGTTATGCTTCTTAAAAATACTAAAAGAGTGTTTGTTTGAATGAGCCATATTACAGAGAACTGGCACATATTTTTTTAAACCACTCTAAATAGTCGTAAAGTGATTCTCCTTTATTTTGTCGAATTCCCAGGATACTTCACCTCAATTCGCTTGCTTTCGCCCATGGGAAAAACATATCAAGAAAAACATGCGTTAAATTATTCCAAGTTGTAATGGAGTTGGGTGGTAAATAAAATAAACATTCCTTAGCCATTACGGCTAAGGAAAAAAGAGATGCTCTGAGTTTAATCTAATCTTCCGATACTCCCTGGGGCTTTATACTAGAGTATACAATGTGAAATTTTGTGAGATGTTTGTCGAACTTTTACTGGGTAGAACGTGATAGGAGGAAAGAGGTGGATTAGTCTCATCTTGAGTTGAAATGGAGTCTCACCGTGAGGAAATGTGATGCAAAATAGCTACTGAATGCCGGGAGTTGCGGTTAATTCTCTGATCGTCTGAATCACCATTGGTTATGCTTCTTAAAAATACTAAAAGAGTGTTTGTTTGAATGAGCCATATTACAGAGAACTGGCACATATTTTTTTAAACCACTCTAAATAGTCGTAAAGTGATTCTCCTTTATTTTGTCGAATTCCCAGGATACTTCACCTCAATTCGCTTTCTCCCATGGGAAAAACATAACAGGAAAAACATGCGTTAAATTATTCCAAGTTGTAATGTAGTTGGGTGGTAAATAAAATAAACATTCCTTAGCCAATACCTAAGGAAAAAAGAGATGCTCTGAGTTTAATCTAATCTTCCAATACTCCCTGGGGCTTTATACTAGAGTATACAATGTGAAATTTTGTGAGATGTTTGTGCGAACTTTTACTGGGTAGAACGTGATAGGAGGAAAGTGGTGGATTAGTCTCATCTTGAGTTGAAATGGAGTCTCACCGTGAGGAAATGTGATGCAAAATGGCTACTGAATGCTGGGAGTTGCGGTTAATTCTCAGATCGTCTGATTCACCATTGGTTATGCTTCTCTTAGCGTGGATTTCATGACTGGAGTGGCATTGAGCATTGTTCTTCGTGGGAGTGGGTGTTGGTTGGTATATTAAATGTAGATTCCATATCTAATCATCGTTCACTTTGTTCTCGCTGTTGTTTCTTTCATTGAAGTGTCTGGACATGGGTTCCATGTGCTCTTGCTTCAATCTTCGATTAAGTTCTACTAAATATCTTAGGTTTCTCCTGGTCATAAAATCATAAACGAAATAGACCAGTAACTTGCCGAAGTCCTTGGCAACGGTGCAAATTTGACAAGCGTTGTTTACTCGTAAAATAAAATGCCTTTTCTTAAATAAATAAAGATAGAAATAAGAATAGTATAGGGAAGGAAAGGGTTGATCCACTGGAACTTAGAAATTCCTGACGTATAGTCACTTTGATTTTTATCCAGGCAGTTGTAACAAAAAAGTAAATAAAAGAGGGGTTTAATGAATAAGAGTTGAAAGCAATAAAATAAATAAAAGTATTAAAATAGTGATTCGAAAACAACGATGAGAAAATAGACTCGAGCTAACTTTGCTTAAATTCCATATGATCATCGAAAAAGGATTTTACTCCCGGATTCATTTCGGTTACAGTCTACAAGGCCCAACCCTTGTAACTTGCTCTTGTCTTTGGTAATCGATCTTCCCAAGTCACTCTTCAAAATTCGATCATTGAATGGAGTAATCAAAACTATTGCCGTTAGAACAAATCAGATTAAGTTTTGGAAAAGCCCGACTCAGATTATATTGTCTCTTTGAGAATCAAATTTGATCTTAGCTTCCCTTAGCATATCACCCGCTAAGTGTGTTTCCAGGAAGTCGAACTGACTACCAGTCGATTCTTCCTCCCAACTTTAAATATGAACAACATCCAGACCAACATCGACTTTTTGATTTGAAAGAGTTTTGATTTTTGAAAGTAAGGCTGATTGCCAAACTAATTTTCCATAAAGCTGAGAATAAAACCTGAAGGGTATTAAGTGCTATATCAATTCTCACGTTTGGAATTGAATCATCGATGTCTCTTGGCTAAATAAGAACATTAGCTAAGCATGATAGAGACCATACTTAACATGTTTTTATGAAAACAATAAAAAGAAAGTAAAGAAAGGAAAAAAGAAAAAGAAAAACTTTTATTAAAATGAAAACCAAATAACAAAGCAAAGCTCAAGATAAAGATATGGTCTAAGTGTTACCCCCAATGAGGGT
The DNA here is from genome assembly GCF_006381635.1 of Hibiscus syriacus. Taxonomy (NCBI): domain Eukaryota; kingdom Viridiplantae; phylum Streptophyta; class Magnoliopsida; order Malvales; family Malvaceae; genus Hibiscus; species Hibiscus syriacus. Next base: position 1,221,688 of record NW_024062845.1, on the reverse strand, counting down.
ATTTATAGTCTTCTAAATCCCTAAGATACATGGAAATTAAAACAAATTAAAAGATAATTACATAAGTTTGAAATTAAAATTCAAATTTCCTAAAAAGTATCCTCATATCGTGTCGGCTGAGTTGTCTCCAGAATGTTCCTCGCATTGACTGGACCTTCTAGAAACTACCACGTTAGACTGCATCGTGCCCAATGTCTTGTCTATGTCTTGAACTGCGATCGGATTATAAAAAAATACGAATAACAACCTTTTACTGCTAATTATGGAAAATAGATCACTGGACGAAAATAAGCAAAATAGAACCCAAATCAGCAGTAATAAATCTCTAAAATGGAGAAATTAACAAGTAAAATTTAGAACGCTAAATCAGGTACAGATAAAATTCCTGTCACTGAGAATGGATCAAGTTACACCTTTTTCAATCATCTTTGCATTAAATTTGAACTAAACTACTAAATATTTAGGCTAGAAACAATATTTCTTAACCAAATTCAAATACCCAAAAAAATCAACCATTTCAAGATATTTTTACTTATTATAATCATCCCATCAATCAAGAAATGAAAAATCCAACTTGTTTTGCATCGAACAGAGTCAATAATAGATGAATATTCAAAATTAAAAATTTAATCTCAGTGTTTCAATCCAACCGATATTAAACAAGCATAAAAGAGACTGAAAAAAATACTCATCAAGTAGTTTACCATCAAAACAAGAACAAAATCTTCTCTTTAGAAAAAACAAGAAATTGAAAAGGGTAGAGAAAGTGAGAGCTTACACGTAATGAGAAATGAGAGTTGAGTTTAAGAGTGAGAGGCGATGTTGAGAAGAGAAAGATAAAAGAGGGAATAGAGGAGAAGATGCTAAGATTATCGAACAAGTAGATAGTCAAAATTAGGTTTTTGTGTGAGAAATGTTTATTTATTTTTTAATGAGTAATGTTAAAATTACCCTTAAGGACGCATGTGATAATCATGTTGTCCTCAAAAAGTCCCTAGGTGAGCATCGAACATCCCTGAGTTTGTTCAGTCGTACCCTACCACAGTGGCACTTCACCGATATATACCCCAACCGTCCCCATTTTGGGGACATTATCAAATACTTGAAACGGGGTTCCTTTGCTATCATTGTGCTTCATAGCTTTTTCAATTTCCTTTTCTGTCATGCATTCAAGCTTGTTCCTTTTTCAATGAGTTGGGGTTGTCTTAACTCTTCTTCTCGAGGGTGAATGAGGTGTGTGCTTTCTCAGTTGGCTGAAAAGTTTGCTTTTTTGTCCCACCATCTCCACCAACTCATCAGGTTAAGAAGGGTGACAAGGGAAATTCATGGTAGCTTCATCTTCTTCGATGCCTCCTCACGTTACCGATGATCCTTCATTGGATGTGTTTTTGGTCGAAACCAAACATGGGAACAAGATTGTTGGTTTTTACTTGAAAAATCCTTATGTACGCCTCACTATGCTGCATTCTCATGGCAATGCTGATGATCAGGGATGGACCGAAAGAGCGAGCAAATGGGAGCAATCACCCTTGAAAATTTAAAATTACCATCTATTTTAGAAATTTTTTATATATTTTCTATCGAAAATCTTTTTTTGTCCCAAAAATTTTATAAGTTAATCCCCTCTTAAACTTTTAAAATTCTGCCTCCCTTAACATAAAATTATGTATTCGTCCCTACTATTGACCTTGGCAAATTTTATGATCACTTTCTCGATCTCAAGGTCAAAGAGTCAATCTCATTGGGTCAATATTTCTTTTTTTCTTACCTTAATTTCTCATGTAAGTCTTATCTTCTCATGGGTTCTTTTTTTTTTACCATATTTCCCTGTTTTGCTTCTGAACAGTCTTATTTGTCTCAGATCTGTAATTAGTACTACTAGTGAAATTCTTTTAATTTTCTGGTCTTTCTTGCTAAAATAAAAAGTGCAAGTAAAAGTGGATTAGCTTTGATGGCTTGTAGTCATTTCTACTTTTCCTTCTTCTGCAGTCACATTTTAGTTTTCTCGTAAATAAAGTAATTGATTTTTCACTCTTATATAGTTAGACGTTAGTTCCTTTTGAGGCGTTGATTTTTCTTTGGAGAGATGTACAATTGTTTATCACTTTAGCTTCAATTTGTATTACAATCAGATATTGAGGAAATGCTATTTTATCACTTTAGCTGTTGTTTTACTCTGCTATATACTACAATGTTATTAACTGGTCCAGGTATAACTATTCTGGCTATGGAGCATCTACTGAGAAGGTAGCTCATCGTTTTTGTAACGCTGCATTGCTCTAATTATAGTTGTTTTTGTCATGCATACGCAGAGATGATCATCTGCTATTTTATAATGGACATGAATTCTGTATTTTCTTTTCTTGAGCTATCTTATTGGTGATGTCTTGTCTCAAGTTTTTGTTTTATGGTTTCCAGTCAAGTAAATCGAACACTTATGTTGATATAGAGGCGGTGTATCACTGTCTTTAGACGAGAAATTATTTCATGGTCCCGGCTCACCACATCATCCATTGTCCCTGTAAATGAGAGTCAAAAATTCTAAAATAACTTTCAAATAATTATCCACTCTTCATTTACACATAGGAAAGAGATGAGGATTCACCTTGGAAAAAATGAGATGGAAAATTATTATTAGTTGGGATCATATATGACGTGCTGGGCAGAGACCATCTAATAATTTTTCATCTTCAAACCGAGTAAGGAGTTAGTTAGGAAGACTTGATTTCATATGGATAGTCAGTCGGAAGTGGACCGACATTGCATTTAACAACTAAGCTACCGAGGTGGTTAGAATATAGTGGAGGTGGTGTGGTGTGGAAAAATGAAAATTAGAAAATTTTGGGAGTAAATTAGATATAAAATTATCATTTAAGGACCTATTTGATATATTAGTAGTAATTTAAAGATAAAACTAAATATTAATCTTTTTGTTAATATTGTCACATCATCGACACAGAGACAACGATTGAGTAACCATTTTGTTAAAAATAAATAATGTTAATGATCAATTTGTTAAAACTATAGAAAATATACTCTAAAATTAATGACTATTGGTGTAGTTTAGCCTCTTTTTAATTCTAGAAATTTTCTCATTCATTTTTGTTTGTGGATAAATTTGTATGTATTATATCCGAAGAGTTATCTCATTCTCTGTTGCATTTTAATCTTCATATTTATGGAATTCGTATACTCGTTAGATTTTCATGTTGGTCCATCATATTTTTAAAAGGCATTTTTAATTTAATATTATAAAATTACATATTTACAATTTATTCATAAGTATAATTTTTATATATATATATATATACATATATATACATATATATATTAGTGTACTAATATATGTAGAGTATAAATGTTCAAAGCAAATATAACACATTCAAAAGTGTTAGTATATATACTAAAATTATAAAGAAATATTATAAATATAAAATAAAAATTTTAAAAGTCCGATAAGACAGAGTTAAAAATTTATAAGTGAAAAATAATTAAAATGATATAAACATTTTATTTTTAGGTTGATACTTCATTTTTTATGGAAATAGAATAATACCACGTATAAGATTTACCTTTTAAGCATTGATCTCAATCATTCTTCCCAAGTGCTTTAACAAGTACACCAAAAAGAAATATCAACAAATAAAACTTACAAAAGAACCACGGCATTCTTTTACTTCATGGTATGAGCTAGAAAGCTGGTTGAAAAAAGAAAAAGAAAACTATTCTATAGAAACTATGCTAGGAGAAGATAAGATAAGCAACTATGGTGCTGTCAACAAACATATAAAATGAGGCCTTCCAGATAGAATTTAAGGGAGAACCAGGTGGCCTTATCATCACCACAACTGTTGATCACAGCACTGAGTTATTGTTCCTTCAGACAAGAAAAAAAAGGACGACAAACATCGGGGTTTAATTTTCCACATATTTCTGGGAAAATTAAGCTATAGACTATGGTTTTATTCCAGACTATGATGTGTGGTGTAGGCGGGAGACCTACATTCCTCGGTGTAACCTTGCACTTCAACTCGAAAAATGAAGATGGAGTATTGGTCCACAATAACATGTTTAATGAAATCATTCTGCTTTCGGAGAATATCCAGAAAGTTATGACAAAACTTTGTTCACATGCTCTAATCATTTTTTTATGGTACATATGAGGGAACTTCAGAAATATCTTCAGCACCTTGCTACCATGTTCTCATATCTAACTTCACAATCTGATACAAAAGGTTCATCCTTGTACATAGATTTTATGTCTTTTCATTCATTGAAAGGAATGCAAGCTTATTGCACATATGAAATGTAAATTTGAGGGATTGAATGCATGTACAACCCAGGGTGGGCACGTGCACATGCCGGCATATGAGGAATATGAGTTTCTCTATATTAGTTGTTTGGTTTACCGAAGGTACCCACCTTGAAATTTTTTATTTAGGGTCATTATATATGAATTTTTTTATTATTAATAAATATGTGTCTACTCTGAAAAATATTTCTAGATCCGCCCAAAACAACAAGATTGTTCTTACCTGATTGTTCTAAGCTTGCTCGTGTATTCTATGAGGCTTCATATTCAAATCTATCATTGCAGTATCCATTTCAAGATGGCCATCAGCATCAAGAGAGGCCTTGTCATTTTGTTGGTTCTCTAACGCTGTCGGTTTAGCTGCCTGATTTTGGCCTCTTTGTGAAGTTGGTTCCCTATATTACCAGGTTTATCCCTGGAAACTGAAAAAAATGAAGCAGTAAAATTCCCAGGGAACATTTAAACTCCAGGAAGAATATATGATCACCTAATTATCCTTAAAGGTGAAGTGACAAACCTCAACTCTCTGCCTTAATAGAAGATATCTTCCAGGGGTTCTTTTACCTCCAACATGTACAATCATTAACATTGCAAACATAGGGTAGCTCCATCTATTTCACAGTAAAAGAAAGCTACATGCACCATTCCTAGGGAAAGAACATAAGTATGACAAGCTCTATAATCAAAGCAAAAGCAAAAGATAAAACGACACCTGCATATTACCAGGTATATTTTCACATATGTTGCAGCGAGGAACTGCACTGGGATTTGCCAGACCGGCTAGAAAGCTTATTGCACATATGAACCTTTTCGTCACAAGCACGGCAAAGAGCAGCCTCATCAGCGCACAGAAGACAATAGCAGCAGAACTTTCACAAGCGTCGCAAAGGATTCGCATAATTCCTTCCCACTCTCATCCTCTCCCAATAGCAAAAACGTTCATCTTCCTTTTCACATAATAATAAGAACAGGCCCTGAAAACAGAAGAACACAACTAAAGAAAAAAATAAATGTAGAGATGCTGTATTTATAATAAAATGGAATGATAAGCAAATGCAACTGTTGTTGTTGGGGTTGGTTGGTGATAATGATGAATTGATGATGATGGCAAGATGTCTAGGATTGGTGACAAGGGAGAAAATAAGATGTTTTCTTTTATATGTTAGAATTGGTCGATCATGGAAAATGTGGGTATTTAATAAACAGGCAAGGCAACAATGACATAACAAATGAATGATAGAGCGATGGCGGTGCTGTTGAGTGAAGTGTGTGTTTTGTTTTGTCAACTTTTTCATTTGGTGTTTGCGGGATGAACACCACAAGTTATATTCAAAGAGAGTTTTGGATTTTATTAGTTGGGGAAGTTGAGAACGTCTCTTTGCTTTAATTTTGCTGCCATGTGACCCAAGTTTGGTTTGGTTTCTTTCTTTTTGCTGCTTATGGTAGCCTACACTACACATGCAAATTATCTTCTGTATATATCTGAACACACCAAATTGGTTCCACAAGCTAATGGCTCGTGATTACAGTACTACTACTATCATAGATGATATAAGATTGGGCTAAGGAAAACTTACGTTTACGGGTGTAGATTGCTCTAGATCAATCAAACATAGCCGTAGGTTGAACCGGGACAATTTGCTTCAATTCACTGTCTTTTCTGTCTTGTCTTCAACTGAGCCATGGTAGGCAAACATGTTGAAGAGGTGCGCCATCGTTTCTTTAGTAAATATAATTGACTTCATTGAATCAAAATGAGAGTAGAAATCAATCTGATCAACTGCAGGTTTCTGTCTTTTTGTATATCCTTATGTGGTGTCCATTTCTTCTTCCTTTTGATGTGATGTCCATATTTTCCTCGACCACATAAAACTAAATTCAATTGAAAATTGTGGAATCAGTTGAATGGTTGTAGTTGGTATTTGGAAATTTTGCATCAATACAGCATCAGATGCTGCAAATTTGATATTAACAGGTAAAACAATTGATGAGGTGGGAATAGATTAGATTATAGCAATGGATCACAAACTTATTAAATATTATAATCAATACAGGTTTTTCATGGAGCCAAGACAAATAGGACCTGTAGAACAATTGCAACTTATAAAACCAGAAAGGAAAGCATAGTTATTTGACCGTTTCCTTTTGCGATTCATTTTTCATATTCATGCACAAGCTCTATGTAGGGGGTTCTTTTGCTTTTTTATTTTTATTTTTAATTTTATTAATGTTAGGAGACATTATAAATTAGCAAAACGTGGAAAGAAGTGATTATTAAATACATATAATCTAATACACGAAACTGTTGAATTTATCTATTTTCAAACACATTTATTATATATAATTACATAAAAATAAATAAGTAAACATATTTTAGAAAATTTATATTATAATATCCTAATTAAGGACGGAAATTTTATTGCGGTTAGAATGGGTTTTAGAAAATATAACTCACAAAGAGAATACAGTGAAGTCAAATTTTCTACAAGGATCCCATAATAAAATATTTAAGTCTCTATTAATAATGAGTAATGATTGGAATAATACTTTTAGAATAATTATTTCCCCAAATAATCCACACATCGTTTATTTCTCCAACTAGGGTGAATTCTATAGTAATCTTTTAAGAGGTATAGCAATCCATGTGACTTAGAGAAAACTCCAAGCTTTCTACACGTCTTCAAGTTAAACTCTCCATGCTTTCTACACTCAACATGCATGAGAAATTTGAAGATCCAGGATTTCTACACGTCTTCAAGGTGAAGACCACAAGATTTCCATGTAGTCTTCAGTAGGCATCTCCCATACAGAGTCGTACAACACTGTTGTTACATGAACAACTGTTGCCCGTGAGTGAATAGTGAAGCATTGTTCCCATGCATCAATTGTAGACCTAACAATTTCACTTCCAATGCTCTGCAGAGGTTCCCATGCCCTGCTATGTGTGCAAAATCAACTTAATTTGCATAAAAAATAATTTTAGATGTATATATGTATGGGTTGGGGTATTATTTGATTGAAGAAAAAATAGTGAAGAACAAAAGAGGAAGCAAGCAGTTGGAAGAACGAGCATTTGAGAAAAAGTTTAACAAATTTTTATGATCATTTTCTTGAGTAAACATTCGAATGATTTATATAATTTTTTTATATTTTTTACATAGTATTATTCTATCAAATGATATTGTTGAGTTCATTTGTAGATTAAAGAGTGAGTAAAAAGTTGTTTCGAGATATTTTTTGTAAATCAAGTTGGGGAAGAAGTTCTCAAGTAAGTACGAATAGATTTTATTTGAAGTATTACTATTTCAATTTTGTAATATTTTTAGATTTTTTTTACTTCTGAATCATTAGTATAAATTTTTAATAGTATTGATTTAGTATTTGGATTACAAATGATCAAACAATTTGATCATTTTGCCTTATTAATTATTGAAAATAATATTAAAATTTTAATTATTATTTAAATAATAGCAAAATATTGTTAGAATATTTTATTATTATTATTATTATTATTATTATTATTATATATCATATGTAGGAAAAATGAGCAATAAAGTATTCATGATTGTGCATTCTAATGGACATATTATATAAATGAGGTCGGTGTTGCTTTTTCAGTCTAAAAGACCTATAAATATGATGTTTAAAAGAGCATCACATTTATAGAAATGAAAGAGATGATAGAAAGAAAAATACGAGCTACAGTTGATGGGTTGAGGTATAGATTTATGATACGTCCCAATCTAGTCAAGCATGTTGCAGTACCAATTGAAGAAGATGATGATATTAGAACCATGAATGAAGTACAAGACTCGACAAATATTTCAGTTATTGAGTTGTTTGTTGAGGTGCATAAGATATTTTATGTTCCTGGGTTGTCAAAAAATGTGATTGGAAATTCATCTCAAATGACTTTCGGAAGTGAGTTTGATGATCCGACATATAGGTCAATAAACAATTTTATGGAGATGTTGGAAAGTATAAATGTAGTCGGTGGGACATCGACAATAGCAGAGTATGGGGCATGAAGCATATCATCTTGAATCGACTGTTGATATTGACGCTGAAAGTCATTGGGGAGAAACACATGATGAATCTAACGAAGATGAAGAAACTAAGGAACCTGATTTGGTTAGCGATGGCACTATTTTCGATGGTGGTAAAGCTGATTTGGCCAATGATTAATATATGTATAATACCCCAAATATTAGGTCAGGGACTAAATTGAAAAGAATTAAAATTTGAAGATTTATTTGAATAATTGGTAAAAGATGAGAAAATGATTTGGAATAGTGTTTTGAACCAAATTGTATCAATAGATAAGTTAAGAGGGCAAATTGGTCTTTTATGATGGAAATATGACTTTAACATATATTAGGGATTGTAAATAGGAGAAGAGAGGAAAGTAATCATTTTTCCTCCTCTCATTCTTCTTCATGTTTGCATTACTTTCCTCTCTAGTATAAGGTAAACTTTCTTTAAATTATGGGTTGCTTTGGTAACATTAAGTGTTATGTAAGCTTAAGGAAGAATTATATGAGATAAAAACTATGAAATGAAGGAAATATTAGAGAATTAAGAAAATAGGTTTTTAAATGATATGTTGATATATGAGTGTTTAGTGATGTTTATTGGTAGAATTGACTTGTCAAAGAGGTAAATGAAAGATTAAAAGTATTTCATAGGATTAATAACATACTAGAAAAAGTGGGGTGATTCTTAGAATTGAATGTTCTTGGAGGATTTTAGATGTTTTAAGAAACTAAATGAAAGAAAGTTAGTATGAATAGGTAAATAAGAGCTTAATGGTATTGCATGATGTAAACATACCAAAATTTGACCCCATTTGGGTGATATTTGGGTTGAAAACTGGAAATTCTGGGCACGTGTATCGGTACTGATAGAACAGTACCGATACTATAGGCTTAAATCAGTAGAATCTGTAGAGTAGTATCGATACCAAGAGGGAGTATCGATAACATGAGGATGTTAGCGATACCATTTGATCACATAATACAAAATGGTATTGAGACCATAATAGAGTATCGATACCCTAGTATAGTACCAATACTATAGGCTTAAAATCAGTAGAATCTGCAGAGTAATATCGATACCAAGAGGGAGTATCGATAACATGAGGATGTTAGCGATACCATTTGATCACATAATACAAAAATGGTATCGGTACCATAATAGAGGATCGATACCCTAGTATAGTAATATCGATACCATGGTGGGGGTATCGATACTAGTGAGCCAGAAATGTTAAAAATAGGCTGATATTGTATAGAATGTTAATAATATGTATTCTTGAGTAACGTTTGAGTATAATTTTTATGAAACATACTAACAATTGATATTGTATGTGTCTTTATGGGATGTTTGAGTAGGTCGTAATCAAGCTCCCGAGTCAAGCAAAACTAAACACAAAGGCAAAGTACCATAGTGATCAACTTTGCATTTTGGGTATAATAGCAAGACAATCCAGGTGAGTGCATTTATTATGTACGTATATGTTACTATAGTCATAGAAATATAATTGATTTATATATGTATAATGATTACAAAAGGGCACTCAGTGTGCAAAAAGTTGATAAATTCATACTAAATGTATGAATTTCTGTATGGACACTACGTGTACGAACTAATAAATTTATAATAAGTGTATGAATTTCGTATGGGAAAAATATGTGCAATCATCAGAAGTTCTTAATAAGAAGGTGAATTGATGTATTAGTAGTGGATAAGCAATCCACATAAATTATAATAAGATAGTGAGATTATTACATTGGCACTATAAGTATAAACCATAGAGTGTCTACTGACTTGAAAGAGTTGATTGATATTATAAATAATTATTATAGTAGAAACTGGTCTAAAATAAAAAATTAATAGGCCTAATTGTACACTTGACAGAAAGGTGTCAATTATGCCAGTTAGATGAAAGGCTAAGTGCTTTTGAGGCCTAATTGTGCATTTGTCATAAAGGTGTCAATTATGTTAGTTAGATGAAAGGCTAAGTGACTTTGAGGCCTAACTGTGCATTTGACAGAATGATGTCAATTATACCAGTTAGATGAAAGGCTAAGTGCCTTTGAGGCCTAACTGTGCATTTGACAGAAAAGTGTCAATTATGCCAGTTACATGAAAGGCTAAGTACCTTTAAGGCCTAACTGTGCATTTGACAGAAAGATGTCAATTATGCCAGTTAGATTAAAGGCTAAGTGCCTTTGAGGCCTAACTGTGCATTTAACATAAAGGTGTCAATTATGCCAGTTAGATGAAAGGTTATGTGCCTTTGAGGCCAAACTATGCATTTGGCAAAAAAGTGTCAAGTATGTCAGTTAGATGAACGGTTAAATACCGTTGAGTAAAAGAAGAACGCCTAGTTGTGCTTTTGGCAGAAATGTGTCAAGTATGCCAGTTAGATGAATGGTTAAATACCGTTGAGTAAAAGATGAATGGCATAGCTGTGCATTTGGCAGAAAGGTGTCAAGTATGTAAGTTAGAAGAACGGTTAAATAACGTTGAGTAAAAGATGAATGGTCTAGCTGTGCATTTGGAAGAAATGTGTCAAGTATGCCAGTTAGATGAAGGGTTAAATACCGTTGAGTAAAAGATGAATGACCTAGCTGTACATTTGGCTGAAAGGTGTCAAATATGCAAGTTAAATGAATGGTTAAATACCATTGATTAAAAGAATAATGGACTAGTTGTGTATTTGATAGAAAAGTGTCAAATATGCAAGTTAGATGAAAGGCTAAATACCTTTGGGTAAAAGAATAAAGAAATCATAATGTATTGTGATATGCATGGTGCATAAGTGTTATAAAAGGATGCTATATATATATATAATGTACAACAATGCATAACTAGTATGAATGGATGTTATAAAGGAAAGCGTAAACATGGCATAATGGGCAAGAAAGGATGCCCAAATGAAAATACAAAATTATATATTATCGGTATTTAAGGTGCAACCATAATGATTATAAAAGATACATGGGCAATTGGCACCTTGGTGCAATACATGTATAGTACTTTCATATTTAATGTACACAGGTCAAATAAAGAATAATGGGAAAATATGCAGACACATAGGTATGATGGTCATACTAAGAATAATCTCCATGATGGTATGAAATAATTATGATGTAACTAAGTAGGGCTTAACTAGTCCTTATGAATGATGCAATTAAATTCTAAATTCAGTATTCATAATATACTATTGTATAATAGTAATATCATATAGTATTATGTCTCACTAAGTAAATACTTAACATGTGTTGATTTCACGCGTAGGTAAAGGTAAAGATTAGTCGCGTAAGGAGTGCATCACTAGCAACAACTTTCATCAATTAAAGGTTGACTCATCAGTAACATTATGACAATCTTATTCATTTTTAGAACTTAGTTGGCATGTAATTAAACTATAGTAAATATTATGTAATGTACTTCAGTGTAGCAGTATTCTGCTTCTATGAATATCATATTTAGTAGTTGTTCAAATTGAAGCAAAATATTATGGGCTTTTAAATGACAAAAGGTTTTATAAAGTGATGTGACCTCTGTATCTCGTGTACGGAAAGGTATACGGGATATGAATATTACAATCTGGTATCGTATCAACCTACTCCTCACATGATGAATATCAACCTACGTAACTGAATCATCCAAAAACTCAGGTGAATTATTGTTGGGATACAATTTAGAGGATAAAATGAAGCTACATTGGCGATTAAAGAGTATTTCATTAAAGGCCATGTAGATTACAAGGTTGCAGAGTCCAATCGAAAAACTTTGTATGTGAAATGTTAAATATGGCCCCAAGTGTAAGTGGCTAATCAGAGTGTCCAAAATGTCGAGGCAAGATGATTGGGTCATTACAAGATACAATGACCCTCACACATGTTTACAAAACTCCATCGAACAAGAGCACCGACTATTAGATTATGATGTAATATGCCAATATGTGAAGGAGTTGGTTGAACAAAATCCAAGAATCCCTTGTTTGATGTTAGTTGCATCTATTCGAGCCTAATTCAGATATAATGTAAAATACAAACTAGTTTGGTATGGGAAGGAGGAGGCAAGGAGGTTGATATATTATATATATATTCGGTAGCTCATTGTATGATGTATCCCAATCGCCATATATCAATCTCATTTATTTAATAGTAATTTTTCATACAAATATCAAGAAAACATTTATAATTCTTATTGATGAAATGGTATTATTGAATAATAATGTCTAGGGGCTCGTCGATTTCGTTATGGTCGTTGTGGTTGCTCGGGAGTCTGATCATCATAGGTAACCTGCTCATTCATCGAGGGCATATTCTCTGGTTTTGTAAATTCTTGCCGACCATTCTGCTCTCCCATCTCCGGTGGATGACAATATATATATATACGGTAGCTCATTGTATGATGTATCCCAATCGCCATATACCAATCTCATTTATTTAATAGTAATTTTTCATACAAAGATCAAGAAAACATTTATAATTCTTGTCGATAATAGGGTGTTGTTGAATAATAATGTCAACGGGCTCGTCGATTTCGTTGTGGTCATTGTGGTTTCTCGAGAGTCTGATCATCATAGGTAATCTGCTCATTCAGCGAGGGCATATTCTCCGGTGTTGTAAATTATTGCCGACCATTATGATCTCTCACCTCTGGTGGATGACAAATAGTTGTATTTGAAATCATATATATCATTTCATCAAAATCAGATGTCGACCCAAACATGGGATCGTAGATGGGTTCTTGAGGTGGTGGAATAAACTCAGGTGTGTAGGTAGTAATAGTGGAATCATCAAATGCTTGATGAATTGATAAGCCATCACCTACTATCGTATTACCCCTTTCCCATATGACTGAACTATTATCTTTGATTCATATGCTCATCTCATGACTGCCATGTTGATTGCGTCTAACCTGAATCATCAAATGCTTGATCTAGTGGCAATGTTTCTGCTTCATGTTGAGTTGAACTCCCACTCCCACTCAGTCTAGATTTTTGTTTTTGCTAAATTTTTTCTTATATTCTTTAAATCTCTTCATTTCTTTGGTTGTTGTCAAGTACAACTTCCCATTATCCCAATAATAGATATGGTAAGCCAGATTTTTCAAATCGAAGTCATCATCTTGAATAGGAGTGAGAGTCGGCATCAACACTGCTATGTTGTTCCAAAGATTGATGTAGTAGGCATGCTTCGTAACCCAATCAAATGCGGGTCTGCCCCATGCATCTATTGTGTGAAGACCATCATCATTTTCTGGAATTCGCGAAATAGGCTGGTGGAAGCCGAACTGCCTCTACACTTTATCGGCCCTCTTGTATTCAATAAAAGCAAAATGTATCAAGGGTGTACACCAATATTCACAACCCTCCCAATATGTTACGCATGTAGCAACACATACGATATTATTTCTCTATTGTCTTACGGCCTCCAAATAATCTATAAAACAAAAGTTTATATTTATAAATAAATAAATAGTAAATTAATATTGTATACCTCATTTTTGCTTTTAACGTCGATCTTCATTCTAAACTCCTTCACATTATTAAGCATCAACCCCGTTTCTTCTATTTTATGTCCCTATATGTATACAAATAAGATAATATTACATAATTATTTCCGTAGTCAAGAAAATAAATAAATTCAAGCTAATATTTTAAATCCAAATTTTACCTTCCGGCAAGAGAAAAGTCAATCTCAACTCGACTAATCGGTGTTAAAAATGGAAGTATGTGCCAAGTCCTCGACTGTAGCAACATCAGACATACACCAATTATTAATATAACTTATTATATGTGATTAATGATGTCTTGCACATCTCGCGGTACAAGAATGCCAATATTGCTCATCCCCACCTATATTTACAGTTTTCCAAAAACAAATTCAAAAATGGGAGATATTGTATATGAACTAGACTTCTAGTCCTGCATCAAAATTCCCGCAATCAGTTGGAGTATATATACTCGAGTTGCATATACAACTTCTTCATTGGTACTATAACGATTGAGCTTAAAATCATTCTCTAACCACGATAGCCTCAAACGCAACCCTTTTAAAATTCCCGATGGTGGCATCTTCCCGAGGTACTTCTGACAAACTAAAATCTATTCCTTTTCATTTATTCTCACCACTGTCATCCCATATATCGAGACCCCGAGTTGTAAGGCCACATCCTCGAGAGTGATCGTGCGTTTTTCACACGGTAGATGAAATGTATGAGTTTTAGGTCTCCATCGTTCAATCAACGCATTAATTAAATCAGGGACCAGCTTGAAGTCTCGAACAAACGTGACATCGTAAAATCCATCCATTTTCAAATTATTGATAATAAGATTGTGTGATGTGCCAAAAACATTGATTCAATTACGAAGGTGTTCCTGCTTGTCTTCTTGTAATTTTTAAATCCATTAAATATATTATTAAATACTAATACCAGTGGTCCCAAATGAGTAGAAATATGTTGATCATATAGTCTCAGAAGATTATTTTGTGCTGTCATACTTCCTGTATAAAAAATTATAATATTTTTTAAATTAAATATTAATAGACAAAATAAAAAATTTAAATTAATTTAAACAATAAAATAAAAATAATCTAAATTAATTTGAATAAAAAATATAAATAATGAAATGTTGAACATGTTTATAGATTTAATGTTGGTTCATTCATAATGAAATGAGCAACTAAACAAGCCGGTAATGAAACTGTTTGCTTTTGTATGCTTGCAAGCCTACTTGTACAGACGTTTTGGAATGAACTTTTCTAAATTGAATATTACTCGATAAAATAAAAAATTATTTAAATTAATTTAAATAGAAAAACAATCTAAATTAATTTGAATACAAAATATAAATTAATTTAAATAATAAAATTACCTTTTCTCCCTTTATTTCAACACTTTCTTTTTGAATCCTTCCCTTTCAGCAATACTATTTTTTTCTTTCTTCTTCCACCAGGTAACTGTAAACAAACCATCGCCCTCTCCCATATATAATATATCACCCATCCCATTACACCAATAATTCACTGCACCACTGATTGAGTCACGGGCTGCTGCAATTGCTTCAGGGATTTAGGGAATCCATGCTGAAAGTTGCATGCTGCAGGGAGTCGGTGAAGCAGTACTGCATTCATTCACGGGCAGCAGCAAAAGCTTTGCGTGGAGCAGCAATGCTGCAGAAGCTCTGCATGGAGCAGCAATGCTGCAGAAGCTCTGCATGGAGCAGAGATTCCTGCCGCATGGAAATCTTGTAGTCTTCACCTTGAAGACGTGTTCTCGTGCATGTTGAAGACGTGTAGAAAACATGAAGAGTTTGGCTTGAAGATGTGTAGAAAGCTTGGAGTTTTCTCCATATCGCATGGATTGTTATGTGTCTTCAAAGATTATTGTAGAATTCACCCTATTCAGAAAAATAAACGATGGGTGAATTATTTGGGGAAATAACTATTCCAAAAGCATTGTTCCAGCACTTTTTCCAGACTATAGTAGAAGTTGTGCGAATAGAGATAATGAAACAGAGAAGGATTGCAAATATAGTGGGATTACGGGGTTACATGAAAGTTACACTTCAATAATATATGATTAGAAAATTTTAATTAATTAATAACGTACACATTTTATATGAATGTGTATTTATTTGAATTTATAATTTTTTAGAAAAATAATAATATATTTTATCACTTAATGAAGTCTTAAAAAAGAGATTATTATGTTTACATTTAACTGTAAATACACTTCTCTTTAAATAAGAGCACGAAGAGAAAATTCTTGTGCTATAGAGAAAGAATAAAAAATTAATTTTTTAACATTATTTGTATTCAATGTCAAAGTTTGCGTAAACCAGAAAAATGAAACTCTGTTATTACTCTTAAACCAATCCTATACACTTTTATATAACTATTGATACCGACTAATTCTAATTTCTCCCTAACTAACTCCTACATCTCTTTCATTGTTTTAGCCCCTCAAGTTGGAACATACAAATTTTTAAAATAGGCAGCTGAAAATAGGCAGAGCCTTGGTGAAACAATCAACTAACTGATATTGAGAGGAGACTGATATTAATTACACCTTGCTGAAGCTTTTCTCTGATCAAATGACAGTCGATCTCGATATGTTTAGTCCGTTCACGTTGAACTGGATTTTCTGCAATACGAATGGCCAAGATTTATCACAATAAAAATTTATTGACATAAAGGAAATATTTAATTTGTGAGAATAAATTGTAGTCATTGTATTTCACAAGTAACAATAGACATTGCTTGGTATTTTGCTTCATTAGAAGAACAAAAAATTGTTTGTTGCTTCTTAGACTTCCATGAAATTAGGGCAGGATTAGGGTTTCAAATCGCGGTCGCGGTCGCATTTTCGGTCATTTCGGGTTTATCGTGATTGTGGCCGTCGCAAACGCTATTGCGGGTGTAGCGGGTAACTCGGACAACGGAGAAACTGCTATTTCGCGGGTGATATCACGTTTTCGGACCGTGGTTTGAAACCCTGGGCAGGACCCAAAAAAACACAGAAATAAGTAAGTGATCTTGTTGAATTAGGACATAAAGCGTAATCAGAATCACTGAAAGCCTTAATCTTTATGTCACTTTCAGCTGGAAAAAGAACCTTTGCCTTGGTGTTCCCTTCAAATATCGAAGCACTCTATGTGTTGCAGTTAAATGATCTTCAGTAAGAGTTGACAGAAACTGTGAAGGTTGCTGCACATTATAGGCAATGTCTGGTCTAGTATTAGTAAGATACAAAATTTGTCAACAAGTTTTTTTTATAGCATGTGATATCAGAAAAAAGGTTAACCTTGTATTTTTGACAATCTATTGTTTGTTGCTATAGGAGTTGCAATTGGTTTGGACCCTAAAAAAACCTCTATTCATTAATAGATCCAAAGTATATTTTCTTTGACATAAGTTTATGTCATATTTAGAACGAGATACTTCAAGGCCTAAAAAATTTCAATTCACTAAGATCTTTAATTTTGAATATATCATGAAGATAGTTTTTCATTTTGTTGATTTCCTTTGACAACTAACCTTACCTTGTATCTTTCTAGAGTCCCATCATATTTAAGTTTAGTCTTGTAGAACCACTTACAACATATTGTTAGAAAAGTCGTTAAATCAAGAATAACATAGATAAAATAATGATGATAATGAAATATCATTGTAAGATAAATGAGATAAAGAACGAGTTTACTCTGTCTTAGGATTGTTAGAAGTATATAATAATTCGATACCATAATCACAACTGAGAAGATAAAACAAAAAAGTTAAATTTCAAAAAATAAAATAAAGTATATAGAAAGAAAAATACTCTTTTCTTGGGTGATCTATCGATTGGAAACAGTTAAGGCATGTCTTTACATAGTTTCCTTGAGGTATACTTTCAACCACTCCTTTGGTGCTCAAGATCGTTGGTCGTTTGTCTCCCATGATACAACAATAGATGATCAACTACAGTTGAACATATCTAGAGTTCACGAACTATACTCTTGCCTTCGGCTATCACCGAAAAACTAATGGAGACAAACTTTTTTTCTTTTGAACTTCTATTATGTGTTTAACTAGCAGGTTATCACAATATTTACAGGGGATTCTCAAAGGAAAAATAATCCTTTTGGAACTACAATATTGTACTCCAATTGAATATAACTTCATAATAATATATTCATATTTTAATTGAATATAAATTCATAAATAATATATTTTTATTTAATCAAATAAAAATTTATAAACAATATATTTTTATTTCAATCGAATATAAATTCGTAATAATATATTCACATTTTAATCGAATATAAATACTTAAATAATAGAAAATTATCCTATTAATATTCAAATTTTAAGGAATTCATGCAATATCTTTTTAATTCAAAATATTCAAAAAGATATGTCATATTTAAGGAAAATTCAATTATCAAATTCTTCAACGAATTCAACACATTTTTCTAACAATCACATAAATTAATGAAATTGATTATTTTATCAAAAACATTTTGATTCTATGTGATTATAAACTCTATAACCGATAGTTACATAGAATAGGTAGATGTCCTCCTTTGAACCTTCCTTTATGAAAGTATATTTACTTTACTGCTAAATAGTAGGCGCGATGTCCTTGAACTATTGTGTCATTTTGTGTAAACTTTGAACATACTTAACACAATTATCTCTTTAACAAGAATTTCAGTTCTCGTAGGCATGTCCTTAAAGCCGTGGACATTGTTTGGTCCTGCAAGAGTTTGAAAGAACTAGGCCCAATAGTCTCTTTGAAGTGGCCCCACTTCACTCTCACATAGGTGACTTATGTTACTCGGCTCATCGAAGCACACAATGTTTATTAAAAGCTTTGCTTAGCCTGTACCACTTTGATCACTGTTTTCATCATATGAACAAACTTGGGATGAAAGACCCCCACAGTGACTGTACACGGTTTATGTAATTAGGTTGTTCCTTTGAACTTAAATATTAAGATCTCTAGTAAACTAGGTAGGATTTTCCTTCACATAAAACATTTAAATTTCATGGGCTTTAATCACATTCCTTTAGATGGTTTCTTAACTTGATATTGATTTAACTCTTTAGCTAGTGGATCCGCAATATTATCTTTTGATCTTACAAAATTAATAGAGATAACTCCATTTGAGATCATTTGTCTAATGATATTATATCGATGACACATATGTCTCAATTTATCGTTACATATGAAATTTTATGCTAGTCACAATATATGTATATCGTGGACACATATTTCAATCATTTAAGAATATCATCCAAGAAATTCAAAAGTCATTCAACTTATTCTCCACACTTATCTAGAGATATAAACTTAGATTTCATTGTGGATCTAATTATAATAATTTTCTTAAGGATTTTCATGACACGACTTCTCCTCCCAATGTGAAATATATTCACTTGTGTTGTTGATATCTTAAATATAAAATATACAACTAGCATTGATATATCCTTATGGGATAATAAGATAGTTAAAGAAAATACAATCCAACATTTAGGACATACTTACATTTGCTTTGGCAATATGGTCATTACCTTCGCAAGACACCCTCATTTCAAGTATTTGTTAGAAGGTTTTTGACCTTTCCATAACTTATATGGTGTCTTGTCTTTTTTTTCCTTTCGTGGAACCTTATTTAAAAGGTAAATATTTAACAAAACAACTTCCCTTTCTCCTATATGTTTTGTGACAACTCAAAACTTCCAAGTGTTACGTTAGTATTTATTTTAAAGTCCAAATTTTCAGCTCGATTACTTCATTTGATTGTAGAGAATATAATGGTGTTACTTCGTGAATAATACCATGTTGTGAACAAAATTCACAGAACGGTTCAACTAACATCGCCATGATCACTTTTACCATCTTAATCTATTTATTAAGTTGGTTTTCACCTTTATGTTTATTGAAAAAAAATTCTATATAACTTCACTTTTGCTCTTTTAGCAAATAAACATAGCAATAGTTTTTCTATCATTAATAGAGGTAATAACATATTTATTCTCCCTCTTCTGTGTCACTATTATGAATTTTAAGAACTTAACCACTAAAATTTTCTAAGTGTTAGGTATCTTCTGTTTCGTATTTATGGTCAAATGTTATCCATAATTCTTTTATCCATCTTATGGATGTTATATACTTTATAAAGTGTAGTTTCATCGTAGGAAGTCAAAATACTCTCAAGCTATAACAATAGTAAACGTGTAAGACTTAAATAATAAATTAATATGAAAACAAAAAGGATCTAATCATGCTAAACTGTCAAGAATAAAATAAATACTAGATATGCAGAAGCGTACCTGAATTTATTGTTGGAGATAACCTAGAAGGTTGAGATCTTTGATTCTTTCTTTGGTTGTGATCTTCCAAAAAGATATAATTCCCTTTGCTATAAACTCTTTGACGGAGATAAGATAAAATACGAGATAATTATTTCTTAGGGACCATAACCCTTTATATAGCTAATTGAATCAACTATTTTATGTACTTATAACTCTGCCCCTCATCAAATTATAACTCTTCCCCTCATCAAATTATAAATACAACTTTTTATTTTCATGATAGATCTAATACCTTATGACTTTATAGCATAATTGGTTACTTAATCTATTTATATTTTATGATAACAATATACATTATAAATATGTGCCCATAATTATGGATTTTAATCCAACAATCTCCCACTTGGGCAACATATATTTCTTGATAAATGTATAATATTATGAGCTCAAAACTTGTTATCATACAATAGGTATTCTATAACAATCTCGTCCATCAACTATATCCATATAGGAAAACGACCTTTGTCATATTTATCATGACTGGACCCTTTAATGGTCACATATACAAACACAGTCAAATGAATAGATCAATCATGGAGCGTAGCATGGAAATTACATGCAATGTTAACTGCACATGTCTATTTCCAACTGGTCCTCTTTAAACATAAGTGAGGTTAGTCTCTAAACAATAAAAAAGAGTGAATAAACTGAATACTTATTTCTGATAAGAAAATAACTAAATACATAAATGTATAAAAAACATAAGAAAACAAAACTCCCACTCAAATAATGATATGATCAAGTGATATAACACTCATATGAGCAGTGTGCTCATGAAAGACCTTAGGTGCTAAAAATTTGTAAGTAGATCCACTATCATGGAGTTTGTTCCAATGTGTTCAATGGGTATTTTTCCATTTAACACTTTTTTTCACAACTAGAAACTTTATGACAATATGCTTTGACTTAGACGAGCTCCTATTATTGTTGGAATATAGAACTGTTGACTTATTGTCACAAAATAGTTTAAATGATCTTTCAACATTCTCCAATATATGCAACCTAGTGACAAAGATCCACAGCCATATTCCATCGTTTGATGCCTCATAGAATGCTATAAAATCTGCTGCCATAGTGGAAGAAGCTACAAGTGTCTATTTCACACTTTTCCAGGATATAGTTCCTCCAACTAG
This sequence comes from Hibiscus syriacus, assembly GCF_006381635.1. Taxonomy (NCBI): domain Eukaryota; kingdom Viridiplantae; phylum Streptophyta; class Magnoliopsida; order Malvales; family Malvaceae; genus Hibiscus; species Hibiscus syriacus. Next base: position 1,200,362 of record NW_024062845.1, on the reverse strand, counting down.
CATGCACATATACCCTGAAGTGGATTTTATACTATCTTGGTATCTAGTGAAATTAGAATCAGAATACCTGATGACCTCCAAATGATCTAATCTCCTATAAGTGAGCATGTAATCTTTTTTTCTCCGAAGATACCTTATAACCCAATTGGTTGCACTTGTCTCTTTTAGCAACAGGGGTGTCAACCAGTTTACTATTTTGCATGCCAAACCTTTTTTGTACTTTATTGATGTAATTATTTTGTGATAATCCAAGAATACTCTGAGATTGATCTCGATGTATCCGGATTCCTAAGACAAAAGAAGTATCACCAAGATCTTTTATTTCAAAATGCTTAGAAAAAATCTCTTGGTTTTATGTAACAAACCTACATCATTTATGTCGAGCAAAATGTTATCGACATATAGAACTAGAAATATATGCTTACTCCTACCAAACTTTTGATATACATAATCAACAACAATATTCAATTCAAAACCGAACGAGACAACTACTTGATGAAACTTGTGATGCATTGACGAGAAGCTTGCTTGAGTCCATATATGTATTTAGTTAATTTACAAACTATATTGATAAGTGCTTTATTTAGCTATTATTTTTCTTTTAAATTAATTCGTAATCATTGGTTTTTGTGGCTAATTTGTTCGTTTTGATTCATTTTCTGTGTAGAACGCTAGATTCTGGAAATTGCACTAGAAGTACAAAATTATGCAGTATTTTTTTCGGAATCAAAGCTGGATTAGTCGGCATGACTTTGGGCATGAAATATCTGACGAGGCGATGACGTCAACACCTTCTAGAAGGTCCAATCAGCGCTTCTAGAAGAACGAATGGAGCAGCTGCACGTTTCTACAATTCAAATTTGTATTAAACTCATGTTTTAGGATATTATTTTAAATATTATATTTTATCTTATCATTGGTTTAGGTATTTTAGTTTAAATAGTTTTAAGTATTTTAATTAGGATTTAAGAATTATTTTATCTTATCTTTGTTTTAGGTAATTTAGTTTAAATATTTTATGAATTTTAATTAGGATTTATTTTCTTTATTTTAGGATTATCTTTACCTTGTTTTTAGGATTTTGAAGGTTGTAAATACCCTCTCAGGGTAAGCCTAGAAGCATATCTCTCAATAACTAAGAATTTACTCTTCTTATTCTCTCTAGCTTTATAAACTTTTCTCTTCTATTTTCTTTCAAGTTTTTTGCAATTTTCATTTTTATTTCAAGGTTTGTTTTTAAATATGCTAAGTATGACTTCGGTCATGCTTAGTTAATTTTATTTTAAGCCAAAGGCTAAAGCGAAGGCTCAATTCTAAGCGTGAGAATTGTAAGGCACTTAAATCGCTTCGAATTTTTCTCTCTATTTTATGAGCTTGTTTTCAAATCAAAACGATTTTAAAAACCAAAAGTTGCGTTGGTCTTGATGTTTTTATGGTTAACGTGGGAAGGAGGACTGGCTTATTGAAGAACATTCGACTTCCTGTGAACACACTTAGCAAAATTTTTTACTAAAAGGAAACTGAGATCGTAATCCGTTATTGTTGAAACAACATAATCCGAGTTGAAAGCTTTTTTAACTTCAACGTTTTATGATCTACAACATTGATGTTGCTTAGATCAACTCACAAACTGAAATTTAAGAGTGCACTTGGATATTCGGTATACAAAGCATAGTCACAAGGAATGTCCTTATAGACAAGTAGCTGACGTGAATCTTGAAATAAATATCTATTTCGATGATCCGAGGAATTTGAGGTCAAGCTGAAGTCTGAGGTTGTTCTTACCATAAGTCTTCTTTATCTCAATTTATTTTATTAATTAATTTATTTCTTTATTTAATTTTTATCTCCCCCTTTTTATCTTTATCATTATCTTATAATTATTATTTATTATTTTATTATTTTATCCTTATATTCTTTTTAAAACAATTTATATTTAATTATTTATTTTATCTTTTTATCCTTTCTGAAATTCTATCTTCTTATAAATCAAAAAGTTCACAAATATGAAACACCAGAGTTCCTGTGGATCAACCCTGCTTCTCTATACTACTCTCACTTTTTACTTATTAAGAAGCCATAATTATTTTGATAGAAAAATGACAGTTATCAAATTGGCGCCGTTATCGGGAACTAACGACAAGTACTGATTTATTTTTCTTTGTTTTTGATTTATGACCAGAAGAAACTCCGACTAATTAGTAGATCTTGACTCGGATATCGAAGCAAGAGCATGAAGAATCGACACAAAAACACTTCGAGAAAAAAGAAAGAGACGAGACGAGCATAGTTCAGAAACAGAATCAAATTCGGAAGCAAACTATGAAGCAGACACATATAAAGAAGATCAAATCCTGATGGCAGAAGAAGAACAAACAATCCGAGAGCTAGTCAACTTATGTCACTTAGACACCATTATGCATTACTTTTCCTAATGGCGGGACTCCATTACAGTTAAAAATGGGGCTTATTCATCTTCTTCCCACTTTTCACAGCTTTCCTACTAAGGATCCACACAAAAACTTGTTGGAGTTCCACGTGGTTTTGACTAGCATGAAACCACAAGGAGTTACCGAATATCAACTTAAATTGAGGGCTTTCCTTTTTTATTTAGTCGACTTGTTCATAGGCTGACATGAGTCCATTTTTTCTTGACAGGTTCTTCCCAGCGGCTAAAGCAAGTAAGTTACGAATGAGCATTCTTTTCATTCAACAAAAGAGCGAATAAAGTCTTTATAACTATTGGGAATGATTTAAAAATCTTTGTGCTCGTTGTCACAACACGGATTCTGTGAGAAAATGTTAATTCAATACTTTTATGAAGGTTTTTTCCAATGGAAATGAAAATGGTAGATACTGCCAGCGAAAGAGTATTAGTCAATATGACCCCAACAACAGCAAGAGAATTGATTTCGACCATGGTAGCCAACTCTCGACACTTTTCAAGTGAACCAAGCCAACGGGTTCACGAGATAAGTTCATTTTCCCTTGAAAATTTATTAGATAAATTAACTGAAATAGTTAATTCACTTGTTGTAGGAAAATCTTGGGTAACAAGAGCATGTGGGATATGCACGAAGTTGGATCATCCGTCGAAGTGCTGCCCGATGATACATGAATGAGGTAATGCAAAAATCAATTTCGTAGGAAACTTTCCAGGTCCTCCACAAAAACCATACAACCCATATAGCAATACTTATAATTATGGATGGCGAGACCACCCATATTTCAACTATTCGGTGAATCAAATGCCAACTTATCAACCAATACCTCCTCCTTAACAGCAAACGCAAAAACCATCATTGGAGGAAATCATAAGAAAGTTAGCAACTTCACAAGAAAAGCTGGTTACGACCTAGGAAAAGCTAGTTGCATCCCAAGAAAAATTCCAAATTCGAACCAAGACACATCTTCAAGAATTAGATAACCAAGTGAGCCGACTAGCTCAAACTGTAAGGAAATTGGAATCACAAGGAATACTACCTTCTCAAACGGAGTTAAATCCGAGAGAGAATGTTAGCCATCACACTCCGAAGTGGAACAGTCATCTCACCCGAAGTTCCAGCAGAAAAAGCCGCACATCAGGAAGAACAAGAAGAAACGCCACCTCCAGATATACAAGGTACATCTAACACACATCCTTCTCATTCTCCTCATGAAATCACTCCACCTCCAGAAATACAAGGTATATCTAACACACATCCTTCTCCTTCTCCTAATGAAATCACGCCCCACCCTTCCCATCAAGGATGATAAAGCGTGATAAAAGAGCTAAAGAAAGGGAGATCTTAGAGGTGTTCCAAAAAGTTCAAGTCAACATACCTCTTCTGAAGTAATTCGACAAGTACCAAGGTTGCTCGATTTTTAAAAGAACTTTGCACTACAAAAGGGAAATTAATGGGGCACGAAAAGGTAAATTTGGTAGAACATGTTTCCTCAATTTTTCAACGAAAGCTCCCACCAAAGATAAAGGATCAAGGTATGTTCCCCATACATTGTAAAATAGGTAATTTTAAAATTAAACATGCAATGTGTGACTTAGGGGATTCAATCAACGTTATTCCATTTTCTATTTATAAAATGATTACTAGCGAGCCTTTGAAGGAAATAGGAATAACCATACAGTTGGCTGATCGGTCCGTAATCTATCCAGTGGGAGTAATGGAAAATGTCTTAGTAAAGGTTGATGTATTATTTTTTCTTGTAGATTTCTATATCATTGACATGGAACATGATAAGTCGGATTCTTATTACGAAGTACTCTTAGGTCGACCCATCCTAAGCACCGCACATACAAAGATCAATGTTAGAAGTGGTATATTAACAATGTAATTTGATGGTGAGATTGTTCAATTTGATGTTTACAAAGTAATGAAATATCAGATCTTGTTGAAAGAATTAACTTTGTTGATGTTATAGATCCTTTAATTGATGAATATATTGAATCTAATTTTTCTTATAATCTTTCCAATGATCCTGAACTTTTCCACAAAGAGGAAGAAATGAAGTTTGAAAATATTCATTCAATCAATTCTGATTTATCTTTACCTTCCTCTAAAACTAAAATTTTACCTTTTCTTTTACAGGCACGTGAGTAGAATTAAAACAGCTACTGGAACATTTGAAATATGTCTTTTTAGGCAAAAATATAACCTTACCAGTGATCATCTCAAGTAAATTATCCGAATGAAAAGAGGAAGCTTTGGTAACGGTGTTGCGTTCTCACAAAGAAACCATAGGATGGACTATTTCCGACATTAAAGGAATAAGTTCCTCGACTTGCATGCACAAGATCAAATTCAAAGAAGGAGTAAAGCCATCATGAGAAGGACAACGCCGATTAAATCCACCAATGATGGAAGTAGTAAAGAAAGAAATTCAAAAACTCCTTGATGTTGACATAATTTATCTGATATCAAATAGTAATTGGGTAAGTCTAGTTCATGTGGTTACCAAGAAAACGAGAGTCACAGTGGTCGAAAATCAAGAAGGAGAGTTAGTGCAAACAAGAGTTCAAAATGGATGGCGAGTTTGTATTGATTACAGAAAGTTGAACTCTTTTACTCGAAATAATCATTTTCCTCTTCCATTTATAGACCAATTGATTTAAAGATAGTTGGGAAAACTCATTATTTTTGCCTTGATGGGTTTTCAGGTTTTTTCCAAATCCAATAGTGCCCAAGGATCAAGAAAAATAACTTTTACTTGTCCCTTCGTTACATTTGTATATAGACGAATGCCCTTTGGTCTTTGTAATGCACCGACCACCTTTCAAAGATGCATGTTGAGTATATTTTCTGACTATGTGGAGAAAGGCATCGAAGTCTTTATGGATGACTTCACAGTTTATGGTAATTCTTTTAGTGAATGTCTTGATAATTTAAGTAATGTGCCTAAAAGATGCTTAGAGTATAACTTGTTTTAAACTATGAAAAATATTTTATGGTTGATAAAGGGTTAGTTTTAGGTCATATTATTTCCTCAAAAGGGATTGCAGTTGATAAAGCTAAAACAGATATTATACGCTCACTTTATTACCCCACAACTATAAGGGAAATTTGTTCTTTTCTTGGCCATGCAAGATTTTACCACAGGTTTATTAAAGACTTTTCAAAGATAGCACAACCTTTATGCAATCTTCTCCAAAAGGATCAAGACTTTGACTTTAACTTTAATTCAAAATGCAAGGAGTCTTTCGATTCATTAAAGGAAAAGCTTATTTCAGCTCCAATTGTTCAGCCACCAGATTGGAATTACCCCTTTGAACTTATGTGTGACGCATCAGATACTTGCGTTGTTGATGTTCTCGGCCAAAAAATAGGGAAATAGCTACATGTTATGGCCTATGTGTCCCAACTTTGGACTCAACTTAGAAAAATTATTCAACTACGGAAAAAGAACTTTTTGCTATAATTTTTGCTTTAGAAAATTTAGATCTTATTTGCTTGGCAATAAAATTATTGTCTTTTCTGATCATGCAACTTTAAGGTATTTGATGAGCAAAAAGGAAGAGAAACCAAGGCTTATCCGATGGATCCTGCTTCTATAGGAGTTTAACTTGGAAATCAAAGACAAAAAGGGGTGCGAAAATTTGGTAGCGGATCACTTGAGTCGAATTTCCCTTTTCACATCTGACCCACCACTTAGAGAAGAATTTCCTGAAGAAAAACTGATGGTGGCGCAAAGCATAACTCCATGGTTTGTGGATATGGTTAATTATTTGGCCACAGGTAAGTTACCATTAGATTTGTCGAAAGCTGAAATCAATCGAATTAAGCGAGAATCCCGATATTATATTTCGGACGATTCTTATTTATGGAAGCATGCTCGGATTAGGTAATTTGGTGATGTATTGCCGAAAATGAGGTAAATTCAATTTTACAATTTTGTCACTCTTACCCTTGTGGTGGTCATTTTGGGCCAAAACGTACAACTCATAAAATTCTTGAATGCGGTTTTTTTTGCCTAACATCTTTCGGGACTCTTATATATTTTGTAAAACTTGTGAAAGATGTCAACGTACAGGTAATTTAAGCAGTATGAATGAAATGCCTCTTACTTTTGTACAAGTTTGTGAAATTTTTTATGTTTGGGGAATTGATTATATGGGTCCTTTTATTTCATCATTTGGATATACTTATATTTTTTAACCATGGATTATGTTTCTAAATGGGTGGAAGCTAAGGCCACTAGGAATAATGATGCTAAAACTACAATTAATTTTTTTAAAAGATACTATTTTTCCAGGTTTGGCACGCCACGAGATATAATAAGCGATAGATGAACTCATTTCATCAACCGAGTAATCGAGTCGCTAATGAATAAATTTGGAATAACTCAAAAAATTGATACCGCTTACCATCCACAAGCAAATGGACAGGCAGAAGTATCGAATCAAGAAATTAAAACAATTCTTGAAAAAATTGTTAAACCTGACCAAATGGATTGGAGTTTAAAATTAACTGATGCACTTTGGGCATATCGAACCGCTTATAAATGTCTCATTTGGATGTCACCATACCTGCTTGTTTTTAGTAAACCATGTCATTTACCGGTTGAGTTAGAACATCGGGCTTATTGGGTTGTTAAACAATGTAACATGGACATGGATCGGTTGATGAAGATTAGAAATTACACATTCAAGAACTTGAATAAATCCGAAAAAAATGCCTATGACAGCGCTCATATATTTAAAGAAAAAACAAAAGAATTTCACGATAGTAGAATTTCTTTTAAAACTTCTTATGTCAGTCAAAATGTTTTGTTATTTAACTCCAAATTTAAACTTTTTGCAGGAAAACTCATCAAAATGGCTCAAACCGTTTACAGTAACTCAAGTATTTCCTCATGGTGCTATTGAAGTTGAAGATAACTCAGGAGTTCAATTTAAAGTTAAAGGTCAAAGGTTGAAACCGTATTATGACAATGTTCTGGTTGGTCTAATCGAAGAAATCAATTTAGAGGAATCATTAGTCTGGAAAAAATAGGTCGTCGGGCTAACGACGTTAAAAAAGGCGCTTTATGGGAGGCAACCCATTATTATTTTATTTTCCGTTTGTTTAATTTTTATTTTATTTTCAATTTTTTTTATTTTCTTTGATTTTTCAGGTACCAATTATTCCTAGTTCAATTTTAAGAAAGATAAAATCAAGAATTGTTCGAACCGAAAGTGAAAAAAATGGTGAAAACCCGACCCCAAGACGTAAAGAGATCGTGTGGAAGCAAACAAAGGAAGAATCATTCGAAAAAAGGAAGCAGAATTTTGAAATACATTGTTCAGACAGTGCAGAAAAATTGATTTGGTTCAAACAATGTAGAAAAAATAGACATGGTTCGAACTGTTAGAAAAGTTCCAAAAAGTTCAGTGTACAAAAAACTGACTTGGTTTGAAGAGTGCATAAAAATACACAGCAGATTCGAAAAATGCAGTGCAGAAAAAACAGTGTAGAAAAACATATTTGGTTAGAACTGTGTAGAAAAGTTCGAACAGAACAGTGCAATGTAAAAAATAGCAGTACAATTTTGGTTCGAGGAAAAAACACAGCAGTACAATTTTTGTTTGAACTGTGAAAAAAAGGGATAAAACTTGATTGAGTTCTTTACTTGAAGTCTACTTCCTTTAGAATAAAATCTTGGAATTATCTATCTTTTCTTGATTTTGTTTTGCATAAAATTTTAATATATCTTCTGGTGGCTTCTCGATCAGACATTCTACTCTACAACAGCTCGTCTAGATGTGGCCGTGGCTGCGGTCTCCATTAGATCGGGGAGTATTTATTTTTCTTCTCTTTGTTTTTAAATTTGATATACGTTTTGGGACAAAATGAGTTAAGTGAGAGGGGAAAGATAAGCATGTCAAATTTTTTCCTTAACTTGTTTGATTGTTTGAAATTGAGATATTCTGATATTGATATGTTGGGATCGTTGGTTGCTATTCTTGAACTTCATTTTATACTCTTGTTTCCTTTTGGATTGTAACCATGTTTTGATCGAATTTAATTTGCATGATTGGTAATGGTATAGCTCGTGAAATTTTTTATGAGTATTGATATTCATAGTTTTGTTGATAGAGATAAACTTGACGCAATGCATATAAACTTTTCTTGTGAGATTCAAACCTAACAAGCATACATTTTCTTTCTTGCTCATTGTTTGACTTGAGTGTGCCGAACTAATTAGGATATTCTAAAACTTGTAATCACAATGCATATCGAGACTACAAGTTGAACGTAATGTTTTAATGTGATAGGGGCACCTAGGATAAACCCACTTTTCCCAAAAAGCCTACCCATTTACATATCCACTAGTGAACCATATTTGAGCCTATTTCCCTTTCTTTGTTTTACACCTCATAATTAAACCCGAAGCCTTTTTTTATTTTCCTCTCTTTTCACAACCTTACTGAGACTTGAGATTATGTATCGCTCTTGTTCCACAAAAAAAAAGATGTCAACAATTTTTTTATTGTTTCAAAAAAATGTTCACTGTTTCGAACGAAAAAAAGAAGGAAAAATCAATCGTTTCAATTACCTTTCATCTATTCTTTTTCCTTTATTGTTTTTCATTGTGCTTCATGTTAATTTGTGAATTGTTCTTAATTATTTTGATCTCTTGTTTTGGCATTCTAAACATTTCTTTTTGGACTTTTCCCTACCCTAACCTAAGCCCCGTTACACCTTGTTTAAAGACCCCTTGATTATTGCATTATGTTCACTTTTAGTAGTTGAGACTTGATTGGATTCCAAACATATGGTAATATTTTGGTTAGTTTTGGTTTGAGCAATTCATTTACCCCAAAAACTTTAAGCGGATATGTGTGAATCTTTGTGAGGAATTAAGTCATATTTCATTGAAGTTGGCAATTAATTGGGATATCTTGCTTACTTTAAATTTTCTTAGTTGTATTTTCTTGATTGTAACTTGAATTCGGCAAATGTCATGGACTTAGTTCGATTGGAAGTTTGAGAAATAAATTGAAATTGAAGATAGCAACTTATGATTTTGATATGTTAATTGATGAATGCTTGAGGACTAGCATTGAATAAGTGAGGGGGAATTTGATAAGTGCTATATTTAGCTATTATTTTTGCTTTTAAATTACTCTGTAATCATTGGTTTTTGTGGCTTATTTGTTCTTTTTGATTAATTTTCTGTGCATGACGCTAGATTCTGGAATTTGCACTAAAAGGATAAAATTCTACAGTTTTTTTTATTTTCGGAATCAAAGCTGTATTAGTGGGCATGACTTTGGACATGAAATATCTGACGAGGTGATGACGACAACACCTTCTAGAAGGTCCAGTTAGCGCTTCTAGAAGAATGAATGAATCAATTGCACGTTTCTGCAGTTCTGATTCGAATTAAACTTATGTTTTAGGATATTATTTTAAATATTATATTTTATCTTATCTTTGTTTTAGGTATTTTAGATTAAATAGTATTAAGAATTTTAATTAGAATTTATTTTCTTTATTTTCTAATTATCTTTACCTTGTTTTTAGGATTTTGAAGGCTATAAATACCCTCTCAGGGTAAGCCTAGAAACATATCTCTCAACAACTGAGAATTTACAATTCTTCTTCTCTATAACTTTATAAATTTTTCTCTTCTATTTTCTTTCAAGTTTTTTGTAATTTTAATTTTTATTTCAAGTTTTGTTTTTAAATATGCTAAGTATGAATTTGGTCATGCTTAACTAATTTTCTTTTAAGCCAAAGGCTAAAGAGAATGCTCAATTCCAAATGTGAGAATTGTAAGACACTTAAATCGCTTCGGATTTTTCTCTATGTTTTCTGGGCTTATTTTCAAATCAAAACGATTTTCAAAACCAAAAGTCAGCATTGATCTGGATGTTGTTATGGTTAATGTGGGAAGGAGGATCGGCTTATTGAAGCACATTCGATTTCCTGTGAACACACTTAGAAAAATTGTTTACTAAGAGGAAAGTGAGATCAAAATCAGTTATTGTTGAAACAACATAATCCGAGTCGGCAACTTTTTGAACTTCAACGTTTTAAGATCTACAATATTGTTGTTGCTTAGATCATCTCACAAACTGAAATTTAAGAGTGCACTTGGATTTTCGGTATACAAAGCATAGTCATGAGGAATTGTCCTTGTAGACAAGTAGTCAATGTGAATCTTAAAGTAAAGACCTATTTCGATAATCCGAAGAATTTGAGGCAAAGCTGAAGTCTGAGGCTTTTTTACCATAAGTCTTCTTTATCTCAATATTTTATTTATTTATTTGTTTATTTAATTTTTATCTCATTATATTTCTTTAAACAATTCCCCCTTCTTATCTTTATCATTATCTTATAATTATTATTTATTATTTTATCTTTATCTTCCTTTTAAAATAATTTATATTTAATTTTATTATTTTATCTTTTTATCCTTATCTGAAATTCTATCTTCTTCTAAATAAAAAAGTCCATTAAATCAGAAACACCAGAGTCCCTGTGGATCGGCCCTAGTTCTCTATATTACTCTCACTTTTTACTTATTAAGAAGTCGAAATTATTTTGATAGAAAACGACAGTTATCATATATCCTTTGGATCTCACGAATCAAAGTTTTCCAGTTGCACCATATAAATTGTTTCTTTAATGTTGCCATTTAGAAACACAATCTTAACATCCATCTGGTGTAACTAAGATCAAAATGAGCAACAAGTGTCATGATTATTTTAAAAGAGTCTTTCAAAGAAACTAGAGAGAAAGTATCTGTAAAATCAGTGCCTTCCTTTTGAGTATATCCTTTAGCTTCTGGAAGTGTCTTATACCTTTCCACATTACCATTTGCATCCCTTTTGGTTTTAAATATCCATCTACAACCAATTGGTTTTGAACCTTCAGGTAATGGGATAAGTTCCCAAAATGTATTGTCCTGCATGGACTTATACGCTTTTTAAATGGCATCAATCAACTTTTGAGAGTTAGTACTTTTCATGGCCTGATGAAAGTTGATTGGATCATCTTCCATCATTCCATTATCATCCTCATTTTCTTGAAGAAATAAAATAGTCATCTGGAATAATATTTCTTCTTTGTCTCGTGGATCTCCTTAATGGTACTTGTTCTTGATGTTGTTGAGTTTGTTCTTCTAGAACAATTACCTCATCTTAAATAGGGAGTTATTTAACATTATCTTGTTTAGGTTATGGATTCACTCCCTGATTAATAGGTATAGAAAACTTAACACCATCAAAATTGATAGTATGAACTGAATTATAATTCAATTCCTCCTCAAAAGCAATGTCTTTAAACTTTTTTCTCCCTTTAAACTCAACATATTAATTTTTTTTTTTGTATTTCTCATCTCAAAAATTTTCTTAATTGTGAGATCATAAAATTTATAGCCCTAGACCGCTTAGAATAGCCAATAAAGTAGTTGCTCATTGTTTTAGAGCCCAATTTATCTTCACATCCCAAAATGTGAAAGTACTTTAAACTAGGCTTTTAACCTATCATAAGCTCATAAGGTATTTTTACAACTGATTTAGTGGGTACTCTATTCAGAATGTAAATTGTTGTCTTTAATGCTTTTCCCCAGAGAGACTCAAGTAAGGCAGAATAAACAATCATACTCCTTACCATATCCTTAAGAGTTTTGTTATATCTCTCAACTACACAATTCAAACTAGGTGATCCTGACATGGTGTATCATGGAGAAATACCACATTCCTCTAGGAATTTAATAAATGATCTTGGACGTTATTCAAATAATCCAGAGTATCTACCATAGTACTCACCACCACGATCAGATCTGACTTTCTTAATTATTTTGTTGTGTTGATTCTCAACTTCAGCTTTATAAGCTTTGAACACATCCAAAAATTTAGATTTCTCATGAATGAGATATAGGTACCCATAACGTGAGTAGTCGTCTATGAATGTTATGAAGTATGTTTGACCATTCCAGGATGTCGTAGGGAATGTCCCAAAAATATTTGTAAGAATTAGTTCTAAGATGTCTGTAGATCTATTGACACTTAATTTCTTATTTTTAGTTGTTTTCCCTTGTTACAATCAACACATATATTAAAATCTGTAAAATCAATTGACCCTAAAATACCATTAGACACTAAGTGTTCAATTTTATATTTTGAGATGTGACCTAGGCATTTATTCCTTAATGATGCCGAATTTTCCTTATTTAATTTCCGTATAGTACCACGTGATTACACGTGCTAGGTTTCATTATAGGATGCAATTGTATCTAGTAAATAAAGGTTGTCATACGCATTCAAATAACCAGTTTCAATAACATTTGAATTTAAAGACAAAGTAAACTGATTGTTTCCAAATGAACAATGCTATCAAAATTTGTCCAATAAAGAAACAGAAACCAAATTCCGCTTAAAAGATGGTATAATGAAAGTGTCTTTTAAATCCAAATAATAAACAGTTCCTAATAGCAACCTAAAATTTCCAATTGCTTCCACCTCTACCAATTTTCCATCGCCCACGAAAATGTATCTTTCGCCATCATTTGGCTTTTGGTAGCTCAGGCAACCCTACATAGAAACACTTTTGTGATCAGTAGCACCAGAATCTATCCACTGAGTATTTCTAGGAACTGAAGTTAAATTAACCTCATAACAGATCGAAGTAAGAATCATACCCTTCTTTGCATGCCAAGCATGGCATTCGGTACAATCTTTCTTCACATGTCCATATTTATTACAAAAGAAATAACTTTCTTTATCATGTTTTTATTTTTGATTTTTCTTTTTCTTGCCTTATCTTTAGAGGCACAAGCCAAATGAGCACTTTATTCTTTATGTTTCCTCAACTTTTCTTCCTATTGCACACAATGAGATATGAGCTCATTCAGAGTCCATTTCTACTTCTGACAGTTATAACTGATTTTAAATTGGTTAAACTATGTAGGAAGCGATACCAAAACCATAAGAACGATTAGATCTTTAGAAAGCTCAATCTTAAGTCCTTAAATTTTGAAGCAATGTGGAACATTCTCGTTACGTACTCCCTCGCATTTACTTTGTAGCCCCTTAACCCATATATGTACTCATATACGAGTCTAACATGTCACATCAATCATATGAAACATTTACTATTTCAAAACAATAAATGTTTATTAATTTAAAATTTCAAAATGCATTTATTTATTCTAAAACTAATAATCACACAAATTCATAATTTAATATTTAAATGTCAAAATTTAAATTCAATTCAGATAGCATTTTAGGAAGTCCTGTACTGTAATTAAATCAAAACTTCCAGAAACTGCCTGATTTTGAAATCATGTCTATCATAAATAATTACGATTTAAAAAACTAATATTCATAATTGATAATGTCCTTTGTAAAACCAAACCATCATAACTTAAACAAAAATATATTAAACAGAATCGAATCAGAGCAAATACAAACTTCTTTAATATACATGCCACTACCAAATAAATTAGCATACAAGATGTCCTTACTTACTGATTCTGGTGGCATAATTGATTCCTCAAAAATAATATTGATGTGCTCCCTACTTTTCCTTCTAGCTTGCACCTACGTGTGAAACACTCATACACTAAGTTTTCACTTAGTGAGGCAACCAAGTAAAATAAAAGAAATAAAATTTTTAACGTAAAAAATATACAATATCGTATAAAAACATTAATAAAATAAAACATGAATAAAATCAGATGTCAACTCGTAATAATAATTTATTATAAAAATTTGTAATTCAGACTATACTGTACCATTTTAGATCTATAATTTTCTAATTCAATTCATATCATTGCAAAATTGTACTTTTATTTTCAAAATCATATCATTTCAAATCTGTACTTTTCTTATTCATATCAAACATTTGCCCATTGTATTATCATGAGAAATCTATCGTACATAAGTCATATGAGTGAGGGCCCACTATGTAGTCAAAACTGCTACTAGTAAATGCACTGAGTTACTCCACCTCGTATATCACTAAGGCACACGAGTCATATGAGTAACAATATCGTATCATGTAATATATAAAATATCCTGTTGATTGCACCAGATTACTCCACCTCGACACCACTAAGGCACACGAGTCATATGAGCAATCTATATTGGTGCAACTCGTAAGCTTGTACTTGTTCATTCTACCTCTTGGCATGCCAATTTTACCATTGCTCTCACTTACATACAACGGGCTTATTAAAAAACATATATTGTTTTCATATTAAAACAATTCATCCATATAATCGAATATAAAACGGTTCTTATTAAACATATAAATATTCACATGCTATGAAATAAAATACTGAATAAAATAATTTGGGTAATTCATACTCAAAATAATATAAAAATCATTTAGTAAATCAGTATAAAGATATTTCATAAAATAATTCAAATTGTTTTCATTCAAAAACCTTAGAGGTTAGTTCATCGCAAGTCGTCCTCATAACTCACATATATATATATAAACGAGTAAGTTGCACTCACCTAGTGTCTCACTAATGCTTACTATTTATATCGATTCGCTCTTGAACTTCGTTCCTTTTTCTTTTTGCTCGTTTTGGCCTCGATTCCAGTCACGATCTACTTGAAAATTAATTATCCTTCGAACATATGTTAGTATCTAACTAACTTGGTAAACACGTATCCATATACAATATGATAAAATACGGTAAATAAATATTTGATGCTAATTCTATAACTTAATCAATTCTACTTAACTCCTGCCAAATAACCTCCCTAGTACTTGAAAAAAAAATTTTCAACCACAAGTCACTTAACTTTCAACAATTTAACATTTAACCCACAATTAAGTATTTCTGTAAAATAGTCCCCAACCTTTTCAAAAATATTCAAATTAGTCCCTAAATATTCGCTTTAATTCATAGCAATTATCATGCTCAACCAATTTCACAATATTGCCAAATTAATGCATTAACATTGCACTATTGCAATTTCACCACTAATTCTCTAAAACTTGCAAATTGATCCCTAAGAATTATTCAACTTTCCGAATCAACCCAATTCAACATTTCATCATTCAAATTATAATTTCAGCATAGTACACTAATTTTCCCACATTTGCATTTTAATCCTATAGTTTCTTAAAGAATATAAAAAGATACTTAAAGCTTCACAATGTTCCAATTTGTTCTAAAATTCAATTCCAACCATATGAAATCATCCTTATATCCAATATAAACCTTAAAGTAATTTTTTTAAAAATTTCCCTAATTTTTCTTCACTAGGCCGAAAGTTTTGGGACTTTTCTCCAATGGTCTCCAAATTTGATTCAATATTGATTTCATCACCTATAACGCATTTTCATTCATTTCTAATCATTTCTATATCAACACAAATCAAAAATCAACATTTCCTCATGAACACCCAAAGTGGCCAAAAATTCAAACAAATTCCTCTAAGTGTTTTTAATCAGCTTTTAAGCTTGTATATAATTCCATAACACCCCCAACATAAAAATCCAATCTTATTTCATTGATTTCTCACTTCCCCTCCATCCACCATAAAAAACCCATTTTCACAATTCAACATGAAACAGAACAATACTCATACCAATTTGTAGAGAATTTAGTGTAGGTAATTTTCTTATTTCACAACCTAGTTCTAAAACTAAACAAAATAGACCGAAAATGGAAAAGAAAACTTGGCTCACCTTAGGTATAGGGTCTCGGGCAGCTGCTGGTGAAGAAGAGCAGAATTCTTGAAATTTCTATGCAAATATCTCTAATTTGGGACTTTTAAATTAATTAAAAAATCAGTTTGGCCCAGATGTCAAAATTGTCATTAATGAATCCAAGTATTTACTTCCATGCCACCCTCCTATATCCAATTTAACAATCTTAAATACATATAAAAACCCCACTTATCAATTCCCCTCTTTGTGATTTCTATTTTCCAAAAATCCAATTTAGTCACTAACTTCCACTGTTTCACTAAAATAGGGTAATTTTTTTAATCTGACCGATCCACTTTAATTCTTCACATTAAAAATAAAAAAAAATTGTAACCTCATACTACCATCCTTTAAATTTTTGTAAATTTTTTATTCGATCCGGATATCCGATTATTTTACCAAGCTTTACCGATTTATAATTTTTCCTAAAAATTTCAGATCGAAAATTTGAAAACACAAAAATCTTTCTTTTAAGATAAACTATTCATTTATGGGACCAAATATATAAAATTTTCAAAATACAGTTTAAGTCCATAAATTATTCTAATTTTATACTTTAGCCATAAACTTTCAAAATTTATTTTTTAGTCACTTGTTGAAAATTTTGGGGTATTACAATTATTCCCCCTTAAGAAAATTCATCCTCAAATTTTTCCACACACTTGGTTCAACAGATTGTTGATCACCTTCTAAACATCCTTCATATTCTTATGTAATTATCTTAACCCTTTACTTATTTCAAGGAACCCTTTTCAGTTAACAATACTTGAGTTCTTGTACTTCATTTCTTACTCTAGAATTATTATAAAAAAATTTGTAACCAAACTCCTTCAAACCTTAATCTCTTTTGGTATAGCAACACATAGGAGATCTAAACCAAACCTTACGACTCTTAACTTTTCTTGTTAACGAAATCGAAGTACCTTTTCTCTTGAATAACACTTTATCCTTAAACTGATACTTATTTTCTCTCTTTTTGTTCCAATCATATTGAACTCTATGGTGACTAATTACTACTTTGAGACATATCAAAGAAATCCTTATCCTGCTCTCAATTGCTTCCGCAGTTAAGCTTTGCAAGAAATTCTATTAATCTTTGTCCAATAACTATTACCTTATATAAACTTTTCTGGAGTGATGACTTTTCATCTAGTGCTTCAAATT
This sequence comes from Hibiscus syriacus, assembly GCF_006381635.1. NCBI lineage: Eukaryota > Viridiplantae > Streptophyta > Magnoliopsida > Malvales > Malvaceae > Hibiscus > Hibiscus syriacus. The sequence goes on along the minus strand of NW_024062845.1, from coordinate 1,183,044 downwards.
CTACTATAATGTCCTTTGAAATTTTTCATGAAGAATTTTGTTCAAACTAAAATAAAGTCTACGTACTTATTTATCTTAATCACTATCGCTCAAATCGAACATTTCCCTTTTAAATATTCAAAGAATTCTCGTGACAATGCCCATTCAAATCCTTTTCTATTTCCACTTATAATTGAAAATTGTTTACTCTCATTCCAAATACATTTGTTACCTTATTTCTAATTTACCATCATTCCAAGCTTATAAACTGCACTCATTTATAACCTTTGTCATACTTGGTCCTCTAAACCATTCTCTTTAATTCCTTATGTCCTTATTTCCTTCCAAATTGAAAATCTTTTATTATTTCTTTACTACCTCAAACATATCCTGTAATCCTCACATTCATCCTTTTTTTCCTGCCCTATCCTTAAAATGTACTTTTATATTCTTCATTTGTTCTAACAAAATAAACTTTAACTTTACCCCTGTATTCATTATGCTATTTTCTTCTTCCAATTCAACTTGTACAATTTCTGACGGATTTTCAATCCAATTTACAAAATTTACTTTGAGAAGAACTTGTTGTTCTAATTCTTGACTTATTATCAATTAAAAAATTCCTATCTTTTCGTACACGTTTTCAAACCAATTTTCTCTTACTTCAAATGAAACCCAGTTGATTTGTCTGCTTCACCACATGAGAATCATCTTCAAATATCATCTATAAAATTTGTAATAACTTATCCTACTTACCTTCCAAACTATCAATTTCCAACTGATCTTACTATTCCATACCTTTCATTTACTTGTTTCTTACCAATTTAAATAAATATTGCTTTCCTTCCTAATAACTTGGTTAGTGGGAAGGGAGTCATCGAGAGTTTCTTTATGAATCTTTCGAATAATCAACGAATTTCAAAAGATTTTGAGTTTAGAACAACTTTTCAAAATTCTAGACTATACTTTATACCATTTTACCTTTATTTCCTTTCAGAAAGTTTGAACCATTATTCGAAATTACAATTATCATTGACTTTCACGTACGATTGGCAATTTGATTCCTTAACACGTAAATATTAACAAAAATCTAGTTTGACTTGAAAAATTCTTCAAACTCGCATTAATCACACCAAATTCTAATATCCGATCAAAATTAAATTAAAAAAATGAAATACTAATATACTTTTAACTACAAAGCTCGTCAATCCCTAATAAGTGATATTTATCAATACGATTCGTTTTCACATTCTAATCATGGAGGTTAATTATTTTATCGATTGCTATTGTTTCATATAAAATCTTTCCTTTTCTCAACTCTCTTTTTCAATCATCATATTCTTGTAATCTTTCTGAGCCTTTCTAAATCATTAACTTTGAACAACCATCTATTAGGGTCTAACAACGAAAATATCTGTTACGTAACCAAAATTATTCTAAATCCTCGATAGCGACTTATATGCTATTTATCCTCACCTTTGTGGCCCTAAAATATTTAACCATCACTCTATATTCTGAAATCAACTCTAATCCAACATTTCTCTAATTTGATATACTTGTTTTCCAATTGAGTGAACTTTGATCTCGTGTCAATTTACTCTTTACCCGTTGGCAAACATTCCTTTTGTAGCATGAAGAAAATTTCGTACTACACTAATCTTTCTAGAATAGTAAACTAGAGTTTCCTATAGTTTATTCAATTTAAAAACGATCATGATCTTTCTTTCTGAATTATCAAATAATATCACTAACACTGACATTTCTCACTATATCATTACACTGTCGAATTTACTCGTATACTATCTCACATTAATTAAAAAATCAGCATTATTCATCTAATCACTTAATCACACCAAATCAATAATTCGGATATCCTAATGACATGTATATATTTTTTTACACTTTTTCTCTTCAGTTTAGGCCGAGAATCGACAAAACATGCAACTATGATACCAAAAATTATAACACCCTTAACCCATAGACGTACTTGTATAGGAGTCAAAGATGTTACATCAGTCATACAAAACATTTACTTTTTTAAAACCAATAAATGTTTATTACTTTAAAATCTCAAAATGCATTTCTTTATTTAAAACTAGTAATCACACAAAATCATAATTTAATATTTAAATGTTAAAATTTAAATTCAATCTAGATAGCATTTTAGGTAGTTCTGTACGGTAACATATCTTAAATCAAAACTGCTAGAAAACTGTCTGATTTGGAAATCGTTTCTATCATAAATAATTATGATTTAATAAACTAATAATCATAATTAATAATGACCTTTGTAAAACCTAACCTTCATAACTTAAACAAAAATATATTAAACAGACTCGAATCAGAGCAGCTAGAAACTTCTTTAATATACATGCCACTACCAAATAAATTAGCAAACAAGATGTCCTTGTTGATTCTCGTGGCAGAACTAATTTCTCGAAAATGATGCTGATGCGCTCCCTACTTTTCCTTATAGCTTACACCTACCTGTGAAACACTCTCACGTTAAGTTTTCACTTAGTGAGGCAACCAAGTAAACTAAAAGGAAAAAAATTTTAACGTATAAAACAGATGATATAGTATAAAAAATTAATAAAATAAAACATGTATAAAATCATATGTCAACTCATACTAAGAATTTATTATAAAAATATGTAATTTAGATTGTATTGTGCCATTTAGATCTACGCTTTTCTATTTCAATTCATACATTGCAAAAATTCTCTTTTTTTTCGAAATCATATCATTTCAAATCCGTACTTTTCTTATTCATATTAAACATTTTCCCATTGTATTATCATAAGAAATCTATGTACAGGAGTCATATGAGTAAGGACCCACTATGTAGTCGAAACTGCTACTAGTAAATGCACCGAGTTACTCAACCTCACATATCACTAAGGAACATGAGTCATATGAGTAAATGTGTCCTATCGTATAACAAATAAAATATCCTATAGATTGCACCATATTACTCCACCTCGGCACCACTAAGGTACACGAGTCATATGAGTAATCTATATTGGTGCAGCTCGTAAGCTTGTACTTGTTCACTCCACGTCTTGGCATGCCAATTGTACCATTAATCTCACTTACATAAAATGGGCTTATTAAAAATCATGTACTATTTGCATATTAAAATAATTCATCCATATAATTGAATATAAAACAGTTCTTATAAAAGCATATATGTGCAGTTCATACAAAAAAATATTCACATGCTATGAAATAAAATATCAAATAAAATAATTTGGGTAATTCATACCCAAAATCATTTAAAACCTTAAAGATATTTCAAAAAATAATTCAAATTGTTTTCAGTCGAAAACCTTTTGAGGTTGGCACATCGCAAGCCATCCTAATAACTCATATATATATATATATATATATATAATATTAAGTTGCACTCACCTAGTGCCTCACTAACGCTTACAAATTCTATCAATTCACTCTTGAACTCCTTTCCTTTTGGGTTTTGCTCGTTTTTGTCTGGATTGCAGTCATGATATACTTGAAAATTAATAATCTGACATAAACAATTCAAATAACATTTTAGGCAATTCTGTACTGTAATATATCTTAAATCAAAACTGCCAAAAAACTACTTGATTTGGAAATCGTTTCTATCATAATTAATTATGATTTAATAAACTAATATTCATAATTAATAATGTCCTTTGTAAAACCAAACCTTCATAACTTAAACAGAAATATCTTAAACAGACTCAAATCAAAGTAATTAGAAACTTCTTTAATATATATGCCACTACCAAATAAATTAACAGACAATATGTCCTTACTTACTGATTCTGATGGTAGAACTGAATCCTCGAAAATGATGTTGATGCATTCTCTACTTTTCTTCTAGCTTGCACCTACGTGTGAAACACTCACACGCTAAATTTTCACTTAGGTAGGAAACCAAGAAAAGTAAAAGAAATAAAATTTCTAACATATAAAGCAAACAATATCATATAAAAACCTTAATAAAATAAAACATAAAATTAGATGTCAACTCGTAATAAGAATTTATTGCAAAAATGTGCTTCTCTTTTTGAAATCAAATCATTTCAATTTGTACTTTTCTTACTCATATCAAACATTTGCCCACTATATTATCATGAGAAATCTATGGTACGTGAGTCATATGAGTGAGGCCCCACTATTTACTAGAAATTGCTACCAGTAAATGCACCGATTTACTCCACCTCGTGTATCATTAAGGCACATGATTCATATGAGTAACAATGCTATATCATATAACATATAAAATATCCCGTAGATTGCACCAAAATACTCCACCCGACACTACTAAGGAACACAAGTCATATGAATAATCTATATTGGTGCAGCTCGTAAGCTTGTACTTGTTCACTCCACCTCTAGGCATGCCCATTGTACCATTACTCTCAGTTACATACAATGGGCTTATTAAAAATCATATACTATTTTCATATTAAAACAATTCATCCATATAATTTAATATAAAACAATTATTACATATAATTTAATATAAAACAATTATTATAAAACCAGATCTAGGCAGTTCATACCAAAACAATATTCACATGCTATGAAATAAAATAATGAATAACATAATTTGGGTACTTTATACCCAAAATCATATAAAAACCATTTAGTAAATCACTGTAAAGATATTTCATATAAATTCAAATAGTTTTTAGTCGAAAACCTTCGAGGTTGACTCATCATGAGTCGTTCTGATAACTCATATATATATATATATATATATATATATATAAACGAGTAAGTTTCACTCACCTAGTGCCTCACTAATGCTTACTATTTCTATCAATTCACTTTTGAGCTCTATTCCTTTTTGTTTTTGCTAGTTTTGGTCTCGATTCCAGTCACGATTTACTTGGAAATTAATTATTTTACATAAACAATTTTGAACATATGTTAGTAACTAACTAACTTGTTAAACACTTATATGATAAAATACAGTAAATATATATTCAATGCTAATTCTATAACTTAATCAATTCTACTCAACTCCGGCCAAATAACCTCCCTAGTACTTGAAAATAATATTTCTCAACCTTAAGTCACTTAATTTTTCACAATTTAACATTTAACCAACAATTAAGCATTTGTTTAAAATAGTCCTCAACCTTTTCAAAAATATTCAAAGTAGTCCATCGATATTCGCTTTAATTCATAGCAATCATCATGCTCAACCAATTTCACAATACTCCCAAATTAATGCATTAACATTGCACTTTTGTAATTTCACCACAAATTCTCCAAAACTTGAAAATTGATCCCTGAGAATTATTCAACTTTCCAAATCAATCCAATACAACATTTCATCATTCAAATCATAATTTTCAGCATATTACACTAGTTTTCGCACATTTGCATTTTGATCCTATAGTTTCTTAAAGAATGCAAAAAGATCTTAAATCTTCACAAGGTTTCAATTTCGTCCAAAATTCAATTCCAACCATATGAAATCATATTTATATCCAACATAAAACTTAAAGAAATTTTTATAAAATTTTCCCTAATTTTCCTTCACTAGGCCGATATTTTTGGGACTTTTCTCTAATGGTCTCCAAATATTATTCAAGCTTGATTTCATCACCTACATCTCATTTTCATTCATTTCTAATCATTTCTATATCAACACAAAAAAAAAAATTGCATTTCCTCATGAACACCCAAAGTGGCCTAAAATTCAAACAAGTTCCTCTATGTGTTTTTAATCAACTTTTATGCTTGTATATAATTCCATAACACTCTCGACATCAAAATCCAATCTTATTTAATTGATTTCTCACTTCCCCTTCGTTGACCATAAAACCCATTTTCACATTTCAACTTGAAACATAGCAATACTTATACTAATATGTAGAGAATTTAGTGTAGTAATTTTCTTATTTCACAACCCAGTCCTAAAACTAAACAAAATAGACCAAAAATGGAAAAGAAAACTTGGCTCACCTTAGCTATGGAAGTCTCGGGCAGCTTCTGGAGAAGAAGAGCAGATTTCTTGAAATTTCCATGCACATATCTCTAATTTGGGCCTTTTAAATTAATTAAAAATTCATTTTGGCCCAAATGCCAAAATTTTCATTAATGAATCCAAGTATTTACTTCTATTACACCCTCCTATCTCCAATTTAATAATATTAAATAAAAATAAAAATCCCACTTATCAATTTCCCTCCTTGCCCTTTCAATTTTTTAAAATTTCAATTTAGTCATTAAATTCCACGGTTTCACTAAAGCAGTGTAAATTCTTTTAATCTGACTGATCCACTTCAATTCTTCACATTAAAAATACTAAAACAACATTTCTAACCTCATACGACCATCCTATAAATTTTTGTAAATTTTTTATTCGATCCGAATATCCATTTATTCTACCTAACTTTACCGAAAAATAACTTTTTCTACGAATTTTGGATCGAAAATCTGACAAACACAAAAATCCTTCTTGTAAACTATCCATCTATGGGACCAAAATGTATAACTTTTCAAAATTACACTTTATGTCCCTAAACTTTTCTAATTTTATATTTTAGCCACCAACTTTCAAAATTTACCTTTTAGTCACTTGTTGACATTTTTGGGAATTACATCCTTGAGCCTTATACTTTATAGACGTCAAAGAAGTTAGAAGTGATGTCATCTCAACCTTATCGTTTTTATCAAAATGTTTCTCAATTTTGACAAGGAAAACATTAGTCTTTGTAATCTTTTCAGATTTTGTGCCCACTTCCAGAATGTTGTTTATCATGATAATTAAACTTATGTGATTTGAAATATCCCATCTCTCAAAATCCCTTTCAGCGTCAGGAATATTTTCCGCAGTGGGAGGTGCAAGTTGTTCTTCCCTTAATGCAAGGTCTATGTCCATACAACCAATCACTATACGTAAGTGCCTTTTTAATTCCTTGAAATTTGTCCCATTATGTATGGGAATAAAATTGATATTAGCATAAATTGTTGTAACAGAAGAACTAGCTGAACAAAATAAAAACAAGCTCATATAAGCGAACAATAAATTTGAAATAATGACTAATTCTCATCACAAGATACCAAGCACTACATTAATATCAAGTTTTTGGACAATAATACTAACAGTAAACAATGCTCTTGTTGTAGTAATCAAACATTGACAATAAATCATGTCAAACAAAAGATCAATCTTTGAACTTATGTAATGCTCACATGAAAATTACTTTATAGTTGTCACATATTTATTACCACAAGTGTCACTTGAAATTCGGTCAAATATTAACTTTCCTTTGAGTCAATTAATAAACGCATGAATTATAATAACACATAATCATCTTGATATTTTAAATAAATTAATCTACGCAAAAGATGTGACTTTGGCAACATTTTGTTTCAACGAATTCACTAAATTTCCAAACATAGCCAAAAAAACAAATTTATTTATTCCTGAATAATTTCCTTAACAACCAATGATTAGAAGTAAAAATTTAATCAAACTAAATATTAATATATATTTTAAATTAAATATATCCACCATAGATTAAACTGAAAATTTTAAAAAATATAATAAAAAACTTGCATGATTGCCGAAAAAAACTAGATTGTTTACTATTATTTAATCTATGAAATTGAAACAATGCATACTTATGAAACCGCCTGCAATTATTCTGGGTAATCTCATTAAGGCGGCAAAGAGTAAAATATATCTAATCCTATATATAGTCGATGGTAATCTTTCAAAAGAATAATTAAGAATCACGACTCAATCATGAAGCAAAATCGAAATCGTGGATATTAGAATTGACGAGCAGTAAAATATGCAGAACGAACACCAAAGTATAAAACGATGCATACGATTCGGGCTTAAATCAATGAACTAAGGATTTATAATTGAAACTTTATACGAAAAAATTCCTACATATAAACCCTAAAATAAATCAATTCTTAATGATTCAATATGATAGACAATGATACCACTTGTAAGAATTAAATCATAAATTAATATGAAAACAAACTAGGATCTAATCATGTCAAACCGTCAAGAATAAAATAAATACTAGATTTGCGGAAGCATACATGAATCTATTGTTGGAGATTACCTAGAAGGTTGAGATCTTTGAATCTTTCTTTGGTTGTGATCTTCCAAAAACATAAAATTTCCTTTACTATAAACTCTCTTACAGGGATGAAAAAATACGAGATATCTATTTATTGGGACCATAACCCTTTATATAGATGATTGAATCAGTTATTGTATGTACTTATAACTCTACCCCTCATCAAAATTATAAATAAAACTTTAATAGTATCTACACTTTTATTTCCATGGTACTTCTAATACCTTATGACTTTATAACATAATTGGTCACTTAATCTATGTATATTTTATGATAACAATATACATTATAAATATGTGTCCATAATTATGGATTTTAATCCAACAAAATGTGGTAAAAACATTTACCTTATCCTCTCTAATAATATGAGGATCGTCCAAAATTTGGTCAAGTTTAACATGGTCAAATAGAACATCTTCTGTTTTCATGTTTTGAAATTCTATTCATAGAATTTTACAAGCTTATCGTTGTGACTCATTACCATCGACAATCATAATTTCATTTAACACGCAAAATTAGAATAAATAATAATTCCAACAATAAACAGAAAATAAATTCCGGTTTATTATATCAACAAAATTTTTAATTATAAACTAAATTAGTAACAAAGTTGTTGCTTTCAAACAATTTCTATTATAAACAGTAATCGAAAAAATTATATTAAAATCTCGATTGATTTTAAACACAGAGCCAAAAATTCCAATAAACATAATATTAAATCTCATCTATTTTTTGATTTTGTTACCAGACAGAATCAATATTTTGGAACAAATTCAATAATCAATGTTACTTCAATGACAATTTCTGTGAAATAGTTTGTCCACTTTGAGATTTAAACAAACCCGTTAAAACGGTAAGATAAATCTCAAAACAAATTTATTCGCTATCTCATTTTTACCATGATATATGAATCGTTTCAAATTAAAGAAAGGTAGAAGGAAGAGTTTTGAATTGTTAGGTATGGCTCATAAATATACCGGTAATTTTTGTAAATATGTACCAGGGTTTATTTTTTATAAGAGGAGATGTAACCTAAACCTATAAGACATTGAATGAAAAACTAGCGCCACCTAAGGCACCGAGGACGTAAGCACATTGCTGAACCTCGTTAAAATTCTTTTGTTCTTTATGTTTTATTTACCCGATTATACAACAATTGGTATCAGATTTCAGGAGCCAAATTCGAAGTTGTGAAATTCGATGGTCAGGGTAACTTCGCATTATGGAAAAGAAGGGTGAAGGATATGTTGACGCAACAAGGGATCCTGAAGGCTTTGCGACCTACAAAGCCGACGTCAATGGAGGAGGAAGATTGGGAAGAATTGCAGCAGCGAGCAACAGGAACCATACGATTATGTTTGGCGAACGAGGTCATGTATCACGTTATGCATCTATCGTCTCCAGATGAAATTTGGAAGAAGTTGGAAAGTCAATGTTCAAATCCTTAACGACTAAACTGTATCTAAAGCAGTGACTGTATGGGCTGAAGATGCATGATGATCATGATTTGCGCAACACGTGAATGTCTTCAATCAAATCATTTCTGATTTGGATCGGTTTGATGTGAAAATAGAGGATGAAGACAAAGCGATGATTCTGTTGTGTTCGTTGCCTCCCTCTTACGAACATGGTGACTACTCTTACATATGGGAAATAGACTATCAAAGTTGAGGAGAGTACTGCAACCTTGTTAGCTCACAACTAGCAGAAGCAGAATGCAGGGGAAAGCTCTCAAGGTGATAGCTTATATGTCAAGGGTAATCGAGACAGTGGAAGAAAGCCAAAGAAGGCAGGGTATGGGAAGCAGAATTTCATATCCAAATCTAGGGATAAGAAGACAATTAATTGTTACAAGTGCAAGGAAGTGAGACTGTCTGAAGTTGAAAAAGCAGACTGATGAGAAGCGTGACGACTCATCCAAGTCTGTGAATATGGTCAAGGATGACAATTCTGATTGCGGTGAGGGTGATATGCTCTCTATTTCAACGACTCAATTGATGGATGCTTGGATTATTGATTCTGGATGTTCTTATCACATCACGCCAAATATGGAATGGTTCTCGACATACAGGTCGGTTAATTCTGGTTCAGTTTATTTGGGTGATGATCGATGTTGCAATATTATTGGTATTGGTGATGTCAAAATTAAGATGTATGATGGTTCTGTTCAGACGTTGTGTAGTGTTCGTCATATCCCATATTTGAAGAAGAATTTGATTTCTTTGGGCATTTTGCACAAGAATGGTTTTATCCCTAAGGCTGATGAAGATAGGGACACCATTCGGATTGTTAAAGGAGCTTTAACTGTGATGAAAAGAAAGATGACTGCAGGGAATATTTACAGATTGTTAGAGAGTATCGTTGTAGGTGGAGTTCAATTGCAAGAGGACTTACATTCGCTGGAGAACAAAGCTGGATGTTCAATGATTAAACCCGATGATGACAAGCAAAATAATGCCACGGCAAAAGAAAAACCCCCACTAGCGAAGTTGATGACCAAAGGGAAGCTGCAGAATTATGCCACGACAATTTTGTAGGCACTTGTGAGTACTTGAAGCTCGATGAAGAAGAAAAAGATGAGCTTAAGGATATTTCAAAAGAGGTGGGTCAATCTAGCTTACTCATAGCTAGACCAGGTACGAAATCTGAACCTGTGGATTTCATTGAATTTACTCAACCCCAATTACTTGCCCATGTTAAAGCACTAAGGAATAAAATGGAGAAACAATTCCCTGATGAGAAATTATTATTTGCCACGGCATTGTCGTGGTACGCTGTCATTGTCAATTTTATCGTTAGTGGTGTTTTGCTTCCGTACTTGAATAGCCAGGGCAAGAATAGATTGATGCAGGATGATGACCCCTACTTCTTGAACGACTTTGCTGCCCAAGCAATTAAAAGATGCCACTGCAACGGGGAGAGAAAAGAGAGGACTACTGCAAAGGTCCTACAAATCGGGTTCTATCGACTTACACTGAAGGTGGCGCTGTTATATATGTGGAGCATTTTGGTCTATACTGGTGCTCCAATCGAACGCGACAAAAATGCCATGACAATTCATGATGTTTTGGAGTTTGCATCCCTTGACCTTTTTTAATTTATGTTTTAGAAGTTTTATTTTGTCGTGAGTGTTTTTTGTTTATTTTTATTTGTTTTATTTTTTTAGTTTTAATTTTAATATTATTATTTTTTAGGACAAAGGGTGTTTTGAAGGATGAATATGATGAAATCTCACGAGGGAAGTTCACAGGCTGCTGCAAACCAATATGCCACGACAAAGCTAGATGCAATTGAGGCTCTAACAAGACTCAGTCGTGGCACATGTTCACAAGGAGATGCTCCCACATTGGACTTATAATCTTCTAGTCATTCTGGACGAGATCTTGCCATCATTTGAGGATGCCACGACATTTGTAAATGTCACTCAGCAAGAAATACACCCAAGCCAGAGGATGCTAACCCAGTCAGCATGGACTAGATGACGTCTGAAGTCATCTGTTGGGCGTATGGAGACCTCAACATCTAAGAACACTGAAGGCCCTAGCACACCAGCTGCTGAACCCAATTCTGATCCCGACAAAAGCCCCACATCACTGAGGAAGTGCACCAGACGCAATACTACTAGCACTCTCAGTGCGACTCCACCACCATCTTAGGAAGATAAGGTACCTTTGAATTGCATTGCATCGCATAGCATGTAGTCTAGTTTAACTTAGTTTTTATTTAGCATTGAGGACAATGCTTCTCTCAAGTTTGGGGGAGGTAGTGTTCTTTGTAGAACATGTGCATGATAATATTAGCATAATGTTATGCCATGGCATCAGTAAATGGTAGGACAGTTAGATGGAAATGTTTTGATGATACCTGATGAAGATGAACTTTTTAGGCTAGAAATTGAATGTAAATGACTATTGAGAATGATAGAACTGACTCTAGGGCTTGATGCTTTGTGAATTATTATTACATGATTTGTATGTTCTCTATACTTAATGAACTTACGAAATTTTTATGAAAGAACTCTGGTTAGCCTTGGCATTAAAATATGGTATTATGCTTAAATGATAAATCAATTAAAAAGAAACTCCCTTATCTCTGAATTTTGTTTAATCGTGAATAAATGCTTCGGCATAGCTGTAGAGGGACACTCCTCTTTGCCGTGACATTGCCTGGAACTCTCTTTAATAAATGGCAGCCACGCGCATACGAGTGAATGAAAGTAGTCACGGGATGACTCTGCCTGACTAGCTTGGGGGTGGAAGGTATGCTCCCTTTCACCTAGAGTGTGGGATGGTAGGTGTGATGAGCTGACTCCCTTCGTAGCAGTGTAAAAAAAAAGTGAAAAAAATAAGAAAACAAATGTGTAGTAAGTGAAAAGGGAGTATAAATGTGCTTAATGAATGAGTTAATGCCGTGGCAAAACTAGGGAACTCAATTAGAAATTGCCTAAATTCATTAAGTATAGATTAGATACAATAAATCACACACATAACACCATAAAGAATCTTGACCTAGGGAAAAGTACTTGAATTCTTGATATGTCTAGCATGTAGAAGCCAATTTTTCTTAGGGTTGAAATTCAATTTTTATCTTGTTGTCCTACTGTTGAAATTGCCATGACATTTTGATTGTGTTAATTGTTATCATTGCTTGAGGACAAGCAATAGCTCAAGTTTGGGGGTGTGATAACTCTGTAAAAAGACTACTTTTAAGGCCTTTTTTACTTAAGTTATTGTTTGTTTAAGGGTACATATAAGTCATTTTAGATGTATGTAGCTGCATGTAATTGCATTTGTGGTGGTTGTGTTATTTTATTTTATTAAGGTGCTATATGAGGAGGAAGGTGTGGTTTTTAGTGATGTGCAGAAAACAACAAGCAAAATAGGCGAGCTGGGAAGTAATGCCGCGGCATCACACGTTGCTGAAGCAGATTGAAATCGGCATTTCTGGCAGAAAATGACAAAAATATACAGATGTATGTGGACAGCTGGCTCTGCACATGAAATGATGGTTGTAACAGCCTGCTAGGGGACCACTGACACCTGGAGGATAAGGTTCATGCACAACATGTGATTCTAGGGGTATGAGGGGTATTTTGCACCCAACAATATCCCAACAACCTCATCATTACCCCTATATATTTTTTATATATTACACCTCACAAGAAAGAGAGTGGGTGGAAGAAATGAGACGCATATTATAGCAAAAAATCATATTTTTATTTTCCCTTCCTTTCTTCTTCCTTGGGTTTTCCTCCATTGATAAAGCTTCAAGGAGTGGCGAGCTAGGCGCCGAGAGGAGCTAGCGAGCTAAGGCGGTTTGTGGTGGCCGAGGAGACCTCCAGTGGCGTGCGTCGAAGGCTCTTTCTCACTTCCCTTTGCTATTATTTTATTTATTTTATTTGTGGGTTGTTGGAACGAATATTTTGTGGATTTTTCTATGGATATTTCGAACCCCACCATGAACTAACTTATTTGGTGGTGTTGGTTTAATGGATGTTTTAACTTTATTTTAATGGTATATTTAAGTTTATTTTGGTTCTTTATTTGCTTTGTTTATGAATGCTTCACCATCTAGGCTTTTAAGAGGCATGGAAATGTCAATTTCTTAGATGAAGGTTAGGTGTTCGGAAGAATCCTAAGCTAAAAATACTTGTAAGTATTCGGAAGAAACGCAAGGCAAGATCCTCATAAGCAATGGGTTATAGTATTTTCAAGGGGCTTTGAACCGGCCTAGGAATATTATAACCTAATCCCTTAGATCTCGGAAGAGACTAGGATAGGATTTCAACGACTAAAAAGGGTGTCTTTATCAATAGGGTAGGCTTTCCAATATCGTTGAGTGAGAGCAGATTCCTTGGTATGCTATTCTGTTAGGTTCATGTGAGAACATTTTAGGAAAGCCCTGTCGAGTAAGTAAAGACCAGATAGCTTAAATCTGCTTGAGAGATAAGTTTAGCATTCTTAGATCAATCCCTACCATTCATTCCATTGAAAGCTTGTCACGTGAGGATTATCTTCTTTTCATTTTATTTATCTTTTATTTACTGTTTTTACCATTTTTCATTGTCTTGACATTTCATCATTTTCAACACTAAACATATATTCTTGCCACTGCATTTCCATTTGCTACACCATCACACCATCAATCCACATTCACCAGCATACACATATCCATTGTCGTGACATTTGTATATATCAAGACTAACTATACTTAGATAGAATAGTGCATAAACTTTACTCAATATCCTTCCAATCCCTGTGGAGACGATACTCACTCATCACTTTATTACTTGAGCGATTGTGTATACTTGCACATTATTTGCGTATATTTTATAGTACTCACAACACGCGAACATTTCACAAGGATAACACTACGTTATGACTCAATTTCCATCGCTAAATCATTAGTTGGTTAGATCTACTCAATCGAGTTAACATAATACCCATCTTATAAATCTCCTTTACTTATTGAACTTAGGTAACTCATCCTACTACATGTCTAGATCTTACGATACTCGTAAAACAAAATCTCGATGTTAATTACCAAAAATTTGATAACTATTCTCGACTTCCTAACATCGATCTTTACACTTCTACTGTGCAACTGTAATCAATACTCAACCACGCTATCTGATTGTTCCTTATTTGCCTTGCTATTTACATACAATCTACTCTTTGGATAGTGCATCTAAGGTACTCTCAACTGAAAATTGTCTACTTACCTAGAAGAATTAGCAATATATGGCTTTCCTGGAGAGCACACCTCGCAAAGTGAAGATCTCACAATCACACTCTAACTTAAGGGTTCTGAGACTCTACGTCTTACACTTACTATTAATTACCACCATTAAGCTATCAAATGATGACTAACGCTAGTAAAATGACAGTTAGCATACTTGATTTCCTTTAGTCTTAGGCACTAAAATCCACGGTATTACACAAAGCTGGATATTGATGTGTGTTGTATATAGCTCGCACTTATATTCCAACATGGAGACATCACGGATGAGGCTTGGCTCACCTAGCTAAATTAATTACTGCTCATGCATGAATAATATTGATGAAATTTGAGGGATCTCTTTACCTCAAGACTCACAACTCACTATCTCACTTATTGTAACCTTAGTACTTAGGGTGGAATTCCAAAACTACTGCATTTGAACATACACTTTGCTAACTTACTCCTCATGAGTACTTGGGGCATCTATGCCCAGTTAGCAACAGAAGTTCCTTGGTGCTAGTTGAGCTATATCCTGATATTTCTAGCAAATAAGGTGGTCTATATACTGTCAAAAGAACTTTTGCATTCTTAACACTCTCGTGGATACCATTACCTCCAAGGTTGAACTTGTGATTACAAAATCTCTGTCACACCCCAATTTAGGGAATAAAATTTATTAATTTTAAAGTATAATTAAGGTATTAAAAAGGGAAATTTTAGGGACCAAATTATAAATTTCTACAAGTTGTAGCTTGATTTTGGAACTTGTGGTAAATTCAGGACTTGAACCTGAATTTTCCCACTTTTAATGGTCAGTGAATTTTAAACTCGGTTACCCCCCAAAAAATCCCCAAATCCCTAGCCCCAAAATAAAACCCCCATCGGCCTTCATTACTTAAATTCGTCACCGTCCGGTCGCCATTCGATGCACTGCCACCCCACTCAAACTGTCGTACTACCCGACCAAAGCTCGAGCATCGTCACACTGTGAAACACCTTATATCGTCGTGAATCAACATTTTTTCATGCAATGAAAATCCTATATTTTGTCATTGTTTTCATCAAATTTCGGCCGACCTAGTCGGCGTTGTCTTTCACCGCCGTTACCAATTCGTTCCCCTGCCAATTTTGATCAAAACCCGACCCATGGGTCGAAGCACCGTCATCGTTCTTGCTGTCCGTTGGAGGTAAGCTCAGATTTTTGTGTTTTCGGTGATTTTGAGAATTTTATTATGATTTATGGGTTGATATCGATTTATTTGAATTTTTGGATAAATAGGGAATAGTCGACCGACAACTCTGAGTCTGCCGCCCGCGCGTGGGGGCTTGTTTTGATCCAAAGAGTTCTCTAGAACCGGGTTGACCCGTCCCGCCTGATATGACCCAAACCGCCTGTTCTGGTCCAGTCACTGAGTCAACTCGACTGAGTCAACTCACTAAGTCAACTTGTTGACTTTGACAGAGTCAACCCTTTGACCGTTAACTTTGACCAGTCTGACCGTTGACCGTTGTCTTTGACAAAAAAGTCAAATTTTCCGAAAGGCCCTATTTTAAGATTTTTGATGTCTCGAGTTCGAATCTGAAGTCTATTTTTCCAAATTCACACCTGGTAAGCCTTTTTTTAGTGATTTACATTCGGATTCAATATGGTTTCTATATTAAGTTCAGTTTCTAATGTAAATTCAGTTGCTATGTATCCGAGGAATTATTGAACGTTGAATTCAAGTTCGAGAGTGATCGAATGGAGTTTAAATGTTTGATCGGTGGGCACAAAAATCGAGGTAATACATTACTACATTTTTCATGCTTTATGGAACATGTTGGTATTGATTACTATATGGATAAATATAATTGGTCACATGTATGTAGTTGATCATTTTCTAAACTCGATCCAAATGTGAAATAAAGTAAAGTAAACTGAATAAGGCTCTAACTACATGTATAGACATAAGAAAACTGATAAGAAAAAATTTCAAGTTCGGTGATTATCTAGAAAATGAAATAACGTGAGAATCTCTAAATTCTATTTGATCTTGTTAAAAGCTTTAATACCGAAATCACTTGGTTAAGAAATTACCCTATGAGGTAAAATGGTACAGACTGACCCTCATAGTGAAAGTACCCTAAGAATTTATATTTAATCCGATAAACAACTGATTCACCTATTAAATTCCTGATTCGTTTAGAAAGTAACTAATAATCAGATCTTAGATCCGAGAATGTACAATACCTAATTGAATTATCGATTTATCATCAAATACCTTATGGCTAAAACATCGGAAGTATTATTATTTATGTTTGCATTGTTCAGATAAATTTTATTAAATGAAAAGACTTGATTGAAGGAAAAGACTGAAATACTCTTAAACTGTAAATTGACCAAAATACCATTGTAGAGTAAAATAATCCAAAATATCTCTAAAATAAGTTAATTACGTCCGAGAATGTACAATACCTAGTTGAACTAAATGGAAGAATTGTATGTATCTGAATTTCAGAAATGATCGAATTTCTCTGGAAACTCTGAAGTAACCAGGATAGACTGGACTATTAAATGACCTAAGTACCCTCAATGACCTTGAATTAAGTGAATAACTTGGATAAGTATGGAAACACCGATGATTATATATATTGTACCGTCCATAACAGTTTTGAACCCCGGATCAGGCACATCGACATTCCCTGATATCGTTGCAATGTATAAATGAAATAAAGATCATTGGAATAGTTATTCATCTAAGTAAGATCCATTCAGTGATGATTCTGAAGATGATCAATTTGAAAAGAGTTGTCAGTATTAAAGAGTTAATACTCTTGAAGTGCAATATTTTGATCATTGTTTGGATTTGAATAGTTCAAGTTAACTCGATATTCCGATATATCGACACAAATCGTAAATGCCCTAAATCTTCGTTTCTCCCTTATCAACTCAAATCACTAAGAATTCTCCAAGAACCTAATGCCTCTAAATTTCCTTAATAGTGGAATCACTCCTGTCATATCCGAAAACATAAGTAACTTAGATGTAAAGGATTTTGAATACCTTGTTGATTACCTAGTACCTCCGAAAAATGTATGAATACTATATGATCATGATAAATCACATTCTGAATAACTGATGATTCTGTTAGCTAATGAACTCTTTCGATGGTGACTCTAATTTCCAGCATTCTATTGGTATACTGAAGATCCGTTTTTCCCTATCCGATAAGATTATCAAGTATATCTGAATAATATCTGGAACCTCTAGTGTGTTCCCTGATCACAAGGATGTTTTCTCTGATTTTTGTTCTGATCTCTTATCTGATTTTTGATATCTCTATTTACAGACTGAAATTATTTTATATGTGGTACTCTGGTATGACTGAAGACTCTGGCAGGTTCAGTCACTGTTGGTACTTCCTTGTACAAGTTCAACACCGATTGGTAATTCCGTATAGACCTAAGGAGGCTCTGCGACCTCAAGATCTTTCTTGGGTAGGCCCTGCGACCCCTAGATTTTTCTTGGGTAGGCCCTGTGGCCCTAAGAATCTTTCCTGGGTAGGCTCTCAGGCCCCAAGGTACTCTCTTAGGTTATGCAGTTATGGGGAACTGCATATGGCATTCGGTTGGAGGGTTTTACAATGGTTTTTGAAAAATACGTTTCAAATTGATACTATTTTAAAAATATATGTACATTTTCACTAGTTTTGTGGGAACACACTAGACACCCTATTCTGATCTCCTAAACCCAGTCAATCAAAATATCTCCTCTGAACTGGAAGCTTACTATCTTTTACTATCTGAGATATTAGTAGTTCGTCAGCTCAGCATAAAAGTTTGTAGATGTCTGAATCAATAAGGAAACATATGTTTATCTATTATTTGTATGTTCTTCAGCATCATCTGGTAGTTATGTATTACTGATCTTTCCAAATCTCACTCTATTACTCACATTTTCAGGTTACAATGATTGAACCAGTGCAACTATCGATATCAGTAAGGGAGTCCCATCGGCGTTGCTTGCAGAGTACGGTGCATGTGATTAGGGGGCATGTAACTTGTGTTTTATTTTTATATCCAAGTTTGGAATTTGTTTTATTTTTAATATTGTTAAATTTTATTGTTTTGTTTATAAATTGTTTTATGATTTTACATGTTTTAACAAAAAAAAATTACTTTTCTGGGATTTTTACGATGGGTCACTCCGGTGGCCCCAATGTGAAACCTCGAATCAGATTCGGTTACCCGTATCGGTATGTGGTTGTTAATATATCTATAGGGTTGGTCTCAAAAGCTCTCAACTAAAGACGTGAAAAGGACTTTATAGTCTCATATCTCGCTTAACAACCCATAAGTATGCTCTTCTATGAAATACAAATGTGGGGAGTATTCTACAACTAGACATCTTTTTAGACTTGACCTTTAACTCAACAAGGGAAACACTTATTCTTGATCCTCTAGACCCGCAACCCTAAGGTCAAATAAATTCTAGTGCTAATATCTTCATTTAGGTTGACTACTGAGCCTAACCCAAGACTGTGAAGAATATCTAAGGTAAACTCGTCTATTCCACTAAGGCCGACTGACTAGACACTTGGATACTTGTGCCCAGATCCTCTACATGAATATTTTTGTCTACTGAAGAAACATGGAAACTAAGGTAGATGAAAACAAACTTGGTATCTCATCTGCGACATCAACATCTTGACCATGCTCCCTACGATCTGACAAGTGGAATCGTACACAGTCGAGTTAATAATTGATAGATTTGCTCATCTACTCTCATGACCGAGCATAGAACTAACACCTCTTTGGGTAGGCTCTCTGTGATACTAAGCTACTATGATCGCCTCTCTCGATCAAGCTACAAAATTGCCATCTAAACTATGACAATCCCTTACCATATACACCAAGGATCTACATTTATAGCACTTCCTAGAAAGCTTAAAGAATCTTCCTCTATGATTCTTTCCACAATGCTTGCACTTTAGATACCTTAAAACCCTATCAATTCTTTTAAAGCTCGTCAGTGATAGTGAAGCTGGAAGTCTCCAACGAGACCCTACGTCCAACCTCTGACTGTGATAGGTTTACTGGTATATGACTGTGATAGGTTTACTGGTACATGACTCCTCATACTTTGGATGTCTGACTCACCCAACAACGTATTTTTCATACGATGAACTCTCTCTACAACCTTAGCTTGGCGTGCCAACTCTGAAAACCCTCTAGGTGGGTATGCCACCAAATACTCATGGATATCGATATGAAGTTCTTCAGGAAACCTCTTGTACCTCAAGGACTCATTAACAACTAATGACTCAATCAGAGAAAGCCTCTTTCATACTTCAACATTGAGCAGTCTCCCTGTAATAATTAGGAGAACTGCAGCCTCAAACCATCCATATATGCCTCGTCGATATACTTGCCTCTAAACTCATTTGGAAACTGATCCTATGTAGACATTTCTAGTTGTAGAGCCATATCTATAATCTCCCATCAATCGATAGTATCACCCTTGAGCAAAGCAGTGACGTACTTTAACTTATCCTCTGGGGTAAGATGAAGTTGTCTCAACATCCTCATGGTCTCCCTCAACCACTAATCAACCAAAATCGAATCATCATTGCCCGAACCATAGAAGTCAACTATTTTTTATCTCCTATATCTCTCTATTGTAGACTCTATCAGCGCTACAATACCCTTGTTGGTCGACTGAAGAGTATGTGTCCTAGGAATGGCATCCACTATTTACATGAGAGTCAAAGTTAAATCTCTAAAGAAGGTCGCCGTTGCCACTCCTTCACCCAACGGGACCCCATGCTCCCCCGCCCTAGGCAAAAAACTCATCACTGATGCTATCTATATGAGAGACGCGACTCTCCATCCTATCCTCGAGAACACGCTCTAAACTATCGATCATCGCAAAACTCTACAACATAGATTAATAAAGGAAACACCATCATAATTCCACCCTTAGATAAGTACTTTCAGTATGTAGGGGCATATATTCATTGACCCTTTACCAAAACTTATTACTGGGTCTTAATACCAGCTCAATCTAATAATTTGATATCACTAAATATAACACGCTAAAATTGAATAAGCCTAAAGCATCATATTAGGCCACCGAGGTAACCCTGATTTTCATTCATTTTCCTTTCAAACATACTGAATGGTATCATAATAGACGTAAAAAATAGTTATAAAAACACTTTATAAAAATTAGAGCTTTGTGACACATAATTTAAAAGCAAAATAGTACAACTCAGAGTTATAAATCTAAATACATGAGTAAGGTTCTATGAATACATATGAACACTAAAGCTATAATACAGTACTTTGGAAGAGATTCTAGAGGTCTTGCTGCGATGATGCTCCACGAACGACCCAAGCTAGAAACCTACAAACGAAAACATCTGAACGCTAAGCTTACAAAGCCCAATAGTATAATTGCTAGTCTAGAGCAACGTTATGAGTTTCATAAACACAAGCATGTTAAATACATGGCACTAAACAATGGTTGCATGCATGATCGAGATCAAGTGCTACCTACTTATGGTTCAATTGTTCTATCAGTGAAGTAGGAGTCTCATACTCCCCTTAATCACTTGCTAAGGGCCTCTCCATGAGTATACCTCTAAAGGGTCTCTAACCAAACTAATTGTATATGTTTTACATTATCTAAATATGATACTGACACTCCAGTGCATTATCTAAATGCAACATTGACTCTGATGTGCATTATCTGAATGACATACTAACTAGTATCTGGTCTCATATAACCATCAGACACTAGTTAACTAAGAGAACTCTGTCTCACATAGCATCAGTGAAACTCCTATAAAGCTTCTAGATGATTTCCTTGTGGCACATAGCCATCAGGTAGATCATAAAGGGGGAACTCGATGTCACATAGTATCGATATAATTCCCGCTTAACTAAAGCATTGGCTCAGTTTCACACAATTATCAAACCAAGCTTTAAAGATATTTTCTGTACTGGACTGATGCAACTATACATGTATATATAAGGGTCCAAAGGCCACACAACATTGGCATCGTTAATCCGCTCCTCGTGAGTATTCGGGCCTCGTGCCCTAGTTACCCAATCAAGTGCCTCACGCACTAACAATGCCCCACTAGGGAAACTAAGGTAACCTGACTGCACCCTAATATAAATGGACATACTAAATTAAGTTTATCCTCTCACTTGTGACTATCTATCTCGTTCCCTCACTTAGAACATTATGGAAAGGTTTATTAGCATGTTATTGTTGATAATTTATTAAACAACTTTATTCTAGTCATTAGAACTAAAGTATATTTTAGTCATTAATGTCTCTAGAGATATCTCTAAGCGTTTTATGGTTTTACGACGATTATTATGCTTGTTGTTCACTAGTTGTATCACTAGTTAGCCTAGTTCCTAACTAGGGTCCATTATTGAGTAGGAAGCTCTAGTCGTTCTTATCGTACTTCTTTTCAATACCCCTTAAGAATACCACTTCGTTATTATATAATCCGACTTACTTATCGTATCGTTTCTCGGTATATCGTCTACAATGATCATCAACCTTAATTATTTGATACGTAATCGACTGAAGATACTTGTACGTATTATGCTTAGTATGGTTACTTCAGTTGTAACCCACTTGTTTTTAGGCCTTCTTGGCCCATTATGTCCCTCATAGACTAAGTACTACCATTACGAATCATCCTTAACTCTTACGAGCCTTAAAGAGGTCAAATCTAACCATCGAAAGTGGGTAGTATCGATACTCTACTTGCAGTATCGATACCTTAGGGTCAAGTATCTATACCCCTATGAGTATCGGTACCAAAAATGGCTACTATCGCTAAAAAAATGGCCTAGTACAGATATTGTTACCTTGAGTATGATATTATAGAGGCAATATAGTATCGGTACTCTCCCCAGCAGTATTGATACTCCCAACTAAAAATGTCCAAATTTCATCCAGTTTTGATAATGTTCATCCAGTATCGATACTCGAACCCAAAAATAGCTTATCTCGGGAAGCACTAAAAATTATCCCAAATATCTTACTTTAGTTCATAATCACATACTAATGCCTCAGGGGTTACTTAGGGTCTTAAAGAGGCATAAAAATTCTTCTATACATCTGAAACATTGTTTAATCATAAAATTAAATAAAACCCTAAAATGCTTGAATACATAAATCCTATCAATTCTTCATATTTATGAAAGCCTTAACAGTCCAAAGGATTAAAAATAAAATAACTTGATGTTAGAATCCTTAAATGAAGCTTCTTTAGCTAGAAATCACCTTCCACCAAGACATGGATGATAAAACCCCCACTTCTCTTACAAACAAAGAACCCAAGGCTTTGAATCATTTTATACAATCTTGCTTAAGGGAATATGAACGAAATTGAAGTATGAAAAAGGCTCAAGAACTTACCTTTGAGTTATGGTACTTAGGTGGAAGAATGAAAAATAAAAGTGTAGAAAGAAAAAGAAGAAAAGAAGATAAATGAAGGGAAAAGATAAAATGAGAGATATAAAAGCCCTCATCCCTTAAAATAGGGTAATTATGCTTTTGATCCCTTCTCATTTCTCTACTATCCAAAAACCTCTTTTTATGGGTAATTGGATCAATTTCAACCCAATTAAGCCCAACGACTTAATTTATGAAATTCACGGGGTCTACATTCGTCTCGGGTAAACCCGAAACTACTAGCCTAGAATTTGTGGTGTTACATTATATTTATATGAAATGTATAATGAAAAATCCAATCTTTCTTGAAGGTAAGAAGAATATTGTAGCACCCTTAACCCTATGCGTACTTAAATACGAGTTAAAGATGTCACACTGACATTTGATAACATTATGTACGTGAAAACGCGTATAAAAATTTCACTTTAAAATTTCAATTCATCGATTAAAATCAATCTAATTAATCTCGTAAAATCATATATAATGTTTTATCATCCAATTTAAATATGATTTTAGGCAGCAACTAGGTAGTTCGATGCTATTCCAAAACATATATAAAACTGCCAAAACACTGCCTAATTTAAAAATCAATCAGTTGACTTTTAAAACATAATAATATAAAATACATTTAGTTTATACTACTACTTATATCTACTAGCAATAGTTTTAAATTAGTCTATCAGAGCAACCAGAACATTATAATATACATGCTACTAATAAGTCAAAGATAAGATGACTTACCAATACTATAGATCGATTTTATTTTCCCAAGAACAGATGCTCTCAATGCTCATTACATCACATCCTTGTAATTTTCTTTACCTACGCGTGAAAATCATCACATTCTAAGTATAACTTAGTGAGGCATTATAACAATTTAAGATGAGGTAAAATATCAAAATAATCATAATAATTCAAAATGATAAAAATTTAATACAAATAAAATAATTGAATTTTCAAACCGACTTATCGAAGCTATCTTTCCACATCAAGAACCTGAAAATCACGATCTTATGATTTTATATAAAATCATATTAATCAGTATCAATCATATAAATCATTTCATAGTCATTTCCATTGAATCTCATTTCAGTACCTTCACATTTCATTATCATATTTTAGACTCATATTTCACATTTTAGATTTACATTTCATATTCATACTTCATATTCATATTTCCGTTTAACAGCGCAATGTATATCTAAGAGAATTCAAGATATGTGAGTCAGACAATATGTGTACACTAAGCACCAATGATGTTATCATTGGAATCAGAATATGTACTCCAAGTGCAACCTTATCATTTGCACCAACGATGCAAAACATAATATACACGAATGTACCATATCATAATCAGAATCAGAATTAATCAACTTCATGTCATGCCAACTGTACCTACTACTCTCAATACAATGGGCTTTCAACTCATATCATATTCATTTATAGTTTAAACATTTCATTCAGATCATTTTCCACATATCCTTTACTAAACCAATACTTGGGCAGTTCATACCCTAAAATAACTCAGAAAACATTTTTGAAACCATTAAGGAAATATTCCATCATTAAAATTTAGATCATTCTTTAAAACCATTTTAGAAAATTCAATCCAATATCTTTTCAAAAAATATCATTTAAAAATATATTGGGTAATTTATACCCAAAATAAATCATAAATCAATTTGGTAACCATTATAGAAATATTCCATAATTTGATTCAAACTTTTCTTTATAAAAAAGAATAATCTGAGATTGACTTATCGCAAGTCTTCCTCAATCGGTATAATTAAATAAATAAATACACTCACCTTTGCCTCACTACTGAGTCTTTAATGACAATATTCTTTTTAATCATGCACTTGATTTTTCGCTTCAGTCTCAATTTGATCACAAGACTTATCGCAATCTAGATAAAATCATATCCACACCAAATATTCAAAGTATATGTTAGTATTATACTAACATAACCCACATCCAAAAGTAAAAAATCTGTATAATATATTCAGTACTTATTCGATATAAAAATTATTTCGTTATTCGATAACAACTTCAACATTTCCAAAATAATCTTCCATTCCATAAATATTCATATTCATCAACAAACTATTCAACTTTCATAAACTTTACAATTTAGTCATCATTTATGAATTCTTTTAAAATTCATACTAACTTTTCCAATTAATTCAAAATGTTCCTTCACTACTTAATTAAATCCAAACTTAATACCAAAAATTTCCAGCATTAAAATAATATATTCAATCTAATACAATCATATTTGCAAACTTTTCATATAACCCCAAAATTTCCAATCCTTTTAGAATAAACCACTAAACTTAACCAAATCTGCAATTTGGTCCTAAATCATCAATTTAACTTCAAATTCAGCATCCAAACATTAATTTCCAGAATTGTAATACTTCACTCAATTTAATACTTTATCATTTGAAAACTTGCAATTACATCTCCAACTTTCTAACATATTTTGAATTAGCACTACCTTTTCCAAATTCTTGCAATTTGATCCAAAACAATATTCTAACTTCAAATCCAACATTTAAACATTAATTCCAGCAATAAACACCCATAATTAAACATTTATACTTCAATACCCCATAATTTCCAAAACTTGCAAAATGGTCCTTTGACTATCTCAAGGTTGCGAATTGATCCAAATCAACTTTCAAAGCATGTAGAACATCTAATATCAATTATAGATCATGGGAAATTTTTGAATGTTTTCCCCCGATATTTAACCCCATGGCCGAATATATGTAAGTACTTAGGGAATGACTTTTATTCAATTTCAAGAATGAATTCAAGGTCCTATGATTAAATTCATGCAATTCCAATCATCCTAACATCAATTTCAATCAAAATGCAACCAATCTCCATGAACCCTAGCATTGATTGAATCTTATATATGTACTTCTAGATGATTTTTAATCATCACACATGCTTGGAAATTAATCTACAACACTAATAACATAAAAATCATCCTTTAATTCTTTAAAATTCAACATGTTTTTCATCCACCCAAATCATGTAATTAATCTTTCAAGCATGTTTTCCATGAAATATTTATACCAACTCGTAGAGAATTTCAAGAGGATTAATTATCTATCTAATAGCTTAACCCAAAAATCAATCGAATAAGCTTTAAAATCAATCTGAAAATCTTACCTCTTTAACCATGGAGGTTCACCGCAGCTTGAAGGAGAAAGAGCTTATATTTTTCATGATTCTCTACACTTTTCTTTAATACACATGTCATTTTTTAATAAAAATGAATTTAAAATTCATTTAATAAAAAATTCCAACTTTATCCTTTAACATCCTTCATAATTTCCTTCATGCCACCAAAATATCTTCCAATTTAATACTCGAAGTCAATATGAACAAATAAAAGTCCACTTTCCACCTTTTCCCTTTAAAATTTTGAAAATTACAATTTAATCACTAATTTTCCCAATTTCGGCTTAACATGTAAAACCGACCTTAATTCCACTGATTCATGTGAAATTTCATTGTTCTAAATTATGGAAATAATATTTTTAAAATTTTTCTATCATCCTTCAAAATTTCGTGAAATTCCAGTTTGATATGATTATTCGAATTTTTACTAGATTTTACTACTTTATAAATTTTAATGCAAATCCCGAATCAAAATTATGATTCCCACAAAAAATACAATTTTGTAATAAACTATTCATTTACGATCCAACATATATAAACTTTAAAATTATTTTTCTGGTCCCTAAACCTTTCTAAAGCTTATGCTTTGACCACTAAATTTTTAAAATTTTACATTTTGGTCACTAACCAAAATTTTGGGGTATTAAAATTCTTTCCCCCTTAATAAAATTATTCCTCAAATTTTCAACACGTACTTGATTCAACCCATAAAAGTATCATATTTCATTTATCATTTATATTTATGTCTAACTTTTTTAACTTTATATTTCCTTCAAAGAACTTCAACAAATAGTATCATTTGTTTTCCCATTACTTTAACTTATTACTTTGATATCCTTATCAATTCTTCTTCATAATTAAATACATTTGAATCTCAAAATTTTCAATATGACATCAAGTGAAAAATCCTAACCGTTCCTTTGAAATGTCAGTGCATAAATACTTCATAAATTCTTGTTCTTTTCCACAATAAAACTAATCAACAATTTGTTGGGCCAATTCTTTTAATAACCTTATACGAAATACCAATCTCTCATATTAACTTTCCTTTCTCTCTAAATCATAATATTTTTCCGTTAACAATGCTTTGAAAAATACTTTATCCTTAACTTGATATTTAATCTCTTTTACTTTTCAAGCCCATTTAAATTCTAGCGATCGATAACCATCTTACTATTCTTTCGAAAAATGCTTACCTCATTTTCAACTTCCTTTCTATCTCAGAATTCTTACATTCGTTATTTCTATCCATATGAACTTCATAAGGAGTTCTCTTGACATTTGTCTAATAATTGTCTTTATAGCCAAACTTCCTTAAAGGCAAATACCTTTCTCTTTTTATTTTGAATTCAACTTCATATACCTTATAGGCTTATACGTCCCATGAAATCTGACTAGCTCCTTCAAAATATCCATTTATCCAAGAATAAAATACAACATTGACTTTAAATTTAATTCTCAAGGTATAATATAAAGACTTCCAAAATTTCTCTAAGTAAACCTTGGGTTTATCATATACTACCAAGATAAGCAATTCATAATCAAATAACTTATTATACCATTTATCATACTTATCCAAAGAATAGT